>NW_028318090.1:5305636-5621273 GCF_062004578.1 Staurois parvus | reverse complement strand
CAGGAATGGTTTTACAGGTGGAGGCCAATTACATTTTTTTCCCTACTCATCTTTTCTGACTGCTTTTCACTAGTTTTGCATTTGGCTAGGGTCAGTGTCACTACTGGTAGCATGAGGCGATATTTGGACCCTACAGAGTTTGCACAGGCAGTCCAACTCCTCCAGGATGGCACATCAATACTTGCCATCGCCAGAAGGTTTGCTGTGTCTCCCAGCACAGACTCAAGAGCATAGAGGAGATTCCAGGAGACAGGCAGATACTCTAAGAGAGCTGGACAGGGCCGTAGAAGGTCCTTAACCCATCAGCAGGACTGGTATGTACTCCCTTGTGCAAGGAGGAACAGGATGAGCACTGCCAGAGATCTACAAAATGACCTCCAGCAGGCCACTGGTGTGACTTCTCTCTGACCAAACAATCAGAAACAGACTTCAAAAGGGTGGCCTGAGGGCCTGACATCCTCTATTGGGCCCTGTGCTCACTGCCTGGCACCACAGAGCTTGATTGGCATTTGCCTTTGAACACCAGAATTGGCAGATTCGCCACTGGCGCCCTGTGCTGTTCACCCGGAGCACATGTGTCAGACGTGAAAGAGTCTGGAGAAGCTGTGGAGAACGTTATGCTGCCTATAACATTGTTCAGCATGACCATTTTGGTGGTACATCAGTGATGGTCTTAGGAGGCATATCCATGGAGGGACGTACAGACCTGTACAGGCTAGACAATAGCACCCTGACTACCATTAGGTATCGGGATGAAATCCTTGAACCCATTGTCAGACCCTACGCTGGTGCAGGGGGTCCTGCGGTCCTCCTGGAGCATGACAATGCCTGGCCTCATGTGGCGAGAATATGCAGGCAGTCCCTGGAGGAGAAATTTATACCATTGAATGGCCCCCACACTCTCCTGACCTGCATCTAACACCGCTGAGATACAATGTTTCGGTCCATCCGACGCCACCAGGTTGCACTTCAGACTGTCCAGGAGCTCAGTGCTGTCCTGGTCCAGATCTGGGAGGAAATACCCCAGGACACCATCCGTCGTTTCATTAGGAGCACGTTGTAAGGCATGCATTCAAGCATGTGGGGGTCATACAAACTACTGAGTACCATTTTAAGTTGCTGTAATAAAATTTCAGTGAAATGGACTAGCCTGCTGCATGATTTTTTCACTTTGATTTTTGGGGTGTCTTTGAATTCAGTCCTCTGTAGGTTGATACTTTTCATTTCCATAAAACAATGGGTCATCCTTACGTTCCTAACACATTATCCAGTCCATATCAGTATAGATATCCAGCATGATATTTCTCCACATTGAGATCTGATGTGTTTCCAAAGTGTTCCTTTAATTTTTCTCTGGACTTTCTCCAGTTCCAGCACATCCTTCCTGAGGACAGGTGACCAAAACTGGATGACATACTCAAGATGTAAGTTTGTATAATATAGCCATGCCTGGAATTATTCTATAATTCAATTGTCCATTCTTTACTAACATGCTGAAAAAAACATTGCTTTTCTAAGAAGTCTAAAATGATACAGATCAAATTTTGGGCAAGAGGAGTTTCATTTTTGGTGACCAACTAAGGCCTGATCTCTTCTAATGGTATGCAGACTGCAGATGTTCTTATTATTAAGAAGATAAATAGTAGGAATCGGCAACAAAGTTTGCCAAAAGCCCATTTCAATGTATAGATCAACTTCAGAGGATTGTGCTTGTTTCCACAAAACTTTGTTACCTCCAGCATCCCTCTACCCCCAAAATGTTATACCTACTTGTCCACTCTCCTATAAAACTACAATGTGTGGGCCATGGGAAGCCACATCTGTCCCTACAACATTTTGAGATGTCCTCATTGGAAGATTTTCTCTTAACGCTGAACAACTGTAAAATATGGGATTTCCAAACTCCTTTTGACCTTTTTACAGTGGTCACTGTACAAAAAAGAGAGGATAAGTCTCTCAAGCACAGGCACAGATAGTAGGAAAAATCTAACAAAGATTCTAACCCTTTCCTACTTCATCCAACTAAAAAAAAAAGTTTGGGCTGTAGATACTTTTCAATGTGAAACTGGCACCACCTCAGTTTTGTTAAACTGGCACAATTGCGTAATATGATAAGACCCCTGTGTGGGCTGGAGGCCTCCAATGAACACATTAAAATGCTGAAGACCTACAGGTCATGGTTAGTATCTGAGAAACAAGGGTTTTGTCTGGCCCATTTGCTTGTGATATGCTTCGGAAAAGGATAAGGGCCAAACGTCAACTTGTACTTTAAACTTGTGCTATACATAAGCCTTCTGAAGACCTCCAGCACGTATAATTTCCCTCCTGCATGGCCCAAAGTAGATAGAAAAGCTCTAGTCAAACCTTTCTTCTGCAAAATCTCACTCTACAAGGCATGTGGCCTCATACAAATTACAGAGCCAGGTACATGAGAATGTCTGAACATATTCAGGATGTTCGAGACCAGGATAGACTGCACAATACCTCAATAAAAAAGGTTTTTAATGCTATCCACATTAATGGAAAAAAAAACTCCCCCCAAAAAATTATTTTTTATTTTGTTTTTAATTTGTTTATTTTGGTAAAGCTTCTCATATACAACATGTCAAGACACCAACATCTGTGTATATTTCCAAACTTCACATACAGAATGGGCAAAAAGATGACATAAAGAGAGACCTAACCCAGAGGTCCTCTCAGTACAGTATTCCCTACAGCTTTGCGGACACTGGCACTGCTCTATGATTTGGGAGGGTCAACCAACCTGGGAGAAGCAGGACCAGAATCAAACAATGAGATAGCTAATCAAACAGGAAAAGTAAACATACTATAAAAACTAGTTTGCTGAAATGACCGGTGTCAAAATTACACAAAGGTAATAGAAGGGAAACCCTACAATAGAGAAGTCAACCATCTTATGTACTGTAGCAGATAAGAGGCAGAAGGTGAATACAAAGTAAGTGGGGGGGGGGAAAGAGGGGGGAGAGGGAAAAAAAAATGCAGGTCACTCTCCAGGAGGGGCACACCACACAGGACCTCCAGAAAAGATTGGGGCAGATGGAGTCTCAGCTCGACTCCAACTCAGATTTTGCCACCTCCTGCAGGTAAGCCTCAGTGCAGGTAAAATACCTCCAAGGTCTACACCTTTCCCTAAACTGTTTTTCTGAAGTATGGAGGGTGGCTGTTAGTTCCTCCATATGATGGAGATCACTTTCCGTCAGGTGGAGTAAACTTGGTCCTCCTTCAGGTTGACAGATATCAAATGTTTTATGATCATCATCACCTCCTCCCAAAAAGGTTTCAAGTGGGGGCAGTGCCAAAAAATGTTGCACCTCCAGCACTTGTCAGAGACTAAGCTATTCATTTTGTGAAGCACGTATTGTCAGAGATGGAACTATTCATTTTATGTAGCACGTAAGGCACTAGGTACCATCTAGATAGTAATTTATAGCCAATTTCTTGATACTGGTTAGCAATGGATGATTTGTGGGCCAAGAGGAGAATTTATTCAGCTTGTTGAGTAGAAAACTTCCTATTTAGGTCTGATTCCCAATGATGTACAAATGCTGGGAGTGGGTCATCCATGGGGGCTACCAGGTAACTATAGATAAGGGAAAGTGAATGTCTAGAGGGATCGCCTTTCTTGCACAGAGATTCAAAAGGAGTAAGTTTGCAAGGGGTGTAATGGGCTGTCTGAAAGGTCCACAAGTAATGATGGAGTTGAAAAGTGCTCCAATGGTCCAAGAAAGGATCTACGAGCCTAGAGAGTTTTGCATGAGAGAAAAGCATACCATGCAGCCAGATGTTCACAAGGCAGGATCTCCCCTGATGTCTCAATCTCCCGAGAGTCCTATTTACCAAGGGGTAAAGTTTGGATTTCCTACAATAGGTGCCATCGGAGAGGGAAGCGGAGACAAAGCTGTAGTGCGGAATACCCACCTAGTGAGAGTGGGACCGATTATAGAGTGGATCTGCAGTTCCCCAGGGAGCTGTGAGGTGAGCCAGGGTGACGGCAGAAGAGGGAAATAAGCATCCCCCTTCTCCATCGCCACCCACTATTTTTTAAATTTAAGCAGTCATGTGACCATCTTTATGGTCTTTGAGGGTAGTAGGTGGTGCCATTTTGTGAACGGTTTGCTTAGTTTTCCTGCCTTATCTGAGTAGGCATGCCTATTATCTATAGCAAGACTCCAAGTGGGAGCCACTTTCAATGTATGGAAGGCACTGTACAGAAGGCAGGGCTAGGTGTATATCAGGCAGTGACGCCACAGGCTGACTAGGAATCTGTAGGTTCATTTTGCTTTTGTGCAGCATCCTGCTTGTAGGCTGGTTGTCTACTGTAGCTTAGTTAGTACTGCTTTCCTAGCCAGGGAGGAAAGGGTTAATGTCTTTTGCTGCCATTCCCAGTCAGGTTCGTGGGGTTTTTTTGGGACACTGGTTCTGTGTCCTTATAAAAGGGACTGGGGTTCAGGTCCCAGAGAGCCTACTCAGAGTTGAGGCCTTGTAGCCAGACATAAGATTTTCTCTTAACTCTTGTTCTGGTATCAACTGTAAAATGTGGGATTTATTTTTGACCTTTTTACAGTGGTCACTGTACAAAAGAGACAGGCTGAGTCTCTCCAGCACAGGCACAGATAGTAAGAAAAATCTAACAAAGATTCTAACTCTTTCCTACTTCATCGAACTGAAAACAGTGTTTGCTGTAGATACATTGCAATGTGAAATTGGCACCTCAACTTAGCTAAACTGGCACAATTGCCAAATATGATAAGATCCCTGTGTGGGCTAGAGACCTCCAGTGTGCTCAATAATATGATGATCTATGGGCCATGGTTTCTATTTGAGAAACAAGGGTTTTGCCTGGCCAGCTTCCTTGCGATATGCCTGTGAATATGCTATCAGCCAAATGTCAACTTTTATTTTAAATTTATACTTTAAATAAGCCTTCTGAAGGCCTCTATGACGTATGATTGTCCTCCTGCATGGCCCAAAGTAGGGAAAAAAAGCTCTAGTCAATCCTTTCCTCTGCAAAATCACACTCTGCAAAGCGCATGGCCTCAGACAGATCATGGAACCAGGGACATGAGCATATCTGAGTATGTTTGGGATGTTCAGGACCAGGAATCTGCACAATACCTCAATAAAAGAAACATTTTTAATGTTATCCACATTAACCAATTCAATACCGGGCACTTTTACCCCATTCCTGCCCAGGCCATTTTTCAGGTTTCAGCGCTCCTCTCACACTTTGAATGACAATTGCGCTGTCATACAACATTGTACCCAAACTAAAATTTTATCATTTTCTTCACACAACTAGAGCTTTCTTTTGGTGGTATTTAATCACCACAGGGGTTTTTATTTTTTGCTAAATTAACAAAAAAAGGCCAAAAATTTTGAAAAAAACAAGTTTTTCTTTGTTTCTGTTATGAAAGTTCGCAAATAAATAATTGTTCTTCATACATTTAGGCCGAGATGTATTCTACTACATGTCTTTGGTGAAAATAACCCAAATTAGGATGTATTTTTTAGTTTTTAGGAAAGTCAACTTTTATTTTAAATTTTTATATAATGCAGCAACATCCACACATGTAGGACACCCAACATTAGAGGGGATTTATTCTTCCAAACCAAATACACTTTTGCACACTGGTACTGAGTAGTATTATGTTTCTCCTCTCCTTCAGTTTTTCCCCATCACTGAGCTACTGTTACCCCAGTACTGATGGAGAGGGGCAGGGGAGGGTCAAACTAGGATGCTGTGCAGGCAGCTGACATCCTCCTTATCAACTGATAATGTCATTGGTTGTCAGGACACGGTGGATGGAAGGTCCTAATGGTGCAAAATGAAAACCTGTCACTTTGTGTAACTAAAAGGTGGGCTTGTTTCACCTGCTGGCCTGTATACAAGTTTTGGGCAAGTTTTAGACATTTTGCCAAGGCACCCCTGAAGAAACTTCAAGGCACCCCAGGGTGCCTGAGCACCCTGGTTGAGAAAGGCTGGATTACAGACCTACAGGCTCACTGTGCTTTTGTGCGGCATCCTGCTATTCCTGTGGAAGGTTCAATGGTACATGACTGTCAACGCTACCAGGGGTCTAAACACATGCATAGCAGTTTTTAGCAGTGCTGTCCTGTTTTTACTTAAATATCACCGATTGATTATTTATTGGTCTATTTTTATATTATGAAACAATTGTATTAAATTATTAACTTATTATATCATAATATCATTGTCATTAATCATTATCATTATCAATATCATAATATAAATAATCATTACTATTATCATAATGATATCATATTCATTATCATAATGAATTATTATTATTAATTCTGCTTATGAAGTAATTTGGTGTATGCATGCAAGACATATTTTAATCGGTTTCTTAATGTGCTCATCTCAGGTACTATGTATAATGAATATTTATCCCCTATCTATTTGATTTACAAGCTTTATGCTTATCATGTAGCGCTGATGAAGGACTACATGAAAACGTGTTGGTTTTTCTGTGAATAATTAAAGCTGTTTTGGACTTTTTTGTGCATTTGGTCTGGCGCCCCTTCTGTTGGCTTAAGCACTGAGCCTTTAAACCCTGACAGGAGATCTAAACCCGTTCTCACCTCCCTTGAAAACTACAAAAAAAGTATTTTTAGACAAGTTTTCATATTGCACTGGAGAATTTGACCATGTGCAATAAGACTAGTAATATATATATATATATATATATATATATATATATATATATATATATATATTCAGTTTCTTTCCCTGAACAATAGGTATCAAAGTAACACCAGCACAGAGGATAGCAAAACTTAACTTTTTTTTTTTAATTCACATTATTGTGTTGCACTTTACATGCACTGCGGTGCTGCATGCGTGATTTTTGCTCTGTTGTGGTGTACTGGGCAGCCTGTTAAAATGAACAAGCTGTCCTAATGCAGCACATTAACATGCGACACATGTTGGTTAACTCACATGCGTTTAACGCTCTGCAGCAGACCAGCCTGGTCATTCAGGGTTACAACCTAGGTGTCAGAGTTAGCAGCACAGAAGGTGATACATGGCACCTTTTTTTAATTGCTTTTTAAGGATATACTAAACTGAATTCATGTAACACTACCCCCTTAGGAGTTGCAGAATTATTTTTAGGCTCCTTGTGGCTCTGGACCCCTCTCTGAAAGCCCAACCCCTGCTGACACCACAGTACACTCCTAACTGGAATAAATCACCAACAGAAAATAAACTCACACACTGGTTGTAGTAAAGTAGTAAGAGGTTTATAGCTAGATTCAATATGGCGTGGTTACACAGCATGAACAGAACTGGCATGTGCAAAGTCAGTTGTTACTTGTGTCAGCTTGAACTAAGAGAAGACAACACTTACCATAGAATCTCAGTGTTAGCAGGCCTGCTTTTCAGAAACCAAATCAGTACCTTCAACCTAAGGTGGTCTTACAGTCCCCAATGAGCACCGAGACTATCAAATGGGTATGGTAGACTAGTTCACTTTGGGCCCTCAGGACCTGATGGCAAAGAGCCTGAAAAAAGGAAAAGAGCTCTTTACCCCAAAACAACCAATGTTCTTTAACCACTTGCCTACCGGGCACTTATACCCCCTTCCTGCCCAGGCCAATTTTCTGTTTTCAGAGCTGTCACATTTTGAATGAAAATTGCACAGTCATGCAACACTGTACCCATATGAAATTGTTATCATTTTTTTCACACGAATAGAGCTTTCTTTTGGTGGTATTTACTCACCGTTGGGTGTTTTATATTTTGCGCTATAAACAAAAAAATAGCAAAATATTTGAAAAAAAAAAGCAAAACAAGTTTTTCCTTTGTTTCTATTATAAAATTTAGCAAACATGTAATTTTTCTCCTTCACTGATGTGTGTTGATGAGGCTGCACTGATAGGCAGCACTGATAGGTGGCACTGAAGAGATGGCATTGATAGACAGCACTGATCAGCGGCACTGATGAGCTGGCACTGATGATGCGGCACTGATGGGCACTGATAGGTGGCACTGATAGGCGGCACTGATGGGTGGCACTGACTGATGACACTAACTGGCGGCACTGATGGGTGGCACTGCTGGGCAGCACTGATGGGGGCACTGCTGGGCACTGGTGGGTGGCACTGCTGGGTATAGGTGGGTGGCACTACTAAGCACTGATGGGCACAGGTGAATGGCACTGCTGGGCACAGGTGGGTGGCACTGCTGGGCACTTGTGGGCAGCACTGCTGGGCACAGGTGGGCAGCACTGGTGGGTGGCACTGCTAGGCACTGATCATTAGTGCCCTGATGATCAGTGCCGATCTGTCCTCTGACAATTCCCAATTATCGGCAGTACTTTACTCATGCTGTGACAGCGTGAGGAAAGTGCAGCTGATAACCGGCAACTGCTTTTACCGGTGATCTGCTGT
The DNA here is from genome assembly GCF_062004578.1 of Staurois parvus. Taxonomy (NCBI): domain Eukaryota; kingdom Metazoa; phylum Chordata; class Amphibia; order Anura; family Ranidae; genus Staurois; species Staurois parvus. The sequence continues at coordinate 5,612,840 of NW_028318090.1, read as the reverse complement.
GTCATTGAACACGGCTGATAACGTGGTAAAAGGCCGCTGTGATTGGCCTTTTACCACATCGTGTGATCAGCTGTGTCCATAGGACACAGCGATCATGGAGATCGCCGGGTGTGCGCATATGACGCCCTCCCAGAACTGGACAACCACACTGTAGCCATCATTCAGCTATAGCGCAGTTGGCAAGTGGTTAAAGGCAGTGGAGAGTAATCTGTGCACGTGATAGGGCCCAGTTGGTGCACAGTGAAAAGAAGTGTGAATTATGTTCTCTGAGGAACAATGAAATAAAAAGAGGGAAGAACAGCACTCCCCCTGGGAACAACAATTTACTGGTGTAATGTTCCTTTACGGCACTAGACACTAGTGAAGCTAAAACAACAAGTGGCTAAGCTAGTAAAAGTGGTTGTTGGCACAGGGCAAATCTTCTTTGGGCTACAAGACTTTTGACACAATAGGAAAAGGCCTCCTTAATAGAGTGAATTGATGATGATGGGGACACAGCGGTGGTTCAGCCTGTGGACTGACTGTCCTGCTATCAATTCTGTTGATAAGGCTGTGCTAAGTGTGATCAAACAAAAGTGGCTGAAGGAACTAGGCCGCAACTTCTACTAACAATGTGCAATGTCCGGGACTGTGTGCAGGAAAATAGCAAAGGTGGGGCAGGTGTCAGTGTTCTCTGTCCCTGGTAATGCTTGGGACTCTCACGCCCAAGGAATGGCATCTGGAGAGTACTGGTGATCTTTCTCTCTCCTTCAATAAGGCCTCCACAATTTCTCCGGTCCCACCTACAGTGCTCCATCCAGCCACCTGCTAGCAGATTAGCTTTCTCCACAATGCGGCAAGGTCAGCGATCAGTGAACTCTCCTTGCCTCCTCTCTTTCTCTCTTTCCTCGGCCTGGTCCAGTCCTCCCACAGTCAGCGCACTCCTCTCTCTAGATCTCTCCCCGTCTCATCTCCCAGGTTTTCATATATGTATGCCTCCACCCACACACTAGCTCTAGGAAATGTAGTTCTTTGCTAAATTGTTCCTTAGCAAAGTCCTGCGGTTCAGCAAACAAGTTCCATGGGGCCGCTCTACAGAGTGTGAATGCCACTGTTCTGTGGGACACTGCCACCTTGTGTTCAATTTACCATCCTGCATCAGCACTTGTAGCACGGTGTTACACCTATACAGACTTATAATGGGAAGGTTTAGGAACGAAGTTCCCATTCTTGCCTCAGAATGGATCATGGGGGAGAATCAGGTCAAAAGAGCAGAAAGTAGAACTTTTTCCCATCTAGTATTATTATTAGTAGCTTTAATATATTAGTGTTACATTACTAAAGGGGTAGAGGTTGTTCACTTGGGAAAGTAATTGTTAGTGCATAGGGTGGAGTTGCGTTCACTTTAGGGTACTTGCACATAGTACTAATGTATGAATATCAAACATTCCTGGTAGAAAAAATGTGAGGAAGGGCTGTATAGCACTTGCGCATATTTGTGCATATTTGCGTGTATACATGTGTAAAAATTCTTCTAACTTTATTGTAATCAAGAGAGTGTGGCATACACACATAACAACTGGCAAAACAGTCTTCTGTTTAAAAAACAAAACAAAAACTGATCTATGTACATGTGGTGCGTGTTTAGGTGCCTGTGTGTACTAGCACATTGAAAACAATGATCTGCATTTAATATAAAAGAGGGTGCAGCGCTAGTAAAATTATTAAATAAATAAATATTACATATATATGAATGAATAAATATAGTAAAGTGACACTGTGCAATTATATATATATATGCCACTAGGATATGTGGCTAATATCGTGAGAGAAAAGCACTATGTCAAACGGAGATAAGTCCAAGGTGAAAGTGTGAACGAGATCTCAGATGATCTTCTGATGTCCAATGACACAATTTGTGGATGAGGTGAGAGAATTAGGATATAGACTGCGCACTCACCAGATACTTAACCTTTATGCGCATTTGTGTAATATGACAAGGACATCAGATGTCTTCACATAGGTCTGGTCAGATCTGGTCATGCATCCTTCACTGCCTCATGGTTTGCACTCAGCGTTCCCATTTAAAGATGACCACTCTGTGGATGTAGCCAGCTCCCTCAGGAGCTCAACAAAACAGAGGAGGCCAGTAGTGCAATATGTCAAGAATATTTATTTCAACGTATAGGCAAGTGAACATAACAAAAGAAGCAAGGTGAGTACTGACCAGATTCAAAGTTGCCGCCGGGACCCCTCGTGGTGCCGGCGGTATAGGCGTCAAACAGCTGTAGCTCGACCCTGACGCGTTTCGAGCGAATGCTCGTAGTCATAGGGTTTTCAGCTATCCTAGGACAGCTGCTGTCATTATAACAATATATTATTATTGTAAGCGCTCACTTATTTATATATTTTTAGAATGATCTGCATTTACATCAGTATGCCTGCTGCTGCATTTTTAGACAGCAGTGTGCAAGAGCCTTAGTTATAAGTGCTAGCATGATTACTAGATTAACTAAACTAACTAAAGGAATTGGGATTTTCACTTACTAAATGTTGATGTAGCTTAGTAAATAGGGTGAAGGATTTTCCACTTCAATCATCCAATCAGGTCCAAGCAAAAATACACTTTTTAAAAATTCCTTGCATATGATTGAGTAACCACAGGTTCACCTTATTCATTAATAATAAAGATTAATAAGGTGTAATTATATTTATTATGTTTATAGTACATCATCCTCTTAGATTGTAAGCTCTGAGGAGCAGGGCCCTCCTATCCCTCTTGTATTGCACTGTATTGTTGCTGTATTGTCCCCCGTTATAATGCAAAGCGCTGAGCAAACTGTTGGCGCTATATAAATCCTGTATAATAATAATAATCATCATCAGCCCCAGTGAGGTCCCCAGCACAGGTTTGTCTTATTACCAAACATTCCATTTGCTAGGTGAACATCCTCTGCTCCTGTAGTAAATCAACCCTGATGAGTGGTAAATTAGGAAAAACAGGAATCAATATGTATCATATAATTACATAATGAATTTGGATACAGAATATGCTCACTCCAAAGTATACAGTATATGTGTGCATAATTCATTTGCTGTGCCAGGGCCATGGAGCATCTGATTGGATAATACTGCACAGTACTTCTTGCTGCATCACTTTCCGTAGATTATCCGATAAGTGAAATATGAAAGAAATTGCAAATAAATCAATTAGAAAATATAAACAAGAACATAGGCTTCCGAATAAATTAAATATAACTGATAATGTAATATAAATATATATTTATTCATTATATTTATAAATATTTCTTTTTTTTTTAAAGGCAAGACTGTGGAAGCACTTGACATTACCACCAACCAAGAGCTGTTAAAACTTTTCATATGTTGCCTCATTGCGCCATCTAGCAGATATCTTAAGAATTGCACTAGGAGAAAACCAAAAATATATTTGAAGCATATCCAATCCCAAGAACAAAATTTGTGTGTTGCAGTTTACCAATCCTTAGATATAATAGCTGCATTAGTGTTTCTTTTTTTCAGGTTTTTTTCTGTAATCCAGAGAGATAGATAGAAAAATGTAACTGATAACAGTTAACACGGGCGGATAGCACAGCGGTTTATCAGCTCACAAGATTTCTGGCAGGATCAACAGCTGCTTTATTTTTTGTTTATTAGCACTTATTGAACATGTATAAAAATATGCTTTCACTGTTATTTTTAACAGACTAAATGACTAAGTGGAGAAGGATCTGGGGGTTCTGGTAGATCACAAGCTTAATAATGGCATGCAATGCCAAGCTGCGGTTTCTAAAGCGAGCAAAATCCTCTCTTGTATAAAGAGGTATAGACTCCAGAGAGAGAGATATCATATTACGCCGGTACAAATCATTAGTAAGACCTCATCTGGAATATGCAGTTCAGTTTTGGGCGCTAATTCACAAAAAGAACATTGGGGAACTGAAGAATGTACAGAGAAGGGCAACCAAACTGATAAGAGTCATGGAGGAGATCAGCTATGAGGAAAGATTAGAGGAACTGAATTTATTCTCTCTTGAGAAGAGGAGATTAAGGGGGGATATGATCAACATGTATAAATACATCAGTGGTTCATATAGTGAACTCGGTGGAGTTATTCACCCTGAGGTCATCACAGAGGACAAGGGGGAACTCTTTACATCTGCAGGAAAAGAGATTTAATCTCCAAACACGGAAAGGTTTCTTCACAGTAAGAGCTGTGAAAATGTGCAATAGACTCCCTAAAGAGTTGGTTCTGACCAGCCCAGTGGATTGCTTTAAAAAATGCCTGGATTCTTCCCTATATACACAGAATATAACTGGATACTATCATTTATAGGTAAAGTTGATCCAGGGAATATCTGATTGCCTCTTGGGGGATCAGGAAGGACTTTTTGCGCCTGCAGGAGCAAATTGGGTCACGCTTTGCTATTTCTTTTCTTCTTTCTCTGGACCAATTGTGTGTGTGGGATTATAAATTTTTCTTGGTTGAACTAGATGGATTTTTGTCTTTTTTCAGCCAGACTAACTATGTAACTATGTAAATGAAATAAATGAGAGAAGTTCATTGTTAGGATTTACATACACTTAAAAGATGAAGACTGCTTTGTTTGGCCAAAGTGGACATTTTGCAAGGATTATTTTTTCTGGTTAATCTGACAACATGTTTACCAAATAGCTTTTGAAGCCAGAATCCAAGTCTCATGAATCTATGGCAGTTCAATATTACTGCTTTCCCAGGTGGGTTTTAGGTTAAATACAATTGTTTCCAAAAAAGTGTGAAAAGATGATCAAGGACTAGTAATATTGAGCGTTTGGTCTCCAGTTGTGCACATGAACCTGTGATGGCAATCATTTTGGATGATTGTGTCTGAAGCCTGAACTTCCAAATTAAAGGCCGCAGTAGCCAAAGTGGTTTATACAGTTGAAAAATAGCATCACTTTGAATATCATTTACGGGTATCAACTTCCATCAAGACATCACACCTGATTCATGGGGTACTGACACCCTTGGACATCCCTGTTGTAGAGGTGCTGGTGTGCATGCTGATGGAATAAAATGTTGCCAGTCAAGGTGCCGTTTGTGGTAGTGTCCTATGCTGTATAAGGGAGACAAGTGCAAAAAAAGTGGTCTTAGGCTGGGAAAAGAGTAAGAAGTGGAACATTGGCTCCATTAAAGCTGAGTTTCAGTTGTTTTTGTGTTTATTAAAGGTCAGTAGCTACAAAAACTGCAGCTGCTGACTTTTAATAAACACACACTCAGGGGCGGACTGACAACTCATGGGGCCCCCGGGCAATAGGGGATCATGGGGCCCCTGTGTCCTTGCCCAAACTCAAAAAAGCCTATGAAAAAGGTACCAGGGGCATCTCATGGGGCCCCCTACTGACCCTGGGCCCTCGGGCAGTGCCAAATGGTCAGTCCGCCCCTGCACACACTTACCTGTTCCAGGGCCCTGTGATGTGCTCACCTGTGCCGTCCCTTCTCTCCTTCTTCTCCCACCTGGCACGAGCATCTCAACTGTGGGTATCTGGCTGTGACAGCTTGCGGCTTCACATCCGGGTGCCTTCTGCACATGTGCATGTTGTTTGGTGTCTCCTCAATGGTTCAGCAGTCTTCTGGGACCTGTGAAGTGTCCCAGAAGACTGCAGGGGTGCAGGGGGGGGGGTCGAACTTTTAGCTCAGTTCACTGGGGTGCACTGAGCTGGAAGTGGGAGCAGATACCTGTCAAAACCATGTACCCACTTCCCTCCCCTAAAAAAAAGTGCCAAATGTGGCAGTGGAATGGGGGAGGAGGCAGACAAGTGGGGGCTTCCCCTTTTGAGTGGAACTCAGCTTTAAGTAGGCACATAGAGTTAATGTATGTGACTGAAGAGATGTTAATGTAGTTCTCTTTTATAGTAGTGGTCAGGAAAGAAGTGCCTCATTATGCTGGTGGCCAGTAGAAAGAATACCCCCTAACATTTGTGTTCAGTGGGAGGACTCCTATACCTTGGCAGGGAGTGGCGCAAAGAAAGTCTCCTTACACTGGGGGTCAGTGGGAAGACTACCCTTTATATTGAGGGTCAGTGGGATGAATTCCCCTTACAATGAGGGTCCATGGGATGAATTCCCCTTACACTAAGTATCAGTGGGAAGAATACCCCTTACACTAAGTATCAGTGGGATGAATTCTTCGTACACTAAGTATCGGTGGGAAGAATACCCCTTATATTGAGGGCCAGTGGGATGAATAACCCTTATACTGAGGGTCAGTGGGATGAGTTCCCCTTACACTAAGAATCGGTGGGAAGAATACCCCTTACATATAGGGTCATTTGGATGAACGCCTCTTACACTAAGGGCCAGTGGGAAGAATATCCCTTGCATTGAGGGTCAGTAGGATGAATACCGTTAACACTGAATATCAGTTGGAAGAATACCACTTACATATAGGGTCAGTGGGATGAACGCCTCTTACACTAAGGGCCAGTGGGAAGAATATCCCTTACATTATGGGTCAGTGGGATGAATAACCCTTATACTGATGGTCAGTGGGATGAGTTCCCCTTACACTAAGTATCGGCGGGAAGAATACCCCTTACATATAGGGTCAGTGGGATGAACGCCTCTTACACTAAGGGCCAGTGGGAAGAATATCCCTTACATTGAGGGTCAGTGGGATGAACGCCTCTTACACTAAGGGCCAGTGGGAAGAATATCCCTTACATTGAGGGTCAGTGGGATGAATTCCGCTAACACTGAATATCAGTTGGAAGAATACCACTTACACTGAGGGTCAGTGGGAAGAGTACCCCTTACATTGAGGGTCAATGGGAAGAGTATACCTTACATCGAGGGTCAATGGGAAGAGTATACCTTACATCCAGGGTCAGTGAGAAAAATAACCCTTACTTTGAGGGTCAGTGGGAAGAATACCCCAATACCCCTTACATTGAGGGGAAACAGGATGAATTTCCCCTTACATTGAGAGTCAGTAGGAAGAATATGCCTTACATTTAGGGTAAGCAAAATGAATTACCCTAACAATGAGAGTGAATAGGGAAAATACCCCTTACAGTGGGGGTCACTTGGACTGCCCACTATAGATAGCCATTAAACGATCATTGCTGTCAGGTTACTTACCTGAGAAAAGAGGGAAGACATTGTTCTGATAGCATACCACTAGCCCTGCTGAGTGATATTAACTCCATTACTATGCATGCAACATAGGTCAACAGACCAATCTTCCCAAAGAGGTCACAGTGGTTATTGTGTTTTCCCGTAGAATCCCTAGTGACCTCTCACAGAAAGCCAGTTGGGAAAGGCTGAAGTACTCTGTACAATTTACTTCAGTCCCTCTGTAGAACAGTGCCATGTAATACCCATAGCATAATAGACCTACAAATACGGTACATAGCCACTAGGTCCCATTTGGTCAGAAGTCAGTAAACCTTAGAGTGTGTTTTGGATACTGAGCTGAAACTGGAACACCCAGAGGAAATGCCATACAGATGAGGTCCCTAAAGCAAGGATCCCAACAATACAAGTCTGCGCTTTGACCATTAAGCCCTGGTTCACATATATGCGGTCGTAAGGGCCGCATTTTGCGCAGGCACAAGAGCCCATTCATTTGAATGGACTCCTGTGCCCGTGACATGCAGGGAAGAAGTCCATGCACTTCTTCTGAAAACGCAGCCCGCACAGGAACCTCAGTTCCCAGTGCGGGCAGCTTGCCATTAGAACTAATGGCACCCGCCCACAGGTCCGCATTCCTCTGTGTGGGTGCGGATTTTTGTGCGGAACCGCAGCGGCACCACCCGCACAGATGTGAACCTAGCCAAAGTCACCTTACACAATATTACTAAAAAAAAAATATTACTATTGTAATACTTATTAAAGTATTATACTGACAATGTTAAATAGATGTATCTCAAGCAATGTCTCAGATGTCTATACAAATTTACACAGTACATATAAAATGTTCAGTTCAAAGGTTTATGCTGTAATCTTGTTAAAGGTTTTTAATAGTTTTATAATTGCTCTGCCAGAACTGTTATGGGAAAATTATATATATTTTATCATTTTACATTTTTAGACTGTATGCGACAGATTCTAGGTAAGCAGAGACAAATGTCTGCATTAGCACGTGACTATCCCAACAGGCAGAAGCTGAATAAATTTGGTCTGCAAACAAGCAGGGGACAGTGTATTACACCCTTGATATACTGTCCCCTACTGGCCTTAATGAGGAACTGGAGATAGCGACCATACTATAAATTATCACAACACAGCATACCTTCTGTTCTTGTGTGTGAACATGATCATCTATCCATACCACCTGGGTTTTTTTGTATTTTTTGCCCTGTTATATCATTATTTTCCCGTAATAACATTGTGTTTTGTATACCCCATACCATCTGTCTGAACACCTTGGGATTTCCCGCAATAACATTAGGACTGATACCCAATTGATGTATCATTATTATTTAATATTATTTTGTTATAGGACAAATTAATATTTTACATTAACAAGTTAGACTACGTGATTCTGTCTAAAATATATAAAATATAATAATGATATATGTATCATTATTATTTATTATCATTTTGTTATCTCCATTTATGACACGTTGGGTGGTTTATCCGCTAAGGTTACCCCTCCTTGTGTGCAATTCTCTTCCTTCAGGCCCTATTGCCTTATATTTATACATAACATATATTCCCAGTGACTACCATCCACATCACAACATGATATGCTTTTATATATATGTATATTTACATGTACATGTATACATTTCCTTTCTTCCCCTCCCCCCCTTCTTTGCAGATATATACTGTGCTGTTAATGGTTCTCCCCCATCTATGACCTAACACCTGGGTAGCTCAGTAGTAGTCAGAATTCCTCATTTTTTTCCATATTGTTTTATGTATATTCATCATGTATGTATACAGTCATAGCCATTTGCGTTTATTTATATATATGTTTTTATGTACAACCACACAATTCCACATTGGATGGATGAGTACCCATAGCTTAGCATTATTGTAATATGGTTTTATTTTCATTTATTTCATCCCAATACTGTGCTTTTTTAGATTTCCGCCTTTTTTTGTGTACATTAGGTTCCAGCCTTGTATTTAATTTCTCCCCACTTATTCCCCCCCCCCTCCTATTTTGTTGTGCTTTCTTCCCCCCTTTCCATTTCTTTTTATTTTCCCCTCTTCATTTCCTCCTTTTTTATTATGTTTTCTTTTTTTCTTTTTTATGTTTTCCCCTTTTTTATTTATTATCTATATTCTTTTCTCCTTATTGCTTCCCGGTCGTTCCTTCCCCTTTAAATCATTAACCACATGTTTACTGCCTTGTTCCACACGTCCCCCTGCTCCATATAAGGCTCCTTCTATGTCAGTGTCCTTCCTATGCTTGAGAAAGGAGTGCGCCGGTCCTCGGAACCAGCGCGTGCTCAGAAATGCGTCTCATGTCTATGACCAGGGGCGGACTGACCATTTGGAAACTTGGGCACTGCCCGAGGGCCCAGGGTAAGTAGGGGGCCCCATGAGATGCCCCTGGTACCTTTTTCATAGGCTTTTTTGAGTTTGGGCAAGAACACAGGGGCCCCATGATCCCCTATTGCCCGGGGGCCCCATGAGTTGTCAGTCCACCCCTGTCTATGACGTCACACGCCATCGTCACTGCTCCTGAGTACACAGGAATCTGTCAGGCTTTCATCTTCAGGCTTCAGCTGACATCGCTCCAGCATACCCAGTTGTCCAACCGGAGTTAACACAGACTTGCCAGGCTTGTACCACAGGCTCCATCCTGACACTTCTCCAGCGCTCCCTGCTTTCCAGCTGGCCATTCTGTTCCATGCTCCAGATAACAATTCTGTGGCATTGTGCCTTGTTTAAAACTTTATGTGCCTAATTATTACCTCCTACATGTGAGTGGTTTTATTTATGTTCACCATTAAATATCTTACAATCTACACTGAGGTTTCTCTTCTCATCCACTCCAGAGTCATTGCTTCACTCTACCTCAACTCGCAGAGTGTCTCAAACTGTTTGTTCTTCCCCCTCCTGATCCCACATTCAGCCTAGAGACTATGTGGACTGTTTATTCCATGTGCCTGTCTTCCCCCTTTTTTATTCAGCTTTCATGTAATAGCAATCTTAACGGCTAATTAGCCACTGGATTGCTTTTACAAGCAGCGGGTAGGGACTCCCCCCCCTTCCTCTGCCTTCTACGACTTTCTCACCTCCTTTCCGCTGGCTGACGATAGAGCTGATCAGAGACCGGAATGGCTCCAGGCATCTCTATAGTCTAAGAAATTAAGCAGAGCCTCATCCACACCCAGTGGCAGCGGATCAATCCTCAGTCTCCTGCCGGCTGCCACGTGAGTCCCTTCTTCTAAGGGGTGACACCGCCACCCAAGGCAAATGCCTCATTTGCCTTGCAGTAGAAATTCCCTTGCATAAAATGCCAGGATAGCACCCCCCCCAAATGACCCCTTTTCGGAAAGTAGACACCCCAAACTATTTGCTGAGAAGCATGTTGAGTAAATGGAAAATTTAATTTTTTTTTGGAAAATGACTAAAAAAAATTATTTACTTAAAGTTGTCACTTAAATGATATATTGCAAAATGTGATTGCAAAATACTCACCATGCCTCTTTGCAGGTAGTCAGGAAGTGTAATGAGGAAATACAGCCCTTTAAAAGGTGCTTACTAGATTTCAGGGTCCTGTATGCGGGTAGACTGCCAAAAAGTCTTTCACATGTGGTATCCCCATACTTGGGAGATGTAGGAGAATGTATTTTGGGGTGTAATTCCACATATACCTATGGAATGTGTGAGGAATCCTGGCATTTCAGGGTCTCTGAAACTGTGATAGGTAGTGAGGAAGTGAAATTAGGACAATACACACCTTTAGTATTTCAAAGGGACCATTGGATTACGGGCTCCTGTATGTGGCTAGGCTCTCAAAAAATTTCAGACATGTGGTATCCCCACACTCAGGAAAAGTAGCAGAATATATTTTGATGTGTAATTCCATATAAATCCATGGCATGTGTGAGTTCTATATCATTTAAGTGACAAATTTGTGTAAAAAATGCATTGTTTGTCATTTTCCTAAAACTTGTGGAAAAAAGTTAAATCTTCCATGGACTCAACATGTCTCTCAGCAAATAGTTTAGGGTGTCTACTTTCTGAAAAGGGGTGATTTGGGGGAGTTTGTACTGCCCTGGCATTTTAGCACTTCAAGAAATGTGATAGGCAGTCAGAAAGTGAAAGCTGTATAAATTCCAGTATCTACTGTGTGGAATGTAATTATTTGATCTCCTGCAGATTTTGTAAGTTTGCCCACCTATAAAGAAATGAAGGGTCTATAATTTTTTATCATTGGTGTATCATTGGTGTAATTTAAATGACATCTGTGCAGCAGCAGCCAAGAAGAAAGGAAAAGTAAAAAGAGAAAAATAGAGCCAGAGTTTCAGGTGGGCTTTGAGCCAGCTACAAAAGACAAAGTCGAATTTCTTTAAAATAATATGCTGCAACTGCACATTGTACCCTGCACTCTGTGCATTACTTGCTCCTAACCTCTGCAATCTGTGCCTTATACCCTCCTGAAAAATAAAGCTCTGAGGGATAAATTAACAAAAAAAGAAACATTTTTATATATATACTGTATATATATATATACACACACTATATTGCCAAACGTATTGGGACACCTGCCTTTACACGCACATGAACTTTAATAGCATCCCAGTCTTAGTCCATAGGGTTCAATATTGAGTTGGCCCACCCTTTGCAGCTTTAACAGCTTCAACTCTTCTGGGAAGGCTGTCCACAAAGTTTAGGAGGGTGTCTATGGGAAGGTTTGACCATTCTTCCAGAAGCGCATTTGTGAGGTCAGGCACGGATGTTGGACGAGAAGGCCTGGCTCTCAGTCTCCACTCTAATTCATCTCAAAGGTGTTCTGTCGGGTTGAGGTCAGGACTCTGTGCAGGCCAGTCAAGTTCCTCCACCCAAACTCACTCATCCATGTCTTTATGGATCTTGCTTTGTGCGCTGGTATGAAGTCATGTTGGAACAGGAAGGGGCCATCCCCAAACTGTTCCAACAAAGTTGGGAGCATGAATGTCTTGGTATGCTGATACCTTAAGAGTTCCCCTTACTGGAACTAAGGTACCAAGCCCAACACCTGAAAAACAACCCCACACCATAATCCCTCCACCACCAAACTTTACACTTGGCACAATGCAGTCAGGCAAGTACCGTTCTCCTGGCAACCGCCAAACCCAGACACGTCCACTTTGCACTTCAGCATGCACTGATCCTGCTCTGTCATTTTCCATGGCATACCACTTCACGGCTGAGTTGCTGTTGTTCCCAGTTGCTTCCACTTTGTTACAATACCACTAACAGTTGACCGTGGAATATTTAGTAGCAAGGAAATTTCATGGATGGATTTATTGTACAGGGGCAACCTATCATGGGACTACGCTTGGAGTCACTGAGCTCCTGAGAGCGACCCATTCTTTCACAAATGTTTGTAGAAGCAGTCTGCATACCTAGGTGATGATTTTATACACCTGTGGCCATGGAGGTGATTGGAACACCTAAATAGAATGGTTTGGAGGAGTGTCCCAATACTTTTGGCAATATAGTGTACCTTCCTATCTATTTACTAATGCTAGCAGTCTAAAGATTAAAATAGTTAATGTTGATTAGGAGAGTTTAGCTTCACTTTAAAGTGTATCTAAAGGCAAAGCTTTTGTATTTTAAGGCTGGATGGAGTGTTGAGAGCTGGGACCCCATGTAAGCTTTTTATTGTTGTCTGTTTCCTTGTTATGGAGAATCACTGTCTCTACTTGTCCTGATGACCAATGTCACCAAAACTCAAAGTGAAGAAAAATAAAAAATAAATGTTTTTAGAAACAGCCTGCATGCATAGTTTCTTGATTTTATACACCTGTGGTCACAGAGGTGATTGGAATACTTTTGGCAATATAATGCAGGGGTGTGGAAATGTTTGAAAAAACTACTTGTCCAGGGACTAAATCGGGGCCCCAATCTACTTGTGCCTCATGACAATCTACTTGTCCTGATAAAAAATTGTTTTATTAACCTGGGGCTTTTAAAAACAAAAGGGACTTTATGGTGACTTAAACGTTTAATATTTTTAACATTGCACTGTTTATCTCCTCCTCCCCTCCCTGCCTCTAGTGGGCTGTGTGGAAGCAATCAGGCAGCAGTGCTGCTGTCCGAATGCTTCCACCTGACAACCGGTGAGCAACAGGTGAGCCCTGCTGCTGGCCTGCAGCAGGGCTAAAGGTAAAAAAAAAATACCTGCCCGGTACGACATGTCCTGGGCATCGGGCGGTATGAATTGAATATCCCGATAGTGTATATATATATATATATATATATATATATATATATATATACTCACCAGCCACTTTATTAGGTACACCTTGCTAGTACCGGGTTGGACCCTCTTCTGCCCTCAGAATTGCCTAAATTCTTTGTGGCATTGATGTTGTTGGAAACATTCCTCAGAGATTTTGGTCCATATTGACATGAGTTACTGCTGCCTTTTTATCATCTAGAGCCACTTTGCCCATTCTCCTCTGACCTCTGACATCAACAAGGCATTTTCATCCACACATCTGCCTGTCAATGGATATTTTCTCTATTCCAGACCATTCTCTGTAAACCCTAGAGATAGTTGTGCGTGAAAATCCCAGCAGATCAGCAGTTTTTTAAATACTCAGACCAGCCTGTCTGGCACCAGCAACCATGCCATATTCAAAGTCACTTAAATCCCCTTTCCTCGCCATTCTGATCCTTGGTTTGAACTTCAGCAAGTCATCTTCACCACGTCTACATGCCTAAATGCATTGAGTTGCTGCAATGTGATTGGCTGATTAGCAATTTGTGTTACCAAACAATTGAACAGGTGTACCTAATAAAGTGGCCCATGAGTTTATAGCTGACTGGTCCTCTTCTTCTTGCTGCCTGGTGGGCACAGTAAAACCCCATAGATTTCTCTGGGATAGGGAGGTGGCCATAATGCTATATTTTCTGTATTCATACATAGAATATACAGAGAATGTAGCCGGAGACCACACAATTTTGTGGCATTCGCACAGAATGAATTTACATGCAATTTGAATAGACAAAGCTTTGTGAGTATTTTCTACATATACCTCATAGTGAATACTCCGGCACATGCTTGGTAACTTTAAAGTCTCATGACTCATGAATCCCAATCCTTTTAACCCTAAACTAAGTTTTACAACAGTTTATTCAATTCATGAGAAAGTAATTTCCAGGAACACACTGGCTCAGAAATAGCATTTAAGTTTGCCACTTTAAGTTCTCAAACCACCATTGAGCATTGGGCTTGTTTATTAAATTGGTATTCAAAGTTCTATTCTTCAACAAAAATAAACATCAAGGGCCAGACATCTTGAATACATTATAATTCTTGGGTCTGACCTGCAGAAAATGCATTTGGTGGTATATTTGGCCAATTTTTCAGAAAGGTAATTAAAATATAAGAAAGTTTGCAGTTCTGCGTTGGCATTCATTTGAAGTATAGAACTCTGTAAATAATAAAAATAAAATACTGTGTGTACTTTTTATAGCAATATTCCCCACCCTATTCTATAACCTTTATGTCAATAAAATATACAGTGGGGAAAATATTTATTTGATCCCCCTGCAGATTTTGCAGGTTTGCCCACTTACAAAGAAATTAAGGGGCTATAATTTTTATCATAGGTGTATTTTAAATGATAAAGACCGAATATCAACCAAAAATCCAGAAAGAACACGATACAAATGTTATGAATTGATTTGCAGTTCAGTGAATAAAATAAGTATTTGATCCCCAAGCAAAATATGACTTAGTACTTGATGGAGAAACCCTACTTGGCAAGCACAGAGGTAAGACGTTTCTTGTAGTTGGTTACCAGGTTTGCATCTCAGGAGGGATTATGGTCCACTCTTCTTTACAGATCTTCTCTAAATCCTTAAGGTTTCTTGGCTGTTGCTTGGCAACTCAAAGTTTCAGCTCGCTCCATAAATTTTCTATAGGATTAAGGTCTGGAGATTGGTTAGGCCACTTCATAACCTTAATGTGCTTCTTCTTGAACCACTCCTTTGTTGCCTTGGCGGTATATTTTGGGCAGTGGCATCCCTAGGAAGGTGCGGGGGGGCACCGTGTGACACCTATCGCACAGGGTGACATCGAACCCTCTCCATGAGCTCCACGATAAGGAAGGTTTTAAAGCAAGTCAACAATCCCCGCAAGATGGATCGGATCTGCGGATTGAGCATAATGGTTCAGAGTCCGATCCATTATGCTCCTCAATCCGCAGATCCGATCCATCTTGCAGGGATCGTCGGCTTGCAACCTTTACGGGGTTAATTGATCTAGGTAAGGTTATGCAAGATACGGGACTTTTCTGTAACCAGGAAATGCGGCCGCGATAGCAGAAACCTCCTCCATCTGACATCACTTCACGAGCATGTGCAGACCGGACCGGTATTGAAAGATCAATTAACCCCGTATAGGTTGCAAGCTGATGATCCCCGCAAGATGGATCGGATCTGTGGATTGAGGAGCATAATGGATCGGACTCCGATCCATTATGCTCAATCCGCAGATGTTGCATGGCGCTCCAGATCGAGGACAATTGATGGTAATATTACATTTCTTCCATTGCAAATAATTGCTCCAACAGTTGTCTCCTTCTCACCAAGCTTCTTGCTGATGGTCTTGAAGCCCATTCCAGCCTTCTGCAGGTCTACAGTCTTGTCCTTGACTTCCTTTGACAGCTCTTTGGTCTTGCCCATGGTGGTGCCCAAGAAAGATATTCTGTGGACAGGTGTCTTTTATACACATAACGAGTTATCATTAGGAGCACCTTCTTAAATTGACAGGACTAATCTGTGTACCACATGAACACATAGCCAGGCTGTGAGAGCCAGAATTATTGTTGGTTGGTAGGGGATCAAATACTTATTTTACTGACTGAACTGCAGGGGATCAAATTATTATTTTCCCCACTGTATATTTTGAGGGTGATAGGCTCAACTGGTATTTGCAATGATAAACACGACAGGGACACCCACCAAGAATAGTCCAAACCAGGGGCGGAGTGACAACTCATGGGGCCCCTGGGCAATAGGGGATCATGGGGCCCCTGTGTCCTTGCCCAAACGTACCAGGGGCATAACATGGGGCCCCCTACTGACCCCGGGCCCTCGAGCAGTGCCCGAGTTTCCAAATGGTCAGTCCGCCTCTGGTCCAAACAGGTTTGTCCAGCACTTTTATTCATCACATTGATGATGTGACTGCTGACAAAAGCAGCAGGATGAATTCTGAAGTGTTTCAGGCAATATTATCTGCTCATATTCAGCCAAATGCTTCAGAACTCATTGGACGCCGCTTCACAGTGCAGATGGACAATGACCCAAAGCATACTGCAAAAGCAACCAAAGGGAAAGAAGTGGAATGTTATGCAATGGCCAAGTCAATCACCTGACCTGAATCCGATTGAGCATGCATTTCACTTGCTGAAGACAAAACTGAAGGCAAAATGCCCCAAGAACAAGCAGGAACTGAAGACAGTTGCAGTAGAGGCCTGGCAGAGCATCACCAGGGATGAAACCCAGTGTCTGGTGAAGTCTATGCATTCCAGACTTCAGGCTGTAATTCACTGCAAAGGATTTGCAACCAAGTATTAAAAAGTGAAAGTTTGATTTATGATTATTATTCTGTTCCATTACTTTTGGTCCCTTAAGAAGTGGGAGACACATATGCAAACTGTTGTAATTCCTACACCGTTCACCTGATTTGGATGTAAATACCCTCAAATTAAAGCTGACAGTCTGCAATTAAAGCACATCTTGTTCGTTTAATTTCAAATCCATTGTGGTGGTGTATAGAGCCAAAAATGTTAGAATTGTGTCGATGTCCCAATATTTATGGACCTGACTGTATATGGTGCCATGGTGCCTTGGACCTACGCACGGGAAACTGAATAATGCTTTCCAGTGCATGGGAATGCGATTGAGGCCTCATGTACACTGCTGCTCCAAAATGTGAGTTTAGGAGCTTTCAGCATTTTTTTGCCATAGCCCCAAAACTCAACTTAATAAAAGCCTATGTGTCCATGTACACTTAGGCTTTTACCAGAGTTTAGGACCTGCAGCGCTTAGGGGCAGTTAAGTATTCCTTTTCTGAAATCAGAAGAATCGCATTCAGCAGCTGAACGTTTTGGCCAAAAAATGGTAAATGCAGCAAAAATTAGTGCAAACTCTAGCCACATTTAGCCTTTGGGCTAATCAAATGAATAAAAGTCCAAGCGCTAAACAGCGGTACCGAGTTTACACATGTTTTTGCAGCGTTTAGTGGATTTCTGTTGCCAGGAGAGCTAAACGTATATGGGAGTTCATGTGTACACGAGGCCTAACAATTAATGGCACGTCTGCTAAACAGCAGTGCATTTGTGTTGTGGTTGCCTGCAGGTGCGGGAGCACATGCAATTTATGTTCAAATATTTTTATTGAAACATTTTTCAAGACAATTACAAACTGTTTAGACATATATAAGCATTCACATAGAGAGATAGTAGATTATTACATCCGTCATAAGATGTCTATTCACCCCTCTATAGGGTAGTAAGTGTGTATATTCCAGAAAAAAAAACAGGTAGAAAATATAGTTAATGAAGGTATCTTACGAGGTATTCTCATTCTATGTGAATTAATTGTTTTAACAAGTAAATTGGAGGGTAGTAGGGTATTGATAGTATGAGGGGGGGGGGGGAGGGGAAAGGAAGGAAAGTGCCAGTCTCGCTTTGTAAGAATAATGTGGGTGTATCATGTCAGCAAGATATTGAGCAGTTAGGATTTTTGAGCCATCCGGACCAATGATTTTGAAATTTATAGAATGAAAAATTTTGGATCGATGTTCTTTTTTCCATCTCTCCATGCCACTTAAGTTCAGTGATGAGGTTTGAAAAAGAAGGAGCTGTATTAGATTTCCATAGTTTAGTGATGTTATTTTTAGCTATTGTGAGGATATGTATGATAATGGTACGTGAGTTGTATGGGAGGTTATCAATTCCTAAGTGGAGGAGAGCCAAAGAGGGAACCGGTGTCACTGGGTATTCTGCTATTGCGGATATAAGTTTGAAAACTTTGATACAATAGGATCTGAGAGATTTGCATGACCACAACACATGAAAAGTGGTACCAAGTTCCCCGCTTTGCCTCCAGCATAAGGGAGAGCTTTGGGGGTAGTAGAGGGCTAGTTTGGTAGGCGTGAAATACCATTGATGTAGTACTTTTAAATATGCCTCCCAATGGGTGTTGCATTTGGAAGCTTTATATGTAATAACAAACGTTTTTAACCATGTAGACTGTGATGTAGATTGTTGTAAAATTTTTTCCCAGTTGTGTAGAGAGGAAGTAGACGGAGTGAACTGAGAATTGGTAAGGGCCTCATAGAACAGTGAGATTCCTTTCTTAGGGTAGGCTTGTTTATCGTAAAAAAGGTATATAGGGATTGGTAGTCTAATCTTCAGAGGGAGTGTTGTCTTTCGCAGTAGGTGTGTAATTCTAATATAGGTGTATATTTCATTGTCAGGGAGAGAGAACTGTCTTTGAAGAGTGGAAAAGTGGTGTAGTGTTAGATTCATATATAATTGGTGTATATGTGTGATGTGTCGGTCTGTCCATGTTTTAAGGTTTAAATCAGGGATGAAGAGTTGTAGTATGGAGATAGGTGTAGATATTGTGTTAGTTTCATTGTTGGGGTATTCGTAGAATAGGAGAATAGACCAGGCTTGTAAAGAAGCTTTAATGCAAGGGTGGTTAGATTCTGTGTGTGGTCGGATTTTATTAGGTAAGAAAAGGAACGTGCTAAATGAGTATGGTGGGTGTGTGAGAGTTTCCATGTTGGACCATATTTTTTTGCTCGTGGGATGCCACCAGAAAAAAGTTTGGTCTAGAAGCGTTGCCAGGTAGTAAGATTTTAGGTGTGGAAGGCCTGCTCCCCCTTTAGATGGGGGTCTAATTAGAAGAGTTGTTGTGCATCTTGGTTTTTTGGAGTTCCACGTGAATTTTGTGAATATGGATTGGAGTTTAGAAAGGAAGGAATCAGGAATTGGGATGGGAAGAGTCCGGAATAGGTATAGTATTTTAGGTAGGATGCACATTTTTAACAACGCTATTCTTCCTAGCGTTGACAAGGTAGAGGTACGTAGGTGTTTTAGTTCTTGAGGAATTGATTCCAATAATGGGGTGTAATTAGCTTCAAATAGGTGTGAGGTGGTAGATGTGAGTTTTATGCCTAGGTAAGGGATGTGGTAGTCTTCCCATATAAAGGGGTATTGTTCGGTTATCTTTTTTTGGGTCTGTGGAGATGTATAAAGATTTAAAATGGAGGATTTGTTTGCATTGAGTTTATAGTAGGAGACTTTTGAGAATTCGTTGAGGTGGTTATATATTGTTTGAAGTGATGTGAGGGGGTTAGTGATCATCAGTATGATATCATCTGCGTAAAGGCTGATTTTGTGTTCTGTACTTAGATGGGTGATCCCAGTAAACCTTTTGTCATCTCTTAGTTTAGATGCTAGGGGTTCTATGGTTAATATAAAGATAATGGGGGATAATGGGCATCCTTGTCTTGTGCCGTTAGATATTGAAAAGGGGGAAGATAATATACCGTTAGTCAATACTTTGGCAGAAGGGTTGGAGTATAAGGAAAGAATTGCAGATAATATCCAACCTGTGATCCCAAATTTTTGGAGGGCAGTTTTCATAAATAACCAATGAATACGGTCGAATGCTTTTTCTGCGTCTAATGAAAGTAGAAGTGATGGCTGTGTAGCTGACTCGAGATTATGAAGCAGGGATATTAAGCGTCTTGTTGCGTCTGGAGCTTGTCTATTTGGGACGAAACCTACTTGATCAGGGTTGATCAGTATGGGGAAGTATGGTAATAGTCTTTGGGCAAGTATTTTAGCATAGAGTTTAATGTCTGTATTTAATAGAGAGATTGGTCTATAATTTTGGACCAACTGAGTGTCTTTTTGTGGTTTAGGTATTGTTGTGATAATTGATTGTAACATTTCATCAGGGAATGATCCTGTTAAGGCAGCTTGGTTGTATAGGTTAGACAGATGAGGTGAAAGGTTTGTGGCAAATGTTCTATAAAATTCATTAGTGAAACCGTCCGAGCCTGGTGATTTATTTAACGGAAGTGTGTTAATGGTCTTTTCTATTTCTGTGTGGCAAATTGGAATCGATAATGCACTAAGTTGAGTTTCATTTAGACGTGGCAAATTAGTAGAGTCTAGAAAATGTTGGATTGTTTCTATTGTGGGTTGTGTAATCTTGGAGTCGTCTTTAAGGTTATATAAGGATTGGTAGTATGACGCAAAGGCGTTAGCCATATCTCGTGGGTTTGTAAGGAGTGTGTGTGTGTGTGGGTGCTGGAGTGTGGGGATCTTATTTTTGAGTCTTTTTTGTTTAATTGTTTTAGATAACAGTGAGCTCGCTTTGTTACTGGATGCATAAAATTTGGCTTTTGATAGTTGTAGGTTTAGGTCGTAGTGGTGGAGTAAGATTGTACGAAGCTTACCTCTGTCTGATGTTATCTTATCGGTTACGGAGGGTGTCGGGTTTTTTTTGTTTATCTCCTCATTTCTTTTGATGGAGGTGAGGAGTTGGTCGATTTGTTGTGATCTCTGCTTTTTGATTCGAGAATTTAATTGAATGAGAATACCTCTCATATAAGCTTTGTATGCTAGCCAAATGGTGGTCACAGATACATCTGGGGTAATATTGGTGTCAAAAAATACTTTGTGTGTATCTAATAAAAATTTTTGGTGTTCTGGGGTCTTTAGTATCATTGAGTTCAGCCTCCATATGGGTGGGAGTATTGATCGTTGATTGTCGTCCAATGATATGGTGACGGGAGCATGGTCAGACCAGGTTATAGTTCCAATATTTGAGAAAGTTACATGCTGCAGTGACCATTTATCTGTCAGGAAGTAGTCGATCCGAGAGTATGATCGGTGGGCTGGGGAGTAATATGAGTAGTCCTTTTCCATGCTGTGTTGGCACCGCCATATGTCGTAAAGGTCATTGTCGTGTAGAAATTGGTTGAAGGATGGTTTGAGAGATTTATTCGAAGATGATGAGTCTAATTGAGGGTTTCCAATTATATTGAAGTCTCCTCCCATTATGAGTCTTCCTTTCTTTACAGAGTTAATGTTCTTTATTATTTTGTTGAAGAAATTAATCTGGCGTTTGTTAGGACCGTACACATTCACCAAGGTGTAGTAAAGGTCATTAAGTTGGCAAACAAGTATGTGGAAACGGCCCAGGGGGTCCACAGATTCTGAGATAAAACGAAATTGAATAGAGTCTTTTATAGCCGTAATTACTCCGTTTTTTTTTTTGGGTTGGTGGCCATAAAAATATGTGGAAAGTGAGTAAGTTGAAGCTTGGGGGCCTTATTTGTAGCGAAGTGGGATTCTTGAACAAAGATGATATCTGGTTGAAGTTTTTTGAGTTCTTTATGGAGCATCGATCGTTTGAATGGAGAGTTCAGGCCGCGGGCATTTAGAGATGTAATGTTAATCATGGTGGTAGGTCAGTTGGTTTGTCATTCTTGATTGGTGTGATGTTTAAAGTTGTAAAGGTATTTGAGATAGATCCAGGATATATTCTTGAAGCTGTATTAGCAGCCGGAGATTGTTTGTGCTTTAGAGGTTGTTGTATGTCGACTGGTGACATGGAGGAGGAAAGAGGACGTGGGGTGGAAAGGTAAAAAATAGCCTTGCAAGGAAAGCAAGGAACCTGAGTATAAGGGATACTGCAGCCTCGGATCCTTGTATAATTGTGATGTCTCCTGTCCCTCTATGTCTGCTGCTGAGGTACTGCCGCCGGCGCCATCTTGGATCCCTGCATTCACTGCAGGGAAGAAGTTTGTTAGTTTTCCTGGTATTCCCGGGGTTTTTCGGCGCCGGGTCATCGTGCTGGAGGATCGGGTGCCCTTCATGAGTACACTGGTACTCTTCGAATCTCCCGGGGTTTGTGTGTGCCGGTGTGAAATCTGGCTGCAGGACGGAGCGGAGCTAGTGCGTATCCGTCACTGAAGCCGGCCGCGCATGCGCCCCCGAGCACATGCAATTTAGATACTTTCCCACACCCGCAATATTGTCATTCGAATCTAACAGGGTACACCTAAGGTACATGTTGATAAAACTGCTTATATTACATCCATCATTGAGTAAGTTAGACAGACCATTGCTATGCAAGCTATGCACTTGCAAACTGCAAATATGGCTGCACCATGTTCAAATAGTATTCTATATAGTTACAAACTATATACGAAGCAAGGATTTTAAAACACAACACACTTTGTTACCATTATTTACAATAGTCTGATTATTTTGCATGTATGTCAAAGAAAAGAGTATGTCCATAGGGGGCCAAGCAGTAGGTTTATTTTGATAACAGTCCCACCAGCTGCTTTTAAACAATATGGCTAAAAGTATCTGAAATCCATAAAAATATATTTGGTCCACAAAGCCAGCTCCATAAAGATGTGGTTTGATGAGTCTGGTGTGAAGGAAATCTCTGTAAAAAGCCCTAACTTCAGACCTACTGAACACCTTTGGGATGAAATAGGTATCTTTGTCCACCATCAGTTCCTGACTTTACATGTGCTGTTGTGGCTGAATGGGCACAAATTCTGCAATCTTGTGAAAAGGCCTTACAGACGAGTATAGGCTGTTATAGCTGGAAAAGGGAAGGTGGAGGGCAACTCCATATTAATGCCCCTGGTTTTGGAATGGAATACCCTACAACCACATATAGATGTGATAGCCAGGAGTCCACAAGTCTTATGCAATTTAGTGTACTTACCTTCCTATCACTCCTCTGTGAGATGGGGAAACAGCTCTCATTGTTTGAACACTGACTGTGTGGAAGTAAATTAATGTTTTGACTGACATTCTGCGGTTTAGCCACAAGATGTCACTGTTTTTCTAACACAGCCTCAGACTGCATAGATATTTGTATATTCATGAAGAGGTGGAGTTTTCACACAGAGTTGGAGTGAACAGGAAGAGGAGACTTCAGCCATGTTTTGAACGGTGCTGAATGAAGGCGCCGTGTGAGCTGAGAATCCAATGACATCCAGGTGTGGGAGCTTCCCTCGGTAACCAGAGCTGCGGCTAAGTGAAGCTGATCGTGTCCAAGACCCTGATCCTGTTCAGAGAAAGGAAGATGGCTGCCAGTAATGCTGATGATAGCTGAGGAACAACGCAGCATACACTGCAATATCGCAAGCTTGTTGGAGAGACATTTGTTCTGTTTAGAGTCACCAGCGGATGCAAAGCAGACCCGGGTCGGTAAGATCGTGCACGCACCTCATTTCAGTGTTGGCACCTTGAGACTGAGACCAGGCCTATAGTTAGTTAGGGTCTCTGTTTGTGTCAGGCCACAAGTGTTGTTACCGATTATTGGAAGGACTCCCAACTTAAAGTGACATTTCACATTGGAGTGCTGATAAAATCCTAAAAACTCAAGCCAGACTGGCGTTTTGCTCAGAAGGAATATTCAGGCACGTGCTACAGGACCAGTTATGGGAGGGGGAATACTGTAGATTTGTGTAAGATTGTAAGCTGTTGTGCTGCACCGCAGGCTAGCCCATACCGTACACCCATACACTGATTCCTTAGGGTAATAACAGGTAAGGTATGGCAGCTTAATTGTGCCCACCAGTAGGTAAATTACTTCACTTTCTACCTTCATCCATCAGGAGCTGCCATGCTGTGCAGCACAAGGGTCTCAGCCTTTGGGCTGGGTGTATGTAAATTTATTGTATGTTTCCAGCATTTGTGGTTGTGTTTACTTGCCACATCTAAGTAAGATTCTGTTGTGGCAAAAGTTGGTGTTGGGGTTGCTTTCCTCGTTCGTGACTTCACTGTATCCTGGGGAGCCCACCCCGGTACACGGCTTACATTTCCAGTGCACCATTTACCTGTATGAAATAGAAAAACCCTGTATATACTCCATATTGCAAATTGGAGCATTCCCAAAGCTCAGAAATCTCTTCTGGACCTGAATAGCCAATCACCAAATACTGGTGCTGTCACTTGAGAGAAAGGAGAGATGTATTCCGTACATGCATCCAACATACAGCAGAAATGTTGCAGGAAATAAGAAGGTAAGTATTGGTCTCCTATGGCAGCAGGTCTACTTTTCTTTTTGTAAGCTATTTATTAACCACTTGCGTTACTTTAACTGACAATTGCGTGGTCATGCAATGCTGCACCCAAATTAAATTTACTTCCTTTCTGCTCACAAATTGAGCTTTCTTTCGATGGCATTTGATCCCCTGTGCGTTTTTTTAAAAAAAACAATATTTTGGACTTTTTGCTATTAAACATGTCCAGTAAAAAAATTAAAAAAATCAAATTTCGTAATAAATTTAGGGCAAAATGTATTCTGCAACATGTCTTGGCTTAAAAAAATCCCAATATATGTAAATTAATTGGTTTACATGAAAGTTATAGCGTCTACAAATGACGGTATAGAAAATGGGATTTTTTTTTCCTACTAGTAATGGTGGCGAACAGTGACTTTTAGCGGGACATTCTGACACTGGGGGGGAACTAACTTGGTGTCACTGACACCCCAGTGACAGCAATACAGTGATCAATGCTAAAAAAAAGCACTGACACTGTACTAATGGCACTGGGCAGGAAGGGGTTGACATGAGGGGCGATCAAAGGGTTAACTGTGTTCTGGGAGTGTTAGTAGGGGGCGGGGGGGGGAAGGGCGTTCTGCACTGTAAGCACACTGATCGGGATGGCTGTACTGTGCACAGCCATCCTGAGCAGTGTGCTCGAGCTGACAGGGAGGAAGATTGTTTGTAAACAAAACAATCTACCTCCCCGTCGAAGATGCTGGGTAATCACCGGGCGCCGGCAGGTGATTGACATCCATGACTGTGAATGGCGGCGTGGGTAGGACACGCACGTGGCTCGCGCATGCCCCCTACCCAGAAATGCAAAATCACATTTATATACGTGATTCTGTGCACAGGTTTTGCCCTGTAGCAGTATATCTGCTATAGGGCAGTCCTTAAGCGGTAAAAGAATATTTAAAACCAAGAACAAATTTGAATCTATTACAGCACACCACACACCAGTCATTTTTTTTCTGTGAACTACAGAACAGTTCATGTTATAGCTGACCTCCAAGTAGATATTAAAATACCAATAAATTCTGTGAAATATATATTGAAAATCATTTAATGTATTTTAAGTGCATTTAGCACAAATAATAATTTGGTCTGTCTTGCTTTCAGCTTTTTGTAATCTCCTGTATTGAGATGTGGGGGGCAGCATTTGGGGCCAATCATACAGGTTGACAAAAAACATGCTGACAGTAGGGAGCAGAGAGGTGATCTTATCAGCTTGTTGGTCCTCCTTCTCTGCCCAATCATAGCCTAGTTGTATAGGTCCCTTTAAGTGCTATATATATGAGCACCCATATATATGGGCTTACTGTTTACAGCTAACAATAAATGAAATCATGTTATGGTCACTGCTACCCAGATGTTCTTTTATATGGACATTCGTAATAAGCTCTGCATGGTTTGAGATTACCAGGTCCAGCACAGCATCATTCCTAGTTGAGACCTCTATTAACTGTACCATAAAATTGTCCTGTAGTAGGTTTATAAATGTTTGCCCTTTAACTGTTCCTGCAGTACAATTACTCCAGTCAATTTCCGTGTAGTTAAAATCAACCCATTATTATCCCTGTCCCAGCCCTTGCAGCCCTTTCGATCTGTGCAAGGAGCTGAGTCTCCACCTCCTCATTAACACTGGGAGGCCTATAACAAACTCCAACTATTACCTTTGTAGTACACACCATCATGTGCAGTTCCACCCATAATACTTCAGCCTCATCACACTCTCCATCAACTACTGTAGGTCCTCTTTCACACTTGCTCTGAGATCACTTCTCCTATAGAGACAGACACCACCACCTTTCCTTTTTACCCTGTCTCTCCAAAAGAGAACATAGCCAGGAATAATAATGGCCCAGTCATGTGAAGAATGAAGCCAAGATTCAGAAATACCAATTAAATCGCAGTTCTGTTCATGCACCAAAGCTTCCAACTTCTGGCATTAGTGAATAAACACTTTAATTCATTGACACCTTGTGCACATGTATTTTGCATTTTATTTTAATTTTATTTTCATACAAATGGTACCAATTCCAATGGTTGTTTGTAACATGGGAACCTTCTTATCATCCGCCATAGTCCCATAGCCCTCCCCTCATCTTTCCCCATTCCACCCACCACGTGCATAATTATTAGTCAGCTTCTTTTCCTCAGGCAAAATGGGCCAAAAAAGAGATTTAACTGACTCTGAAAAGTCAGAAATTGTAAAAAAGTCTTTCAGAGGGATGCAACACTCTTGAAATTGCTAAAATATTGGAGCCTGATCACAGAACCTTCAAACATTTTGTTGCACATAGTCAACAGGGTCGCAAGAAACGTGTTGACAAAAAAAAGACACAGATTAATTGCCAAAGATTTGAGAAGAATCAAACTTGAAGCTATCAGAAATCTATTATCCTCAAGTGCCGTCATATCCCAGAACTGCAACCTACCTGGAGTGCCCAAAAGTGGTGTTCAGTGCTCAGAGACATGGCCAAGGTAAGGAAAGGTGAAAAACAACCACCACTGAACAAGACACATAAATTGAAATGTTAAGACTGGGCCAAGAATTATCTGAAGACAGATTTTTCAAAGGTTTTATGTACTGAAGAGATGAGAGTTACCCTTGCCGGACCAGATGGATGTGCCCATGGCTGGATCAATAATAGGCACAGAGCTCCACTTCGACTTAGACGCCAGCATGGTGGAGGTGAGCTGGTATTATTACAGTAAGTTATTGACCCAGGATCACAAATTCATTGATCTCAGCTCAACTCAGTACACATATAATGATTGCCAATAGTACACCAGAGTGAGGGATCGTTATTCAAGTCACTGGGAAAGGACTGGAGTTATATCCTAGTTAGGGCGAAGAACAACATCTCTTGTGGAATATAAATCCATGAAGTATATACTTCTAATATAATACTGTCTGACAATGTGATACTGTGGTTTCTAGCGCTATTTTGTCATCGTGGGGCACTGAGCCTGCTAGCGTATTAAGTATCTTGTTCTGTTAAATATCATTCAGGCCATAAAAATCTGATAGAACATTTCATTAAATATGAAAGAGAAAATTGTGCATTGTGTACTGGAGCAGCATTTTTGTAATTCCATTGAATCTTAAGCTTGAAACTTGACACAGCTTCACAAACCCAACACTTAATGACTTAGAACTGAATTAAGTCGCTGTCTACACAGCTCTGCAATTTTACTTATTAGGTAGAACTCCAGCAAAACATTTTTGTTTTTTTTGCTTTGGGGAAAGTAAAGGCCAACTTTGATCACCTGCTGTTGTGTCTCTGCCTTACAGCTATGCCTTTTGGTTTGTCTTTCTTTGTTCTCTCTATATATCCTTATGATGATTTCCTTAAGGGAGCAGTGACATCTTAAAATATCTAAATTGCAGCACAGCTCTGCAATACATGTACATGTCCCCATGGTTTATCCCTTTAAAGGCCCTACAAATACAGAAGACTACCTGTTGATATAGGAAATGCACTCAGCTTCTAATTTCCTGTTGCTGACTGTCAACCAGGGGCAGACTGACAACCCATGGGGCCCCCAGGCAATAGGGGATCATGTGACCCCTGTGTCCTTGCCCAAACTCAAAAAAGCCTATGA
Source organism: Staurois parvus (assembly GCF_062004578.1). NCBI lineage: Eukaryota > Metazoa > Chordata > Amphibia > Anura > Ranidae > Staurois > Staurois parvus. The sequence goes on along the minus strand of NW_028318090.1, from coordinate 5,584,965 downwards.
AAAAGGTACCAGGGGCATCTCATGGGGCCCCCTACTGACCCCAGGCCCTCGGGCAGTGCCTGAGTTTCCAAATGGTCAGTCCACCCCTGCTGACAACACACAGCATTCTTTGGATTGTAATAGCAAAAAATACTGTAAGCCCTTCCCAGCCCACAGCCACCCCCCAGCCATCAGTGTGAAAGAGCCTTAAGATCTGCCAGCATCCTAGCAACCAACATTGATTATCGGTTTCTAGGATGCAGGCAGGCTGGCCTGCACAGCTTCCTTGGTTGCTAGGAAGGTGTTGGCACAGCTGGGAGATAATATTTAGTGGAGGTAGTAATTTATTTCCTTTGCATTTTTGCTTATTTGTTGGTGTATTTAGTTATTTATTTAGTTTTTTCTACACAATAGAAATAAAATAAGTCCAAAGAGCAGTTTTATATTTTTAATATAAAGAAATCTGTAGTATATATATGAAAGAATATATCAGCACATGCGTACAAAGAAATGCTCCTTTTTTCCACCTTCATATTAAATATTATTTTTGTTTTGATAATCTGAAATTTGTATTTTAATAAAAGGGAAACCATAATGATTTGAACCTATTTTATGTATTTTTTTAAGTTGAATAGCTTTAATTTAACTTTTGTTTGTATTTTTACTTTCATACATTTGCAAATCTTTATTTAAAATAATTGAATACATGGCAAAAGATTTACAGAGCAACTAATATGACCACCATAATTTATAAAATATGTGCGAAACCACTATACAATCCCTATAAAACGTATTTTATGTAATTGAAAATGGTTGCTCATGCTTGGCTCTTTATTTGATAAAATAGAAAAAAAAATACTTGCTTATTACTCTTCCAGTAAAAAAAATGACTGTAATTGCATTTTTCTTCACTGGATTTGTCCATTTTCATAGTCTGGTTACAGGTGCTGCTGGGACATTCTGCAGGCAATTTGTGCAGCCTCAGATTTTACCATAATCCCACAAGAATTTCAAGCCTGGGGTCCAAGGAATGTCTGTTAAGTATATATGCATGCATAAATGCAGCCATGGGACACTTGGGGGACCAGAAAGTAATAGTTTGGCTTAAATACAAATTTAAAAAGCTCTTTTGGCAGGCTATTTTTGGAAAATGCCAGTAAAAAAAAGAGAATTTCCATGGGACAAAAAGCTATACATTATTATACTGAGAACATGTACATTTGTGCTGCTAGACTCTTGATGCTGTACAGTACATTTTTAGGGATCTTTAATGCTATAAATCATGTATAACGTAGGGGAATTGTTCAAGCACTATCTAAAACTGATGAAAATCCCTTAACCTAGAAAAAAGTTCCCATTTTTGAAAACACATGTATGCATGGGATTATGTTAAACACACTTACTATGATCTCCTATTACAGTGAGGATGTTGAGCTCTTTTTACTGTAACTATAATTTTATTAACAGAAAAAGTATTTCGACAAATGTAAAGAAACAGAAATGTAAATTTGGCAGACAAAGAAAAAATAGGAATCTGGTGCCCTCTACTGTCTGAATTTATGAATGCCTGGAAATGTATAATGTAGGCATTTCCTACACTTGAGTTGTCTTTGAAACCTGGGAAGAGGAAGTGGAGAGACATGGAAAGTCTCAGCCAAATGTCCTGTCCATGCTCCAAGCCAGAAAGGACTATTATAAACTACTAGGTAGGGACTCAAGTGTAGAGTAGTTAGGCTGACTCTGAGCTCCTGTGCTATACCACAGATCCGGCCAGTAAGAAGTTCTATTCCAGGCTGGTTAGACAACAGTTAGAGGATTCCCCCATGACTGCTGATCTTGTCTTCAGGTCTCCAACACAAAGGCAGACAACGCATCATGCTCAGAGGCCACTGTAACAGGACTTTGTTGCAACATTTATCTGGAGGTATCTCTGTTATTAACTATATATACCCAGATATACGGTGGGTATAGAAAATAATCACTCCCCTTTAAAATAATCACATTTTGTTGCTTTGCAGCCTGAAATGAAGACACAGTTTTTGTTTTATCCATCTGTTTTTACTCAGTGCAACTTATAACATATAAGTGAAGGATATAACACCAACATGTCTGAAAGAAATTAAAAAAATTCAAAAACAGAATAATTGAGTTGGATGAAGGATCACCCCCTTGTGTCAGTATTTTGTTGAACCACCTTTTGCTTTAATTATAGCCTTTAGTCTGTTCAGATATGTCTCTATTACCTTTGCACGTCTATACAATATTTGCCCACTCTTCTTGGCAGAACTGCTCAAGTTCAGTTAAATTTGATGGTGACTGTAGACTGCAGTCTTCAAGTCATTCCACAGATTTTCAATGGGGTTTAAGTCTGGGCTCTGACTAGGCCATGCAAGGCCATTGGCAAAGCTCAGTCGTTACTGCATCTGGTCTTTCTTGAAGACTGGGTTTTTTGCTTGCAACCCTCCCATACAAGTCACATTTGTGGAGAATTTCTGCTATTGTTGTCACATGCACACAATGACCACTCTTTGTCGTAAATTCCTGCAACTGCTTCATAGTTGGTGTAGGCCTCTTGGTAGACTCTCTGACCAGTTTGCTCCTGGCTTTCATCCAGTTTGGAGTGACATCCTTGTCCAGGGAGGGTCTGTGTTGTACCAAATACCTTCCGCTTCATAATGATAGACATCACTGTGCTTCAAGGCATTGATAAAGCCTTTGCAATTTTTTTGCATTCATCTCCTGACTTGCCTGTCCACAGCTTTATCCCGGAGATCTTTTGTCAGCGCCTTGCCACACAGAGTTGATTGTAGGGATGCACTGATATCCTCTTTTGATTGACAAGTATGAGTAGAGATACTTTCGGTGTGATTTTCGTCCATACAAAATGTGTTGATGCAAATTGCACCGCAAAGAATAGTATGCAATTTGAACAGGAATGTGAGTGCTGTCCAACTCACATGTGGTTTCTCCACTGCTGCTGTGTGAACCCAGGCTTGTCATAGAAAGAATGCACCAATCCCATGCTGTCATAGAAAGAAAAAAAAGCTTCACAGGTCTGGGGATTCGAAATCCCCATGGTTTTCTCTCCTCTCTGTGCAGGGATAACAGTATAGGCTAGATGTCAACACTGTCATGGTGACCAATAAGAAGCCATCTAGGCCATACTGTCATCCTTGCAAGGAGAGTAGAGAAAGTTGCTTCACAGGTATGGGGATGGTATGGGGATTTGAAATCCTCATGGCTTTCTCTCTTCTCCTTGCAGGGATGACAGTATGGGCTAGATGGCTTCTGATTGGTAGGCACTGTAACGGTGCTGATCAATCAAAATCCATCTTCCTCATTCTGTCATCCATGCACGGAGAGGAGAGAAATCCACAGGGATTTCAAATCCCCAGACTTATGAAGGGGCTTTTCCTTCTGTGACAGCATGGGGTTGGTGCACGGAAGTTTCCCGCACTGCTCCTGTGTGAACAAGCCAGGGTTCACACAGAGACAGAAGAGAAACCGCAATCACATTCCTGTTCAAATTGCATGCTATTCTTTACGGTGCAATTTGTGTCCATACATTTTGTATGGACACAAATTGCACAACAAAATTTTGGTTTCGGATATCAGGAGCATTTTCACGTACTAGTACAAGTACTTGGTATCGGCACCAATACAGATACCGGTATTGGTATTGGTGCATCCCTATTGATTGTTTGCTTCAGTTGCACTACTAGGGACTGAAATGCTTCAGGAAAGCTCTTTTCATGCTGAGCTAATAAAAATAACCACAGCTGATCACAGTTAAAAGTAAAGCATGTTTGTGTGGCAATGAGAAGGTGATTAGCTACACCTGACTGAGTTTACAAGTCATTTTTAGGAGGGGGGGTGATCCTTTTTCCAATTCAGTGATTCTGTTTTTGATTTTTTTTTTTTAATTCTGACATGCTGGTGTTACACCTTTCACTTGTGTAGAGCTGCCCCCTTAAGAGCCACTGAATATTTTTGGGTTCCCTGTCTGTTCTAAGCCTGATTTGTAAGCACAGCCCCTGCTGACACCATCCTAAAACCTTGACCAGGAAAATCCCCTGGCCTGGAACACAAAGTAATCACACAGTTTAGGGTGAACCAATATTTTGAATATTGAGATCAAAGTAAAATAAATAGTACAAGCACAAAAGAGATAACAGTAAGAGTGTACAGCAGTTACACATTCTTCAAGGCTCAGCCAAATGATCAACAAACCCAAAATGTCCTGCAGGACAAGAGGTTAAACATCAATCTTCGCAATGAGATATCTTTCCCAAAAATTAGCTGAAATCTGTTATCAAGAATTTGGCTAACTCACTTTAGGGTTCTCAATGTCTGGAAACAGGATTTAATTTGGAAGATAAATATACAGATGTCAATGTCCCCTTTAATATCACCCCAGAATATAAAAGAAAATAACTCTTCTGCGTGCTTGTTGGGGCCCTAGTTGGTGCACATTAAGGTTGAGGTCTTTTGTGCTTGAGAGCAGGATTTGTTGAAAAAGGAAACACACAGTAGGAAAAATTTTCCCTGACTGATGGAAGCAGATTTACAAAAAAGGTCCCTTAATGGAAGTAGGTGAAGGCAAGAATCAGTATAGATGAGGAAGGGGTAGGAGTAGACTCCACTAGAATTTGTATTCCAATAGGTAGGTAATTGGCTTAATGAAGTTCCTTTATGGCTATAATATGGTGGAATTGAGGTATTAACAGTGTCATTGTCCACATGTGCTACAGCAGTAGTCCTGTGTTCAGAGCAATGGGGAGGGGGGTGACTGAAGCTGTAGGCCGCAGTACTGAATTGGGCTAAGAAACCTGTGTTTAGAGTGGTAGACTGTGATGCAAAGTGTACTGCACTGATATAACTGAGAAAACAGTGGGATATCTGGTAAAGAAGACAGTCTTTTGGTTGTGGGGGCCCCCTTGTTCTCTTGGTCCCTCTGAGAATGAAACGATATCGGGAACAATTCCACAATCTGTTTGGTTGCAGGGTCAGCTCTCCTATTTATCAGTAACATCAGCTATCTGTAGTCCTTCCTTCCAGCTCCCTGATTCAATTCAGTCCTCACGCTCACACAGTCTCTTTCCTCCCTCCAGGAAGTTCCCGGGCTTTTGGTTATATAGGCTCCCGCCCCTTCGCCAACTCCTCTGGGAAATGTAGTCTGATTTCAGCCTGTCCGGGCATAGCAGTTCTACCTTCAGCATACATGTTCAACAATACCTTACTATAGTCAAGTCTGTAATAGCTAAACTGTGAAACACGGTTATCTTGTGGTTAATCAACATCCAGCAAACAGTAACAGCGCAGTGTGTTACACTTGGGTGTTATAAGTTGCACTTAAATACAGCTGCATAAAACAAAAACTGTGTCTGTCTTCATTTCATGCTGCAAAGCAACAAAATGTGATTATTTTAAAGTAGGGTGATTCTTTTCTATACTGACTGTATACGCACAATTCCACCAGTACTCCTATCGGGCCTTTTTGCTGATACTACCTATTTGTTCATGGGATGTATGTACTGTTATGAATCTTTACTTATATAAAGTTTGTATTATTTCTACACTGGAGTGCATCTATATACTCATTGTTAATGTTATATACTGGTTGCAGTAGTTCTGCTCACAATTATTGGTTTTGATTACTGATTAATTTCCCAGGAAGGGAATCCCCCTCCACAGAGGCCCTGTCCTGGGTGGAGGCACTGCCAAGGTTATTATCAATCTCACTTTTTCACCTAACAAAAGTTCTGGTTCTCTTAATTACCTACAGGTTTACAGGTAAGAGCACTGTGGGGGGGGGGGGGGGGGGCATTTCTAATAGTCCTCCCAAAGGAGGGCTACATAGCAATATTTTAGTACAGACTAGTTATACATGCACTTGCATGATGACTTCTTGTAAGGCAATATTCCAGAACCCCTAAAATTAAAGCTGACCTCCAGGAATCAGTTGCGTATCATTCATTTGTGCATTGTGTGGGCCCTAGGAGGGATTGGGGCCCATTGTGCTCTTACACACTGAAAGCAAAGTGATAATGCTGTCCACTCTGAGCTGTAGTTCAAACATCCATTCTGTGTAGCTTTTGTTACCGCTGAAGCACCGAGGCTAGGGATCCCCCTGTTTGTGTCCTAACAACCAATGACAAGGGAAAATATCTATAATAAGGGAGATATTTTCCCTTACTAATTCTGTTTGCTTCCAGCCGACGGTCGCTGCAGCACTCACTTATACACACCGCCATTTTTAACGCAGGATCATGTGCGTTTGGATTGTACACTTGCTAACAACCAATGACATCACGTGCTTGCACCATCCCCCAGCCTTCAAAAAGACAACAGAACTTCCCCCATTCAGATCTAGCTCCGCCTCCCATCCCCCACCCTGCTGCAACAGCCATGCTGTGTAAGGTGGGGGGGCACTTATGTAAGGGAGGACACTAATGTTAGTATGAACACAGGTCAGCACTCCAGTAAAGATCCATGGTATCCTGTAACCGCTTTTGCATCACCCTATAGCATAAATACTGATACAGGGCAGCAAGGCTGCGCAAAATCACATATATATCTATATATATATATATATATATATATATATATAGATATGTGTAATTTTGCATTTCCAGGTAGGGGCCACGCTGTCGCCCAACTCATGCCGCCATTGCATCACTGACAGGGGAGAGACCTGTGTGTAAACAATACAGATCTCTCCCCTGTCAGCTTCTTCACACTGCTTTGTATTGCTCTGCATAGCAGAGCAATACAAAGCAATGTGCTTACACAGGTGGAGCACACACAGCACACAGTAAAACAGCACCCAGCACAGAGTTAACCCTTTGATCGCCCCAGATGTTAACCCGTTCCTGCCCAGTGTCATTAGTACAGTGTCAGTGCTTTTTATTAGCACTGATCACTGTATTAGTGTCCCTGGGGATATCAGTGGCAGTTAGTCAGTTCCCCCCTAGTGTCAGAATGCCCTCCGCAGTCCCGCAATCCTGCTATAAGTCGCTGATCACTGGTATAAATAAAAAAATATTCCAGTATATATACCACCATATGTAGATGCTATAACTTTCACGTAAACTGATTAATTTACACGTATTGGGATTTTTTTTAGCAAAGACATGGAGCAGAATACATTTTGGCCTGAATTTATTTATTTAATTATTTATTTTTACTGGACATGTTTAATAGCAAAATATCAAAAATATTGTTTTTATTTCTCAAAATTGACGGTCTTTTTATGTTTATAGCGCAAAAAATAAAAACTCAGAGTTAATCAAATATCACTAAAAGAAAGCTCCATAAATGTCATTTGGGTGCAGTGTTGCATGACCGGGCAATTGTCAGTTAAAGTAAAGCAGCGCCGTATCACAAAAATTGGCCTGGTCAGGAAGTAGCGTAAATCCTCTGGAAGGCAAGTGGTTAATAAATCAAATGTATAAAAAACCAGATGGACAGCTATGCTGACCTGTTTAGGCTGAATGTAAGGGGGACATTGATGCAAGATGGGAACACTGATTTAAAGGGGGGACACTGGTGTAAGGGGGACTCTGATGTGAGGGAGAACACTATTGTAAGGGGGAATTCTGATGTAAGGGGGAATTCTGATGTAAGAGAGTCACTGATGTAAGGGGGGATACTGATGCTTGGGACACTCTGATGTAACGGGGGACTCTGATGTAGGGAGGGCACTGGTGTAACAGGGGACATCAATATAAGGGGAGACTCTGATGCGAAGGGGACTCTGATTTTAGTGGAGACACTGATGCTAGAACACTCTGTTGTAAGGGGAGACACTGATGCAAAGCAGGGCTTTGATGTAAGGGAGGAATCTGAAGTAAGGGGGGATGCTGATGTAAGGGGAAACAGAAACTCTGATGTAAGAGAGATGCTGAGGAGAGAGGCACACTGTTGTACCATGGGGCTCTGATTTAATGGGTACACTGATGTAAGGGGGGACTCTGATGTAAGAAGGCACACTGATGTAAGGGGGGACGCTGATGTAAGAGGACACACTGATGTAGGGGGGACGCTGATGTGAAGGGGAACTCTGATGTAAGGGGGCACATTGATGCAAGAGGAGACCCTGATGTAAGGAGGGAGCATTAATGTAAGGGGGTGGGGGCTCTGAAGTAAGGGGCACAGTGATGTAAGGTGGGACTTTGATGTAAGGGGGAACACTGATGTAAGGGGGGACTCTGATGTAAGAGAGCACACTGATGTAGAGGGACGCTGATGTGAAGGGGAACTCTGATGTAAGGGGGCACATTGATGCAAGAGGAGACCCAATGTAAGGAGGGAGCATTAATGTAAGGGGGGCTCTGAAGTAAGGGGCAGAGTGATGTAATGAGGGGGACTCTGATGTAAGAGGGCACACTGAGGTAAGGGGGGACGCTGATGTGAAGGGGAACTTTGATGTAAGGGGGCACATTGATGCAAGAGGAGACCCTGATGTAAGGAGGGAGCATTAATGTAAGGGGGGAACTCTGAAGTAAGGGGCACAGTGATGTTAGGGGGGACTTTGATGTAAGGGGGAACACTGATGTAAGGGGGCCACTAATGTAACAGGGGACACAAGTGTAAGGGGACTCCTGATGTAAAGGCAGCACTACTGTTTGAAATGACACCTCTTATGTAAGGGTAGACTTCTTATGTAAGGGGGAACAAGGGGAACTACTGATGTGAAGGGGAGCTCTTGATTTCAAGGGGGGGCTCCTGAGGTGAAGGGGGAGTTCTGCTGTGAATGGGGGTACCTGATGCAAAGGTTGCTAGGTTGTCACAGACAGGGGCGGACTGACCATTTGGAAACTCGGGCACTGCCCGAGGGCCTTGGGTCAGTAGGGGGCCCCATGAGATGCCCCTGGTACCTTTTTCATAGGCTTTTTTGAGTTTGGGCAAGGACACAGGGGCCCCATGATCCCCTATTGCCTGGGGGCCCCATGAGTTGTCAGTCTGCCCCTGGTCACAGACTATTTCTGTAAGGTAGGCTGAAAAGCATATTTCATGGGGGAAGTTTCATTCTTTTATATGATTGTGCAGTGTTGAACTTATCTGTTAGACTTTCCTGCTTTCTTTGTATGTGTAGCCAGATGGCGATAAAAGTAGGAAAGTCTATAAAGTCTGTATTTTGTATGGTGGGTGTTCAAATTGTACATGGAGGTGGCTGGAGTGTGACATGGCTCTCCCTTGTTGTGGGCTCACAAGGAGCCCAACCTATGATCTTGCACAGGCCCACTGCATTCAGTAAACTCCCCTGGAGGGACCATTTGACAGCTATAGTAAGTGATGTACCTTTACATCTGTCATAAAGGTACTCACAATTTTTTCGAGTATTACACTATAGTCACTTATTATTGTTCATTTTATTTGCGGTGTTAGCCTATTATGGGCCCAGATCTGTAGATGTTGGCTGCAGAAAGCGTGGCTGCTTGGAAAATTGCTGTGTTGTTAAATGTAATGCTTTAAGCGCAGTGGAATAAAGATGCTGTTGTGATTTTACACGACACAACAAGCTTTCATTGTTTCTCTGTGTTCCTTGATGAGATTGTTATACAATAATTGTTCTCAGTCGTATTCTGGAAATCTACAAGAAAACATGTTTACTAGTTTACTAAAACATTACACCTTATTTCTCACGCCTCCATAGAACTAAAAAAAATCCCAGCATACGACGTCTTTAGTATTCTACTTGCTCCATGGAAATATACTGTCTCAGTATATAAAACGGCCATTTTAGTTAAAGGATAAGTTCACCTTTTGCACCTTGCTGCTAAGGTTGGTTATAGTTTGGGACGGTTGCCAATTTTTGCAGTAAGTTCACCTTTTAACAAAAAAAAACAACATTTTTTTAAAGCATTGCACCAGAGATCAGTAGATCGCTGGTGCCATGCAGGTCTCCTGCAGACCTGTCAGTGTATCTGTGTGCCCGTACACCTCGTATGGGCAAGCAGATACTTACTGACAGGAAAACTCAATGAACTACCACGGTACTCTACAGCGCTGTGGTAGTTCATTGAGAACTGCAAGCCAACAGCTGCAAGGGATGTCGGAACTTGTAGTATTCTCATTCACAGAATACTGTGAATGGGTGACACGCCTGGACGGGCGAAGCTTTTTTAAAATTGTGACAGCTAGCTAGAGGAGAGGATCCCCCATTAGCTGTCACAACTCGGATCGGGGGGGGGGGTACGGGGGCCAGTCTGTTTGTAACATGCTGCATGTTACACCCTGAATATGGGTTTAACATGTTACGAAAGGTGAAGCGTATCCTTTTATATTTTGGTTTTCATTTTGTACCTGAATCCTAAGATATTTTAAAAGTTGACCTTCAGTCATTTTTATAAGTTGTATATGGTATGGAGAAGGAATAGATGCACAGCCATTTTTTTATTGTATACAGGGCTTTTTGTCTGCAGGAACGCAAGAGGTGCTGGGATGTGCTGGAGGGTCTGTTGATGCTGGTTGCAGGAGGGGATTTATTATAGCGTGAGGGGTCTATTGTTGCCAGGGGTTCTATTGTTGCTGCTGGGGACGGGGTCTATTGTTGCTGGAGGGGAACTATTTTTGCATGGGGGTCTATTGTTGCTGGTGGGGAATATATTGTTTCTAGGGAGGGTCTTATGTTTCTGGGTGGTCATTTGTTGCTGGGAAGGATCTAATGTTGAGGGAGGATTCCAATATTGCTGGCTGCCGGGGGGTTTATGATGCTGGCTGCTGGGAGATCTGTTTCTGCTGCCAGAAGTCTATTGTTGCTGGGGTGGATCTATTGTTGCTGTGGGAATCTATTGTTGCTGGGGGTCTATTATTGCTGGCTGCAGAAGATCTATTTTACTGCTTTTCTTGTTATCAATAGCAAGTTGCATACAAATTACTTAAAATGATAATTGGTTCTGTACTCTAAAAGGGGCGGTACTGTTAGGTGTGTAGGAGGTGGACCTAGGGATGGTGTTTGGAGGTGGGTAGGGGGTGGAACCAAGGGATGGTGTTTGGAGGTGGGTAGGGGTGGAAGCAAAGGTTGGTGTTTGGAGGTGGGTAGGGGTAGAACCAAAGGATGATGTTTTGAGGTGGGTAGGGGTGGAACCAAGGGATGGTGTTTGGAGGTGGGTAGGGGGTGGAACCAAGGGATGGTGTTTGGAGGTGGGTAGGGGCGGAACCAAGGGATGGTGTTTGGAGGTGGGTAGGGGCGAAACCAAGGGATGGTGTTTGGAGGTGGTTAGGGGGCGGAACCAAGGGATGTGTCCAGAGGTGGGTAGAGGGCAAAACCAAGGGATGGTGTTTGGAGGTGGGTAGGGGCGGAACCAAGGGATGTTGTTTGGAGGTGGGTAGGGGGCAAAACCAAGGGATGGTGTTTAGAGGTGGGTAGGGAGTGGAACCAAGAAATAGTGTTTGGAGGTATGTAGGGGGTGTAGACAAGAACTGTGACTCAGAAGGGGGAGTTCCTGCACATATTCTATAAGAAAACAAGCCCTGGTTGTATGTCCCTGCTGGGGAGATTTCGCTTAGGGCTACACTGGTAATTTTAATCTATTGCTAGACATTTAACCATTTGCTTGGATTCACCTTAAAGAATATGTAAATCACACATATCATGTTGTTATATGAAAAAGTATCCTGTTCTCTTTGTGTTAGTTACTTTGGGTGAAATCCCTGGTGTTCTTGCCAGTCCCTCTGCTTTCCTATTAAAAACTGACCACACTAGGCAGGAGAGTAGTGTGGTCAGTTCTTTAGATGTGCTGGGAACTCAGCCTGCTCTCCTCCAATGATCTGACATTTGCTGACAGCCCCCCCTTCCGCACAGACATTCACTGGGAAGATCCTATGCAGCTGAGAACAGAAAGAATGTGGTCACTTATAAAAAAGGGAAAAATAGTATTTACAATTTTTTTTATATCTATTCACAAATATTTTGCCTTTCATTTATAATTTTAATTGAATTGGTTGTTTTACAAGGTGAGAGTTTACAATTACCTTAAGATGCAAGACAGAGCTAAATGTTGTACATTTAGTAGTTAAAGGATAAGTTCACCTTTTGAGAAAAAATATAAATACGCATTTTTTTGCAGGTAAAAAAATTTACATTATTTTCTTTATAAGGAGCCTGCAGTGCATTACATCCATGATCAGCAGATAGCAGGTGCAGTCATAATCACCTGTCATTGAAGGAACGGACACACTCTGACAGTATGATATTAAAAAGAGATCACTCCTACCTGTTTTTACTGGAGAATTCTGCCACCATTTCTGTGATAGATCAACGCACATAGTAGAATTCAGATTTCAAAGTCTTGCCCTGACCAGGTTCTCACAGTGTATGTGAGTTTCAACAAATTTTGAGCTTAGGCCTGGACTGAATCTGCAAAGAAGCTGCATGTACACAATGGGACGGGGATGCTCCTGACACCATTGACCTATTATGGTCACATGGTCATATTGGGTTAATGTCATTGACCTAATGGGGTTAATTTACTAAAATTGGAGAGTGCAAAATCTGGTGCAGCTGTACATGATAGCCAATCAGCTTCTAGCTTCAGCTTGTTCAATTAAGCTTTGACAAACAAATCTGAGCTGGTTCCTATGCAGAGCTGCTCCTTTTTAGTAAACTAACCCCGATACGTCCATGTGGCCATATAAGATCAAGGGTGTCTCGAGCATCCTGGCCCATTTGTGTACATGCAACTGTGGATGGGGTAATGCCCTGGTCACAGCTGATTGGGCAGCAGAGGGCAGAAGTGACTCCCTTTCAGGTTCAGTTTAAACCCAAGTTTGAACAAAGCCTAAACTGATCCTTAGTCCCAACCTTTCCTCTTTTTTTTTTTTTTTTATTTAAATATTTATTAAATTTTTCATATTAATACAAAAACCCAAAAAGGGAACCGATTCACATATAAATAGACATTTATAACATTTCTACATTTCCCCTTCTAAAAAAATCTTTTCTTTCCCATCCCCCCCCAGCCCTTCCCACCCCTCCTCCCCCCTCCTCCCCCTCTGCAGACTCTAACCCGTTCTAATCTATCGAGGCTTATTAATTTTTAGCTAACATCCTAGTTCATAATTTCCTATATTTCTCTTTCAATCCTGCTTTTTCCCACTTTTCCCATCTCATATAATAAACTCCCATGCTATCTTCCTGCATATGGTATAATCTTTCCATTCTGCTTATCTGGTTCTACTAATCCAGTTTTCCACTGATTCTACTAATCCAGTCTTCCTCCTTCGGTACCTCAGTTTTCTGCCAAAACTTGGGTATCAACCCTTTCGCCGCATTTAAGAAGTACCAGACGCCTGAGTTTTTGTATTTATTTACAGATATCTCCACATTATGTAGGAGGCACGTCGTTGGGTCTAACCCTATGTCAATTTCAGTTATTTCTTCAATCATTTTGACTATTACCTTCCAAAAAGCCTGGATTTTCGGACATTCCCACCATATGTGAAACACCGTGCCTATCTCTCCACATCCTCTCCAACACATTTTTGAATTTTCCCCATTCATCTTGTGCTCAACACTCGGTGTAATGTGCCATCGTGTCACACACTTATAATTAATCTCAACCTCTCTCATACTAACATTCTCGTGTATTAATCTAAACATCTTTCTCTGTTTGTCAAACCTCGTCAAACCCAACTTCCATATCCCTTTCCCATTTTGTTATAAAACTTAACTTTGTGTTTGTGTCTAATTCTGTGAGTATTCTATAGGTTTTTGAAATACCGTGCTTCCCATCCCTTCGTGTTTCTAACAGCCTTTCAAACATATTCCACTCCTGTTTTGATCTCAGGGGTTTCGGGAGATTTCCAATAAAACATTTCAATTGATGATATTTCCACTCATCTATTCTAATAAAGATATCTCCCTTCTTCTCTATTAATTCTTTAAGTGATCTCAATTCCCCCTCCACCAGAACATCTCTCAGTTGGGTATCCTCCTTTCTAAACCATCTCCCTGATATCTTATCCTTTCCCGGGGGAAAATACTCAGTGTTTGTAAGGGGCATTAGTATAGAATTAAATTCCCATTTCATGTTTTTGTGCAAATTGTCCCATACCCTTAAAACATTTAAAGTGTAAATACTTGTGCTTTCTTTAATTCCTCTAAACTGTGCTGGAACCCATATCATCTGACTCAATCTAATTCCACTAAGATCATTTTCAATTGTTGCCCAACTTTTCCCCTTATGGTTAAATGTCCAGTCGTATATTCTTGCTAAAACCACTGCTTTATAATATCTCTTGACATCTGGTAGACCCAATCCCCCTTTCTCTTTAGTCCTACTCAATGTTTCATATGCTATTCTTGGTTTTTTATTCTTCCATATGTATCTTGTTAACATTTTTTTTATTATCTTAAAGAAGGCCTCTGGAATTTTAATTGGTACCATTTGAAATCTATACAATATTTTAGGCATAATTACCATTTTAACTAGGTTTATACGACCTATCCAGGATGGGTTTCCTCCTTCTAGTCTTTTTAAATCTTCCCTGATCTCGTTTATCAAAGAAATATAGTTTAATCTATACAAGTACTTAGATGAGGAAGTGAGTTTTATTCCTAGGTATTTTATCTCTTTTTCTCTCCATACAAAGGGGAATTCTTTTTGTAGTTTTTCTTTTTCATCTTTTGATATATTAATATTCAAGATCTCTGTTTTCGTTGGATTAATTTTTAGGTTTGATAGTTCACCATACTCCTTCAGAATCTTCATTATACTTGGGAGAGTTATTCGGGGATTCCCCACATGGAACAATAGGTCGTCCGCAAAGGCCGCCACTTTATGTTCTATAGTTTCTATCTGAATTCCCTTTACCGCTCCACTGTTCCTTATTATTGACAACAGAGGTTCGAGTGACAACACATATAGTAAAGGGGACAGTGGGCAACCCTGTCTTGTTCCATTAGACATTCCAATGGGTTCTGATCTCTCCCCATTTACCGTGATGATTGCAGTAGGCTCCCTATATAATTTACTTATCCACTCACGCATTCTATCACCTATCCCCAACACTTTTAAGTTGTCCATCATAAATCCCCAGTCCACTCTATCAAATGCCTTCTCTGCATCAATTGACAAGAGCACCACCGGGGCTTTCCCTTTTCTACTTTTCTGAATAAGCATCAGGGTTCTCAAGCCATTATCTCTACCCTCTCTCCCAGGTATGAAGCCCACCTGATCTCCATGGATCCATTCAGACATTAGATCTTTTAACCTGTTTGCTAAAACCTTTGCATACAGTTTGGTATCTGTGTTCAATAATGAAATAGGTCTATAGCTAGAGCACTGAGATGGGTCTTTTCCCTCCTTATGAATAAGTACTACGTGGGCCTGTAAAGATTCTCTCCTCACTTCCATCCCACCTCCCAGAGCATTCATATACTTTTCCAGCTTGGGTAACAACACTTCACTAAATTTCGTGTAGTACCTAACTGTATAGCCATCCGGGCCTGGGCTTCCCCCCCCCCCCTGTGCTTCTTAATGCTGTTTTAATTTCTTCCTGGGAAATTTCCACGTCCAAGGAGTTCAACTGAGCTTCACTTAGTTTTGGTAATCCCGTGTTTTTTAAATATATCAACTTTTTTTTCGTTGATTCCCTCTTGAGCTTCTTTTAGAGGACCTTGGGGATTAATATTATATAGCTTTCTGTAAAACTCCGTAAACACTTTAATAATCTCTTTAGTTGAGTGGGCCAACTCCCCCTTAGGACTTTTTATCTTTTCTATATAGTTCCGATTTTTCTTTTTATTCAAAGCTCTCATTAGGTATTTTCCTGGTCTATCTCCCCATCTATATCTCTCATTTAAAACCCTGTTGTATACTCTTCTCTTCTCCTCATCCATCAACTTCTCTAGCTCTTCTTTTTTATCCATTAACTTCTGTCTTGTATCTTTTGTTATTTTCTTTTTATGGATCTGCTCCAGGTCCAGTATTTTTTTTAGAAGCCCACTGACCCTCTCTCTTCTTTCTTTTTTCTTCCTTGCTCCTGCCGCAATCAAGATTCCTCTTATAAATACCTTGTGACTTTCCCAGACTGTAGCTATCGATACTTCCTCTGTTTCGTTCTCCTTAAAATATACCTTAATCTCTTTCTCGATTTTCTGAACTAAGTCCTCATCCAGAAGAAGAGCCTCATTTAACCTCCACCCTAGTCCTCCAGTCCACCTTCTTCCCCATCCCATTTTCATTACAACCGGGGCATGATCCGAGAACGTTCTTGTCTCTATATCGATTTTAACCAGATGTTATATAAGTTGATGGTCTATTAAGATGTAATCTAATCTCGAGTATATCTCTTGTGCATTAGAGAAGAAGGTATAGTCTCTGTCTTTCATATGCATTATTCTCCAGATGTCCACTAGTTGATATTCATGCATCACTTTTTTCAAAGCTCTCAGAGACCTACTCCCCTCTCTTTGCACAGAGGAGGTATTATCCTTTTGTGGGTCCATACAGAAATTTAAATCTCCTGCAACTATCAAACACCCTTTTTTAAACTCCATTAATTTTTTCAACAGACCCTTCATATACATCTCCAGGTTTTTATTAGGGCAGTATATATTGGCTAAAGTACACTCAATCCCCTGAAGTTTACCTTTTAAGAATAAAAATCTCCCCTCCGGATCGGTTCTTCTGTCCTCTAGCTCAAATCTCATATTCTTTGCCAAACCTATTGCAACCCCTTTTGCTCTTTTAATTGGAGAGTCTGCATAGTACCATATTGGATAATATTTAGATTTCAATTTCACATTTGCCTCTATCTCAAAATGCGTCTCCTGTAAAAATACCACTGACGTTGCCCTATGATGTAACTCCTTAAACAACTTAAATCACTTCCCCGGACAACTCAACCCGTTCACATTATAGGTTATAAACTGTATTTCTTCCATCCTTCCCAATTCGCTCCATCGCTCTTCCAAATTGCCTCTTCCTCTTTATCCCTTCTGTCCTGCAGAGTATTAACCCAATACCTCCACCCCTCCCTCCCTCCAACCCAACTCCCATCCCCCCCCCCCATCCCTCGATCTTTTTTTTCCCCCCTACCCATATTTAGGCTTGAATACTGCCTATAAATCATTTGTGGATCTATTTCCACCACTGATTTGATGCTTTGGGCGTAAGCTCCACCCATGGCCGGCTGACCTCTCCTTCGACCTCCCCAGATCCCCTCTCTCTATCCATAGAATAATACAAGAATCTCTACTTCCCCCCTCACCTGAAGCTCCCAAGGGACCACCACTTCAACAAAGGTAGGGCCTGGGGGGTCGGGAGAGACGGAAGAGAAAAAAAAAAGAAAGAAAAATATATATATATTTCTCAGTTTTCCCTCCCCTCTCTCCCCACCCCCAGGCCTCCTCTCCCCCAGACCCGCTGCCAGTCCTCTTTTCTTGTATCTTCTGTTTCCCTTCTTTCTTTTTCTTCTTCTTCCCACCCCATTATCGCCATTCTTTGCAGTTTCAGTCTGTCACAGAAATCCCTCAGTTCCTCCGGGTATCTCAAATATGCTGTTACGCCATTTTTCCAGCCAATTAAACAAGCTGGGGTACCCCATCTATACTGAACATTCTGTTTTCTCATTTGTTCCAACAAGGGTCTCAGGGATCTCCTTCTCCATAGGGTCTCTGATGTTAGGTCCGCATAAATTTGGATATTTAAGTCTCCATACTTAATTAATGATCTTCCTTTAATGTCCCTCCATATCTCATCTTTGACCCCAAATTTTTGGAACTGGACCACTGTATCTCTTGATCTTTCCTTCTCCGCAGCTTGATTAAACTTTCCTATTCTTTTTTTTTTTTTTTTTTTTTGTGTGTTCTCTTATGAATAACATTTTATTAAATTTTCCACATGTATATACATACATGACATTTTAAAAAGAAATAAAGATAAAGAAAAACAAAGGGATCATCGATGCTAGTAACATGGGTAGAAAAATAACAGTATGCAATGGCAATAGGGCAACATTGGAAGGATGATCAAGTCCGCACAAGTCAAGCAGGTTGACCAGAGGTGTAAACATCCCACGGGTTCCACACAGCTTCAAATGAGATTATAGAATCGGCATGTGAAGCGGTTAGATATTCCATTTTTCTGATATCTGCAATAATCTTAAATAATGTCAACATTGAGGGAGGTGTAGGGGAGAGCCAGCTCATTGGAATGCTTCTCCTGGCCGCCGTCAAAATATGCACAGAGAGTCTCCTCGATGGTCTAGAGAGACCTGGAAAGGGCAGGCCCAATAAAAAATAAAGAGGCTCAAAAGGGAGAGAGGAATGTAATACCAGTTGTAATAAGGCCAAAACCTCTTCCCAAAAGGGAGTGATAAGCCTACAGTCCCAAAAAATGTGAAAAAGGGAGCCGGTTTCCCTTCCGCAGCGCCAGCAAGCAGGAGAAGCACTCAGGTTACGAGAATGGAGCACATCAGGGGTTCGATACCACAACATTATGATTTTGTAAGCATTTTCCTTATAAACTACACACATAGAGGATTTGGATGCGTTCTCCCATATTTTCTTCCACTGCAACAAGTCAATGTCACAGCGGAGAAACTGGGACCACTTACGCATATAGCGATGGGTATCAATAGTTAAGGGAGGGACATCCAGCAGGAGCTTATATGTATTGGAGACTGTGCCCTTTTGATGTGGGCCCTGAATACACAGGCGCTTAAAGGGTGTAGGCTTCTGCAAAGTCAATGAGGGTGACAGGGTGGAGAAAAAATGGCGTATCTGCAAATAAACATAGAAGTGCTGAGGAGGTATTTGGGTATTTTTTTGGATGTCGGAAAATGATTTAAATTTCCGAGTTACGGGATGGACCAGATGACGCAGTTGGAAAAGATCGGCTGAGGCCCATGGGAGCATGCGGTGTAAGGACAAACTATCTGGAAGGGAGGGATTAAAGAGAACATTAGTCAGAGGGGAGCACTCGGAGGACAAAGCGAATTTAGCCCTGCATCTCTTCCAGATAGACAGGGAGAATTGCATGGGTCCAAGTAAAAGGTGTCGGTGAGAAGCGATGGCCACCGCTGACATATCCCAAAGCAGAGAGCATAAATGGGTCGGAGTAAGTTGTAAGGTTTCAATCTCAGTCCATTTGTTAGAAGGGCGTCTGGTGGACCAGGAGATTAAAAAACGAAGGTGGGTGGCATAGTAATAGGTCACAATATCCGGTACTCCCAAGCCTCCTCTAGAGCGTAAAGAAAGGAGTACAGTACGTGCAATTCTATGTTGTTTGTTTGGGCAGTACGGTCATTTTTATAACATTTATATGTCCAAGAAAGGAAATAGGTAGGGTGTCCCAAACTTTTAAGGAACGGGAAATAGCAACAAATAGGGGGGGGAAATTAGCCTCATATATGGAATGGTAGGAGGAAGTAAGGTTGGTACCCAAATACTTCAGTGAGTGGGTACACCAACGATATTGGTAAGATGCTTGGAGAGAGGTTAACATGTCGGGTGGGATATGAAGTGGGAGTGCTTCGGTTTTGGATGTATTTACCTTGTAGCCTGACAGGGTCCCAAATAATTGTAAGGTTTTATGAAGAACCGGAAGAGAGGTGCAAGGACTAGTTAGAGTAAGAAGGATATCGTCTGCAAATAGGGACAATTTATATTCACGCCCATGGGAATGTATCCCTCTTATGTCAGGGTTAGATCGAATGGCAGTGGCCAGCGGCTCTAGGCAGAGGATAAACAGTAAAGGGGAAAGTGGGCACCCCTGCCTTGTACCGTTCGACATCCTGAAAGAAGATGAAAGAAACGAAGACAATCTGACCTCTGAGGACGGGGAGGAGTAAAGGACCTTCAGGGCCATCACAAACGGGCCCCGGAAACCATATCTCTCCAAGATCATAAACATATAGGGCCAGCTAAGGCGATCAAAAGCTTTTTGAGCATCCAAACTCAGCAATATAGCAGGGGATGAAGTTCTGTTAATCAGGTCGATCAGGTCAATAGACCTCCTGGTATTGTCCGCAGCGTGTCTGGTGGGCACAAAGCCCACTTGGTCCCTGTGTATGAGCTTGGATAGGAATCGGGAAAGCCTATTGGCCAAAATCTTAGTAAATATTTTATAATCAGAGTTTAACAGGGCAATGGGGCGATAATTGTCCGGAATAGAAGGATCCTTATCAGGCTTGGGGATAACGGAAATATAGGCACGTGAAAAATCAGCCTGAGGGGGGACACCTCTTAAGAGATCCTGAAACAAAGAGAGAAGATGGGGGGCCAAAATGCCTATGAATGTCTTGTAATAAGAATAAGGCAAGCCATCAGGTCCTGGTGATTTGTGAGAAGGGAGCTGCTTAATTGTATCATACAGCTCCTCAGATGAGATATCGGCATTAAGGGCCGAAAGGTCAGAAGGTGATATCTGCGGCAAAGAGAATGACTCAAAGAAGGCATCGAATGACGTTTTACAAAAAGGAGGATGGAGATCTTGGGTTAAACAGTTGTAGAGAGTCTTATAATATGATCCAAAAAGTGAGGCCATTACATGAGGGTCATATGTAGGTGTACCATCTGATTGAAGAAGATGGTCTGGTAACGAGGGAGAAAATTGCGTTTTAAGCCTGTTGACTAGCATACGGTGGGGCTTATTGGAAAATTCATAAAATTTCTGTTTGACCCAAAGAAGTGATTGCACAGCTCTATGTGAGTCAAGAGCTTTGATTTGGTCGCGTAGAGAAGTAACCCTACGAAGATGAGTTATGGACGGCTTGATTAGCAGTTGACGCTCAGCTGAGGATAATTGGTGGATGAGAGAAGTCTTGGCACTGGCTGAGGACTTTTTCAAACGGGAGCCTATAGAGATACATATTCCCCGGAAAACGGCCTTGTGGGCTTCCCAAAGTGTCGAGGAAGAAGTCACTGAGCCAACGTTGTGTTGGAAGTACATATCCAATCCCCGAGAGAGTTCTTCACGGAAACAGGCAGTAGTGAGAAAGGTCTCATTGAGACGCCAATGACAAGCTTTCGGTAAAGAATCAGGGAAGAAAAGATTCAGAGACAAAGAGGCGTGATCGGACCATGTACTGGGATTGATTTTGGATGAAACCAAGAGAGGGAGTAAGGGGGAAGAGATAAAAAAGTGGTCCAAGCGGGAGAAACTCCGATGAGGGATGGAGTAGAAAGTATACTGTTTATGAAGGGGATGTTTGATCCGCCAAGCATCAAAGAGACGATGTTCCCTTATCAATTTGCGAAAAGATTTTGAAGAGGAACACTGCTGCTTCGAGGGGGTGGATTCAAATAGTACTTTCCTATCCTTGTGGGGGGACATGATTAAATTAAAATCACCTCCAATGATCATATGTGGTGTGGTAAAAACATTCAGTCTAGCAAGGGTTTGGGAGAGGAATGTAATTGACCTGCGTTCGGGGCATACAAGTTTAACAGGATAAGGGGGGAACCAGCAAACATACATTCCAAAATGATATAACGACCCCGTGGGTCGACTTTAGAGGAAATGACCCGAAGGGAGCAGTGTGTCCGAATCAAAATAGCCACTCCGGCTTTCCCAGTGGGATCAAAAGCCGAGTAGGAGTGGGAGAAAAACCTTGAGGCAAAACGAAAAGAGCCAGTCGACTTGAAATGGGTCTCCTGGACAAAAATAATATCTGCTCCTGAGGATCGAAATTCCTTCAAAGCCATCCACCGTTTTTGGATGGAGTTTTCCAAATCTTCTTGCTGGAGCTGAATTTGGGACATGGTGTGTTTCAAGTATGCATTGTCTTCTTCCAAGACATGAACGTATTGCA
Organism: Staurois parvus; assembly: GCF_062004578.1. Classification (NCBI taxonomy): domain Eukaryota; kingdom Metazoa; phylum Chordata; class Amphibia; order Anura; family Ranidae; genus Staurois; species Staurois parvus. The sequence goes on along the minus strand of NW_028318090.1, from coordinate 5,563,221 downwards.
CCAGTTCATCAAATTTATTCTCCAGTTGATCTGCACGCTCCCCAATCTGCGCTATTTCTCCACGAAGATCCAAGGCTAATTTGCCCACTTCAGCGGCAATAGTGGCGGTAATATTGCGCAAGAATACCTGCAATTTTTCTTCTAGCGTAGATATCGTGAGGGCAGGTGACACACGGAGATTTGTGAGAGCGGAGGAGGAAAGGCTCATCAAAGGATGCTCTGCTGTCCCCTCTATAGGGATTTGGGATTCAGATTCATCTATATGTTGGTGCTGAGGGAGTGAGGAGATTAGCTGCATTGTAGAGGCAGCAGGTGTAGTACCTCCTGCCGCCACTGGGGGCCCGTCAGAGCTCATCCCTGGGAGTGAGGAGGTTGGCTGCATTGTGGAGGCATTGTGGAGGAAGCTGGAGGCAGCTGGTGTAGTACCTCCGACCGCTACTGGGGGCCCGTCGGAGCTCGTCTGTGGGATCCCTGTTGTAATTGAGGCCGAGGATTGTGGCCTGTGAAGAAACCGCTGCAGCGGTGACGGCCGCGGCTCACGTGGCGGAGGGGAGGGGGGCTTCCAGCGCCCTATCTTCCCCATTATAGGACTGAGGTCTAGCGCGCTGGGTGCCCTGCTACTGTGACTCACCCAGGGAGGAATATGGAGCAGCGGTGCGCCGTGGGTGAGTCTCTTAGGTCGGGGGATGTACGGAGCTCACAGGAATGCGGCCATCAAAGTTCCCAGCCGCGCATGCGCCCCAAACTTTCCTATTCTAAACACTCCATCCAATTTAATCCCGTCTGTTTCAGGTCTGTCTCTTATGGAGTTTAGAATTTTTACAACTAGGTCAAATAGTGATTCCCCTTTTACTTGCTCTGGAATTCCTCGGACTCTAAGGTTGCATCTTCTTTCCTTATTTTCTTGAACTTCCATCCTATAGAGCAATTTGTTCTGGGTATTCTCCAAGTAAGTTATTTTTTTCTCTAGATTATCTATGGTTTGGGCCTGGTTTTTAACTTTTTCCTCTGTTTCTTCCACTCTCGATAGCAGATGTCCTAGATCATTCCGCACAACTGTCATTTCTTGCTTTATCATTTTTTCCAAATTTTGAAACATTTCTATCATCTCCTTTTTATTTGGTGCTTGTAGTTCACCGTCTAATTCTTTTTTTTCCAGGCCCTCTGTTGTTAGGTGGCTGCAGCTACTATTCATACCCATTGATAGTCTAGGACTGTTTCCCAGAGAAATGTCCATTTCCCCTTTTGCGCTTGCGCCTTGGGCCCTTTCTGGCGTAATGTTTCCTTGCGACGTAAATTTCTTTATCGTACCTGTTTGAGACCCTTTGGGCCCTGTTCACTTAGGACCTTTGTTCTTCATTTCCTCTAAATCTCTGATTTCTTCTCTTATTCTCAAGATAAAATTATATCAGTCCTTTAATTTATACACCAGACCAAGCCTGCTATTTTCCCTTATATTTTACTCTCCTCGGACACCTGGAGCTCTTCTCATCTTCTCTTTCTTAGCCCAGGGAATCCTCCTCTCCTCTCCTTCACCCCTAGATTTCCCACATCACTCGGGGTTCCCCCATACGATAAGCCCCCAGCAGCTCTCACTCACCCTTCTTCTTCTCCAAGCAGTGGCTCCGAGCTTAAGGGATAGGGCTTTCACAGCAGCTCAGTCCAAGGGGGGATTCCTCTGGGTTTCACTCCTCTCCTCGTGTCCTTTGTCCAAGATCATCCCAAGAAAGAAGGGTAGCTCTCTTCACTCTATTGGGTCACTCAGACCCAGGGTCCTTTCCTCAAGAGTCCTCCACAGCCGGGCCCCCACTCCCAACAACTTCACTCCTCTTCCAGTCCTGTAATGCAGGGGGGAGCCGGCGTGTCACTGCCCCTCTGACAGGGAACCGGCCGGCGTCTCTGCCTCCCAGTAATGCTTCCAGTCATGTATTGCAGGGGGGAGCCGGCGTGTCACTGCCACTCTGACAGGGAACCGGCCGGCATCTCTGCCTCCCAGTAATGCTTTGCGGTGAGCAGCGCGCTCATACCGCCCTGCTTTGATTCCCGGCAACCCGACAGCTGCACTGGAATCTCCGCAGCGTGCTCTCCTCCCGGAGGTCCGCGCCCGTTCTCCTCTCCCTTCACCGCGCCAGTCTCTCCCCGCCTGGAGCCCTCCTCAGTCAGGTAGGGCTTCTCTTCATGAGCGTCTCGGGAGGGACGGTTTGGAGGTTATCAGAGAGCACTCACATCGTGCTCTCCGTCGCCGCCATGTTTAGGCTCCACCCACCAGCAGACCTGGACATCCCCTCTCCCCCAACCTTTCCTCTTGTATGCAACAAAAATAGATTGTAACCAGACGATTAATTTTCTTATTCCCTGCGCTTTGTATAATTCCTTATATAATGAATGGGGTGACCGATGGAGGCCAGATAATACATGGGGTAATGCTGTCCATCGCACACTGGCAGGTATACACTCTAATCTCCCACTGCTGAACACACTTCCACCGGATCTCAACGAAACATACTCTTTGTGGTTTGCTAACAGAAGCAATGAATTTATAAACATAATTGCAGCACCAAATGTGGGCAATCTGATAATTCAGATGAAAATCCTCATCCAATGATCATATTTTCCCCAAAGTGAAGAGACGGATCTTAATAAAACAAATCTTCCAATGTGTCCCGTCACCGATCCTTACCACCAATCAGGTAAATTACACACTTACCAGAAATCAAACCTTAAATAACATTTATTAATTTGAGTTATCACATTTGGTGCTGCAATTACATGTATTAGTTATTAGAGACTCACATACAGCATCTCTGGAATTTTGTGTGCCCCTTTCTCCACAATTCTTTCTTTTTTGCAGTATTCTGTTGCAGACCATTGACCCTCAACTCACACAGTAGAGAAATACTTTCAAGCACACATAAGAAAACATTTTGATTTCATAGATATGCAGTAATCCCCATTGTGCTTAGCCCTTTCCTTCCTCTAAGCTTTACCACTTAAACACATGACTAGCTTCAACTCTGTCTCCTCTATTCTTGGACTACAATTAGCTTTTGAGCTGTCCCTCCACACCTCTTTCCTCACTCCACAACCAGCTCCTACTGTGCCTCTTCTGTCTCTGGTCCACATCAGATTGTGATCTGTTTCTCCTCGTCTCACCCTCAATCCATGAGCAGCTCTCATTTGCTTTAAAACAAGCTCATACTGACCTCTATAGCTGCAGCAGAGAGATCCATTCTCAAAGTTCATAATGTAGGCACTGAAACTTCAACTCATCTCTACTCGCTTCCTCTGGCAGTAGAGACTAGGTAATCTACCAGCCTTCTATTGTAAAGGTGCAAGGTTCAGAAGCTGACCGTAACCCAACTTTAGAGTCTCTGTTGTCATCCTTGAGGATGAATCACTCCAAGTACCTGCAGCTACAGAGTTTAGTGAGGGCGTCTTTTAAAGGTAATTCACTGTTTATTAGGAATATGTAAATATTTTAGTGTCCATAGCCTGGACACAGGTACACTTAAAATTATATGAACAATATAATGTATCAGAGGCGAAAAAAACATTCCTAAATTAACCAGTTTGTGAGTGGGCACACATTTACATTTTCTAGTATGAAATAAATCTGTTAATGTAAGTGATCTTACCTTGTAAAATCTAGGTTTGGCCATCTAGATGCACATTTGGGACAAATGCTATATGTGGAAGGCAGGCTTTTCAGTGTTTGACTGCTTATTTAACATTTTAGCAGAAAACTAAGGGGTACGTCTAACATGTTATTGTCACCAAGCTGGGCCTTAAATGACCCAAGTATAAAACAAAAGACAAACAAAAATAAACGTTTAGTATACAGGATTCCAGTCATGTGCAAATCCAGACCACTAGAAAATAGTAGACTGCCAACTTTGCCAAGAATGTCTGAAACCAGACTACAGACTACTGGGAACATAGACATAGAGAACATCTAGGAAAGAATACATTTCTTATTAAGACATAAACCCTCATGTGTGATGTATCCATACAAAGCTTAGATCAGAAGAGAAACATTCAAAATATTTTTTGATTTTATTATGTTACCTTACCAAATAGACAGTTTTATAAATATATATATATATATATATATATATATATATATATATATATATATATATATACAGTATCTCACAGAATTGAGTACACCCCTCACATTTTTACATCTTTTCATGTGACAACATTGAAGAAATTACACTTTGCTACAATGTAAAGTAGTGAGTGCACAGTGTACAATATTTTGTGTGGCCACCATTATTTTCCAACACTACCTTAACCCTCTTGGGCATGGAGTTCACCAGAGCTTCACAAGTTGCCACTGGAGTCCTCTTCCACTCCGCTCAATAGGGGATGCTCAATAGGGTTTAGGTCTGGGACATACTTGGCCAGTCCATTACCTTTACCCTCAGCTTTTTTAGGAAGGCAGTTGTCATCTTGGAGTTGTGTTTGGGGTCATTATCATGTTGGAATACTTCCCTGCGGCCCAGTCTCAGAAGGGAGGGGATCATGCTCTGCTTCAGTATGTCACAGTACATGTTGGCATTCATGGTTCCCTCAATGAACTGTAGCTCCCCAGTATCAGCAGCATTCATGCAGCCCCAGGCCATGACACTCCCACCACCATGCTTGACTGTAGGCAAGACACACTTGTCTTTGTACTCCTCACCTGGTTGCCGCCACACACGCTTGACACCATCTGAACCAAATCAGTTTATGTTGGTCTCATCAGACCACAGGACACGGTTCCAGTAATCCATGTCCCTAGTCTGCTTGTCTTCACCAAACTGTTTGCGGGCTTTCTTGTGCATCATCTTTAGAAGAGGCTTCCTTCTGGGATGACAGCCATGCAGACCAATTTGATGCAGTGTGCAGCGTATGGTCTGAGCACTGACAGGCTAACCCCCCACCCCTTCAACCTCTGCAGCAATACTGGCAGCACTCCTACGTTTATTTCCCAAATACAACCTCTGGATAAGACTGAGCACTTGCACTCAACCTCTTTGGTCAACCATGGCGAGGCCTGCTCTGAGTGGAACCTGGCTCGTTAAACCGCTCTATGGTCTTTGCCACTGTGCTGCAGCTCAGTTTCAGGGTCTTGGCAATCTTCTTGTAGACTAGGCCATCTTTATGTAGAGCAGCAATTCTTTTTTTCAGATCCTCAGAGAGTTCTTTGCCATGAAGTGCCATGTCAAACTTCCAGTGACCAGTATGAGAGAGTGAGAGCGATAACACCAAATGTAACACACCTGCTCCCCATTCACACCTGAGACCTTGTAACACTAACAAGTCACATGACACCAGGGAGGGAAAATGGCTAATTAGGCCCAATTTGTACATTTTCTCTTAGGGGTGGACTCACTTTTGTTGGCAGCGGTTTAGACATTAATGGCTGTGTGTTGAGGTATTTTGAGGGGACAGCAAATTTACATGTTATACAAGCTGTACACTTACTACGTCACATTGTAGCAAAGTGTCATTTCTTCAGTGTTGTCACACGAAAATATATAATAAAATGCTTACAAAAATGTAAGGGGTGTATTCACTTCTGTGAGATACTATATATATATATATATTCTACTAAACAAAAACAAGTTAAAATGCAAACAGATTGGAGACTACTATTAGTTCTAAACATGTTTTTAACCCCTTCACGCTTAAGGGTAAAACAAATCTTAATGTCTAAGTAAAATTTTGCAACTTTGAAATTTTTAGTAAAACTGTACATATCACAACTACTTTGTATATCCAGGTCAATTATACATTGTTTTTTTCAGGAAAAATTGGGCTTTTATTTTGTGGTAAATGGTAATGGATATCTCCTGATTTTTTTTTTATCAAAATAAAACTGGCCCAAAATTGTAAAAAAAAAATATATTTTTTTAAATGTAGCTGTGTGTTTCTTGTTACTACCATAACCTACCACCAAAGAACAACCCAAAATAAATTCTCCAGCTCTTGACAATTGCAGCAATACAACATATGTGTATGTTATGTGTTGTTTGTACCCTTAGTACAGCCCAGAAACAATAGTGCACATTTTGCTTTTTTTTTTTTTGTCCTACCTAAAACACTGACACTGGCATTAACTGACACTGTTACAAATTTTAAAAAAATCCCTACCTTTGACTTTGACCTTTGACTCTGACCTTGACCCAAACACTAACCCTGGTACCAGGGGCGGACTGACAACTCATGGGGCCTCCGGGCAATAGGGGATCATGGGGCCCCTGTGTCCTTGCCCAAACTCAAAAAAGCCTATGAAAAAGGTACCAGGGGCATCTCATGGGGCCCCCTACTGACCCCGGGCCCTCGGGCAGTGCCCGAGTTTCCAAATGGTCAGTCCGCCCCTGCCTGGTACTGACCTTAGATCAAACCTTTATCTAGGTATTTTTTCTTTATTTTTTCTTTTCTTTTTTAATATTTATTTATTTTTCTTTTCTTTTTTTACACACTTGTGTTGTTTTTTTTCTCTGCAAGGAGAGAGAGATACACTATTACAGTGTATCTCTCTCTTCCATTCGGAGAGAAAAAAAACATGAGGGCGGGCTTCAGTGACAGTGTCAATTACAAAGACAGATATTATTATTATTATTATTATTACTACGAGTTTATATAGCGCCAAAGGGTTTGCTCAGCGCTGTACAATAGGGGGGACAATACATGGCACAGTACAACAACAACAAACAACGTACGAGGGGTAAGAGGGCCCTACTCTTACGAGCTTACAATCTAGGAGGGAGGGGGTAAAGGTACAGTAGGAAGTGGCTGAGGGGGATGAAGTGGTGGGTGGAAAGAGGGAGGATGGCCGTTAGGTGAGGGTGGGGTAGGCTTCCCTGAAGAGATGGGTTTTGAGGGAGCGCCTGAATGTGAATAGGGAAGGCGACAGTCTGATGGATTGGGGCAGTGAGTTCCAGAGGATGGGGGAGGACCTGGAGAAGTCCTGCAGTCGTGCATGGGAGGAGGAGACCAGGGAGCAGGATAGAAGGAGGTCCTGTATATATGCAGACATGCAAATTTGCTACCCCACGGAAATAAGCCCAGTTCTGTGAGACCCCATATTTGTGTGACAGCAGTGCCAAGGGGTTAACCATTAGCCGCCCGGCCTATAGCCGTTTGGCGGCCGCAAAAATGCTGCAGATTTCCGGGGTATACGCCATTTGGCGTCCTCCCACACATGCGCAGTTCGGTTGCAGAGCCACGCAGCGGCGCGATCTGTCAACGGCCGTGTACCTCGGACACGGCCAATGACAGATCTGAGTACCGGCCCCCATTGCCGGTACCATGTGACCTGCTATGACCAATCACAGCAGGTCACATGACAGTTGTATACAATGGATGGCTTTATTCATGCCATCCATTGTATACTAGTGCCTAGCTGTGAATGGTCACAGCAGGTCACATGCACATGTCATGTGATTAGCTGTGGCCAAATCACAGCTAAGCACAAAAAAAAAAAAACCCTGAATGAATCGATGTCATTCAGGTAAATGCTTGCTTATAGCAAAGTAATTCTTTGCTATAAGCAAATTGGGGAAGTGATCAGTATTTTTTTTTTTTTTTTACACAAAGTAGTACAATGTTACTATGGTAACATTGTACTACTTTGGTCATAGTAAAATATGAAAAAAAAATCTTAAAAAATGTAATAAAAAATTAAAAATAATAAAAATAAAAATATATATATATTTTTTTTTTTCATACTGTCACCAGTCAGTGTCCCTGATCACCGCCATGCCAGTTATATGATGACGCTGTACTGCACTGGTGACAGTATGTAAAAAAAAATAGTGAAAATAATTTTTTTAATTTTTTCATTTTCCGAAAAATTATGACAAAAAAAATACAACTTATGAAGTACGTCGGACTGTCTACTCTGCAAAAAGGGGTCATTTGGGGGATATCTGTACTGTTCTGACTTTCTTGGACCTCAAGAAACTAGATTGGCTGTCAGTACTTCAGGATTGATCAATATTCAGATCTATACCATAGTTTGTGAACTCTATAACTTTCCTACAAACTAAATAATACATCCTAATTTGGGTTATTTTCACCAAAGACATGTAGTAGAATACATCTCGGCCTAAATTTATGAAGAACAATTATTTATTTGCAAACTTTTATAACAGAAACAAAGAAAAACGTGTTTTTTTTTTCAAAATGTTTGGTCTTTTTTTGTTAATTTAGCAAAAAATAAAAACCCCAGCGGTGATTAAATACCACCAAAAGAAAGCTCTAGTTGTGTGAAGAAAATGATAAAATTTTAGTTTGGGTACAATGTTGTATGACCGCGCAATTGTCATTCAAAGTGTGAGAGCGCTGAAACGTGAAAACTGGCCTGGGCAGGAAGGTGTAAAATTGCCCGGTATTGAAATGGTTAAAGGGCTTCATGCCTCAAGTGGATCTCCAGACAAACTCTTGCGGTTTTGGATAGACTGAGAAAGGGTTAGAGCAGTGGTGCTCAATCTGTGGCCCAAAGAGCCCTTTAATATGGCTCTTGACCTCAAACCAGGGAAGCACGTGCCCGGGGTCAGCAGCCCATTGATCACGATCTGGGCTTGCCAACCCGCCATCCAGAGCATCAAAGTGCATGGAGCCGGAGATGACAGCAGAGGAAGCCGGCAGCCATGGAGGGAGCAGGAGCCGCATCAGCCATTGCTTCCTCTGTAGCGCTGGCTCCTGTCCCAGGCGGAGTGACACAAAGTGCACTTCGCCAGGGACCTTTCTAGCAGCCTAGAGACGAAGAGCGATACCAGCAGAAGCTGGAAGAAGAAAAGAAGGTCAGTGTATTAAACAACACATACATTGTAATTTTGCAATGGGCATATTAGTACCTATAAAAGGATTAACAACTATTAGGCTGCTTTCACACTGGTCCATGAGTGCTGCGCAGTGCACCTACGGCTTTCCTGCGGGTTAGCTGCACTGAACCATAAACTTCTATTATATACTGCAGGTTTGGTGCGTTTCTGAAAGTGCACCAAAACTCCTGAATATAAAATATAATAGAAGTCTATGGCAATGCGCAGCTAACCCGCAGAAAAGCTGAAGGTGCACTGCACTGCACCCAGGGCGCTGGTAAACTGCAGTGCATCAGCGTGAAAGCAGTCTTATGGGGGGCTCAGGACAGTAAGGGCTTGTTTACATTTGCTGTTTGGGGTGCAGTAAAACCCCATAGTTGGGATGTGATTTTATCACCACCTGACCCCCCCCCCCCCAACCACTAGTGTGGCATCAGGGGTGTTTACACTTGGACAGGAGGGGAGGCAGGGGTGGCATATACAGGAACCGATGATGAAGCCACGTGACCCGGTGGCGTAACACGTAGGGGAGGGGCTCTGACATCATGACACCCAAAGCAACATACAGCAAATATTCATCGATATTGGAAAACTTTACCGTGGATTCAAATCTCAACATTTGAATGCACTTTTAACTTGTAACACATGTGAGTGCACTACTTTATTTAATAAATTATGTTTTAAAGAGGATAAGGCACTATATTTTTTTATTACATTCCATGGCCATTACACCTCTGGAGAAAAATCCCTAACGAAGCAAGGAGACCCCCTAGTGGGAAGAGGAAAATTTCTGTCCATCCATCCGGCTCCAGGAATATCCATAAGGAAGCAAGGAGACCACCTGATGGAAAGAGGGAACACTCCATCCATCCATCCATCCAAGGGAAAAAGGGATAGTCCCATCCATTTACCACTAAGTCCAATTAAAGGGACACAAGCCTTTTATGACATCACTTAACGGTCTGGTCATATAGACCAGGTGAGAGCACAACCGGTGAAGGTGCATAATATTCTTTATGATTGGTGGACTACATGGTTATTATTTTGTATCACAGCACCAGAAGAAGAGTCAAGATCACGGATTTAATAAGGACGTGTTTGCAGCAGTAATATAATTGCAGAGATATTGATATGTATTCTTTCGATGCTGACTATTATTTATTTAAAATTCATTCATTCACATTTTTGCAATTGATAGTGGAGCGTGACACTATATCTGATTTTATTTTATATACAGGAACCGATCCTCTCCATTTTCCTCCTGCCATTGCTGAATGCTGACTTCTACTCTTCCTCCGGCCTCCATTTAGCAGCTGCAGGAGGAAAATGTTCATTATGCTATTCAAAATAAAAAATTTTAAATACTGAACCATTTCATTTCATTCTGGCCCACGACTGGTTACCACATCACTTAAGTAGTCCTCGCTCTTCAAAAGGCTGATCATGAATGGGTTAAAGTCTCTTTCTCTACCTCCTTGCTACCTATCTACTCTACAGTATATCCACCATTCTCATAACAGCCTCCTGCTTACCACTTTCTACCGCCATACTTTTACTTCCTTTTTGCTTTCTTCTCAAATTTTTAAACCTAATCTACTACCACTAGTCTTAACAGACAAAAAAGGGGCAACCTAAAATCCACCTATGCAATTCGATATCATGTGAATAGTACATACCAGCACTCCTCCTCTTTTAAATGATGCATGTCCTCCCATTACTGATGCAGCTTTTGGGGGAGCCTTTCCACAAAACCCGCTGGCCCCTCATCTCCCTCCATCCTACTATTGAAAGGACTGGGCTGCACAATACAATAAAAAATACAATAAAAAAAATTCTGCTGACTTACACTTTAAGCTTGAGAAATTGTGCAATCTTTATGCAGTGCAATCTTCATTTAGGAAATTCCTATCATCTTGCCCCCATCATGCAATACCTTTTCTACTCAACTGTAACAGAAATAATCCACCAGGACCCTAGAATGTTCTACTCCAATGTTGGTGCCACATTGGACTACTCTTTGAGGTTGATGTACTAGATTAAGGAGGGATATGATCGCCATGTATAAATACATAAGTGGTCCATATAGGTAACATGGTGTTGAGTTATTCACTTTCAGGTCATTACAGAGACAAGAAGGCCCTCTTTAAGTCTACAGACAAAGGGATTTAACCTCCACATATCGTAAAGCTTCTTCACAGTAAGAGCTGTGAAAATGTGGAATAGACTCAAGAACTAGTTCTAGCCAGCATAGTAGATTGTTTTAAAAATAGAGATGAATGCATTCCTAAATATACAAAATATAACTGGATGCTAACATTTATAGGTAATAATACCAGGGAATATCCAATTGCCTCCTTGGGGATCAGGAAGGAATTTTTCCCCAATGGAGAAAATTGGATCAGGCTTTTTTTTTGCCTTCCTCTGGTCAGTGCTCATAATGTCATAGGATCACCAGATGCTTTCTTCCAGTATCCACCCAACACTCTTCAGTGAGGGAGATAATCACAGCAAAAATTATCCCTGCTGCTGCATTCAGCGGACAGTACCACCCTCTGAACGAGACCTATTCAACTGAATAGGAGTGCACTGCAACCTGTGGTTACAGCGTGCTAGTGCAAGGTTCAAGGAGTTAAAGCAGATGGCAAAGAGGCAATACAACATCTCCTCACTGCCTGTAAGATGCTCTCTAAAGAGTGATCTAAATGCAGATAACTCTTCAGAAAGCAATGCTAGTGTAAACTAACCCTAGCAGTGCTCATGGATAGAAGGTACATGATTTATGGCCACCCAAAGGCTCAAGAAAGAAGACCCTAGTCAGGAAGAGGAATCTGACAGCATTGTAGCAATAAGGAGCATTAGAGGAGGGCAAGCTAAGGATTAAATCTACCATAACTTGCAAGTATGCTGTACACATTATGGCAGGTGGTCTTGCGACTATGGCCACCTCTTCCACAGACAAGCCCAAGTTCAGCTTTAAATCTTTAGAGACCTTTTTTTTCTTCATGTGTGTTATGCTCCAATTAGGAGGCGCCTAATCCTACATCTCTACAGCACCAGGTCACTGAAGCTAGAAGACTCGTGCAAGACATGTAGGAGGAATAAGGACAGAGCTGGATCAGTTCTCCTCTGCTTCCAACCAATTGCTGGACCTTGAGGGAAACGGCATTACCTAAGAGGAAATCTTGAAGCATCAGTTTCTTTATACTACCAAGTTCTTCTAGGCTTTGCCCTGGACCCCAGCTATTGCTAATAACTTTTCTAGGACTGGTCCTTGTCAGTCTCTAAATCAGATGCCATTTTAAAAGGAACTGAGAGTGACAACTGAAATCTATTCATCATTTTTGAAAGGACATCTGGGACTCAAGTGATTGAAGAAAAAATAAAATATTTTATACAAGTAAGCTTGAACTATACTTCCTCACCTCCTTAAATGACATTAAATGACATTAGCATATATACAGTATACTAAACTAAATTAATTTTTCACAATTGCTAGTTATGGTGCTTTTGTTGAAGCATTTTATTTTGTAAATGCTCCCTGTGGATCATTACCCATTACTGACAGAAAGTATCCTTTTCGTATTACAACATCCTATTAGTTATACAGTAAATGTCACATTTTTCAATTACAAGAAAGAATGTTAAGATCTCAACATCTGCTGAGCACCAACAGACTTTAATTATTAATGACATTTTGTAGTTAGTATAGCTCAGACATTGTGGTAAGGGACTAATTATGAACTATAACAATCTTTTTTTTGGATAATTGAAGATCTGTCTTTCATTTGCACTCTAAAATCACCCAGGATATACAGTAGAATAATAACATTTTGTATATACGGGGCGGACTGACCATTTGGAAACTGCCCGAGGGCCCGGGGTCAGTAGGGAGCCCCATGAGATGCCCCTGGTACCTTTTTCATAGGCTTTTTTGAGTTTGGGCAAGGACACAGGGGCCCCATGATCCCCTATTGCCTGGGGTCCCCATGAGTTGTCAGTCCGCCCCTGATATACAGTACCTTCAAGCAAACCTCCACATTACCCATTTAGTGCAAAGCAACAGGTTTGCTTTAATCCCCCATACCTCCCTAGAATATACTCTTTTCCTTCACTACTCTGCTGCTCCATTCAGTGCTAGAGGTCGAATTAAATACTTGGTATATAGGGGTATGGAGGATCATGTGACTCACTCCATATGACAGCACTGGGCCAAACAATGCTATCACATGAGGAGTCCATAGCCCTGTGTAAGTTACACCTCATAGCCTACAAAGGACTTTCCTTCTCTCCCGATGGCTAAGCTGTCAGGTAGACATGTTCACCTTGGAAAATTTTGTTTCATGTTTGGATCCATTCGTTAATTGACGAATTTGTTTTTGGATGCAATCGTTAATGGACCTATTCTTTTTCAGGATTAGTTTAGTAGCTTTCGCATTCGTTTAGTTTAATTCAGAATAGTGCTGGTTGCTAAGGAACGGGCAGATGGCTGGCCGGCGCGTCCTTAACAACCATAACCTGCTGTCAGCATAATGTAAACAAAAGAAGTGCCAGATAAAAACATTTTTTTAAAAAACAGCATGGGGGTCATGCCCAATCTATATTAGGCCCTTTGTGTCTGGTATGAATTTTAAGGGGAACCCCATGCCAAATTTTTTATGAAAACAGTGTGGCATCCCCCCAAAATTCACACCAAACCCTTATCCGAGCATGCAGCCAGGCAGACCAGAAAAGAGGGGGGGGGGGGGGGGCGAGCATGCAGCCTCCTTCTCCTGGACCATACCAGGTCGCATCATTTCAGCATGGGGGGTTTGCGCTTTGGGGTAGCACAATAATGGGGGCAAGGGCCTCTTCCCCACAACCCTGGGTGGTTGTTGTGGGGTTCTGCAGACAGGGGGCTTATCAAAATCTGAAAGCCCCCTTAACCTCTTTGCGCTGGCGCCTCCCGGCCCTTTAAAAGGTTTCTGAAGCCGGGAGGCAGTTTTAGGGTCATGTGATTGCTGTGATTCACTGTCACAGCAGTCACATGATAAGAAAAGGTCCCGATCGCAAGGGGAGATGGGGACCTTTCCGTGAGTTACTGACATACAGTATGTGCTGGGAGCGCACACTCTCAGCACATATGTATTTTCAAATGGTACACAAATATGCGGCCGCTTCGCATCAAGGCCCAGATGCTGAGAGGCCGCATACTTGTGTGTGCTCGGCATCTAGGGGTTAAACAAGGGGGCCCCCAGATCCTGCTCCCCTTATGTGACTAAGTATGGTATGTACCCCTATTCATTCACCAAAAAAAGTGTCAAAAGTGATTGACGAGGATCTACTTTGGAGAGGGGGGGTATTAATTTTTTTGTTATTAAAGGACTTGTCAAAACTGTGTTTGTGTTTTTTTATACATTTGACAAATTTGTGGTGAATGTGTACCCATTCACATGGGAGGAGGTGGGATCTAGGGGACCCCTTATTAAAGGGGGCTTCCAGATGCCGATAAGTTCTCTGCTCGCAGACCCCCACAACCACCACCCAGGGTTGTGGGGAAGAGGCCCTTGTCCTCATCAACATGGAGACAAGATGCTTTGGGGGGGAGCCCCCCTCCCCCAAAGCACCCCCATGTTGAGGGCATGTGGCTTGGTATGGTTCAGGAGGGGTGGCGCTCGATTGTTTCCCCCCTTTCCTGGCCTGCCAGGCTACATGTTTGGATAGGTGTCTGGTATGGATTTTGTGGGGGACCCCAAACCATTTTTTTTTTAACTTTGCATAGGGTTCCCCTTACTATCCATACCAGACCTAAGGGTCTGGTATGGTTTCTGAGGTGGACCCCCACACTGTTTTTATTTTTATTTTTTAACTGACACTTCTATTCTTTACATTCTGTTTACAGCGGGGAATCATACTGACAGCAGATGAGTCATCGTTGTTAAGGACACGGCAGCCTTCTGACTGAAGGGGGACACAGGTAAAAGAGGAGCACTCTGACTGCGGGGGACATGGCCAGGACAAGAGCACACTGGTTGGGAGAGGATATTCTGATTCTGGGGGACACAGCGACGAGAGAACATTCTGAAGGACACAGTGAGGACAGGAGCATTCTGACTGTGGAGGACACAACAAGGAGAGGACATTCTGAAGGACACAGCGAGGAGAGAACATTGTGAAGGACACAGTGAGGAGAGGACATTCTGAAGGACACAGCGAGGAGAGAACATTCTGAAGGACACAGTGAGGAGAGGACATTCTGAAGGACACAACAAGGAGAGTACATTCTGAAAGACACAGTGAGGAGAGTACATTCTGAAGGAAACAGTGAGGAGAGAACATTCTGAAGCACACAGTGAGGAGAGAACATTCTGAAGGACACAACGAGGAGAGGACATTCTGAAGGACACAACGAGGAGAGAACATTCGGAAGGACACAGTGAGGAGAGGACATTCTGAAGGACACGTTGAGGAGAGGACAATCTGAAGGACACAACGAGGAGAGAACATTCTGAAGGACACAGTGAAGAGAGGACATTCTGAAGGACACAGTGAAGAGAGGACATTCTGAAGGACACAACGAGGACAGGAGCATTCTGACTGTGCAGGACACAACAAGGAGAGTACATTCTGAAGGACACAGTGAGGAGAGTACATTCTGAAGGACACAGCGAGGAGAGAACATTCTGAAGGACACAGTGAGGAGAGGACATTCTGAAGGACACAGCGAGGAGAGAACATTCTGAAGGACACAACGAGGAGAGAACATTCTGAAGGACACAACGAGGAGAGGACATTCTGAAGGACACAACGAGGAGAGAACATTCGGAAGGACACAGTGAGGAGAGGACATTCTGAAGGACACAACAAGGAGAGAACATTCTGAAGGACACAGTGAGGAGAGGACATTCTGAAGGACACAGTGAGGAGAGGACATTCTGAAGGACACAACGAGGACAGGAGCATTCTGTCTGTGCAGGACACATTCGGGAAAGGAGCATTCGGACTGCGGGGGACTCTCTGTGTTCAGAACATTCCTATGTTGACTGTGCCCCCCCAGTCAGAGCGCTTTGTGTATTTGAAATTACATGCAGAATTGCGTGATTCTGTTTGTGATTCTAGATCATGCTATTAAAGTTGTGACAAAATGCATGTGTAGGTACTATTAATTCTTAATGGCACCACAAATGCGGTTTGCAGTCTTCCATTTTGTCACTCTACAAACGCGGCAATAGTCACTCTAAAAAACAAGTGATGCTCTACACTCAAAAAAGGTGCTGGACCTACTATGGGGCATTTGTTGTGCAAAGAACAGCCCAGTCAAATGAATTGGTTACACTATGCGAGAAAAAAACAAACTAGGAGCGGGAGCGTATGTTCTTGGTATGTGAAGTGTGAATGGGGCCTTAATGTTAACCTAAAATGTGCCTAAAAAAGTGTGAATCTCACTTCCCAAAAAATTTGCAGGTGCTTCTTTGACATGTTTGCTGCGCATAGGGGAATGAGTGTTGTGCAACAATAAACACAGGCTGAACACGCTTTCCCAGGAGGCCAGGTGTGAATAGGGCCCAAAACTGAGGCATCATCTGACAATTCTAAATTGAGGTGACAGGAATCGGCCTGCAATCAGCCCCGCCCCCTGTCACGTGACAATTCTGAATAGATGGAAGAGCACGGTTGCCAAACATCCGTAAATTTAGGGGGGTAGTGAATAATACACTAAGGTAAGGAGTGACACTGATATAACGGTCCCCCCCTTATATAAGTTACCTCCCCCCTTACCTTAGTGTATTCACACTGCGGAAGATGGTCTGCCTTTGAGGTCACCAGACCCCCCCCCTTCCCCCCTTCCACACACACACACATCAGACTTTCCAGCATTCCCTCTTAAATCAGAGTCCTCAGAGTTCCCCTTTAGACTGGGATCACACTGATGCGGTGCTGAATTCACACCGGTTTCAGTGCAAATTCCGTACTGCATCATAATCACACCCCGTTCATGCGAACTGCTGTGGGTATGCATGTTAACAACACCCCAAAATTGGTTTGCAAAACGCGGAGCGATGTGCTGAATCGGATTGCATGGGTGTGAATACCCATGCCATCCGATTCTAGTGCTAACCAAAAAAGGGTCCTGCACCTTTCTGGTGTGCATGCAGTGCGATTTGAGCCATACAAAATGTATAGCTCAAATCGCACCGCACAGAATCCGCATGTAATTTGCACAGGAATGTGGTGCAGTTCCTGTGCAAATCACATGCGATATGCAGCACTGCAGAAGTGTGAACCCAGGCTTACATCAGAGTCCACAGCATTCCTCTTTACATTAGAATTCCCCGTTACATCAGAGTTCCTTTTTAAATCAGAGTCCAAAGAGTTCCCCCTTGCACTGTAAATGGGAATCCTGCAGACTCTGATGTAAGGGGGAACTCTGTGGACTCTTGCGTAACGGGGGAAGTCTGGTGACTGGAGACTCTCTTACATCAGAGTTCCCCTTTACATCACGGTCTGCTGTTTCCTCTTCACATCGGGGTCTGCAGAGTTCCCCCTTACACTTTATATCACTGTACACTGTAAGGGGGAACCCTATGGATTTTGATGTAAAGGGGAATTCTGTGAAGTCTGATGTAAGACAGAACTGTGTGGACCGTGATGCAGGGGGAACCCTGTGGACTCTAATGTAAAGGAGAAGAGAGAGAGAGAGTTGCTCTGGTGACCAGAGACTCCCTTTACATCAGAATTTCCCTTTACACCAAAGTCTGCAACATTCCTCCTTACATCAAAGTGCTCAGATTTCTCCTTTACATCACATTTCCTTTTTAAATCAAGGTCTGCAGAGTTAGGGAGAATCTTGCAGACTCTGATGTAAGGGGGAGGTACTCTGGTGATCAGAGACCCCCTTACATCAGAGTTCCCTTTAACATCATGATCTGCTGTTTCCCCTTTCCATCAGGGTCCGCAGAGTTCTTCATTACACTGTACTTACACTTTAAATCATTGTACACTGTACGGGGGAAACCTGCTGACTCTGATATAAAGGGGAAATCTGTGGACTCCAAAGTAAGGAAAAACTTTGTGGACTGTGATGTAAAGTGGAGCTCTATGGAGTCTTATATAAGGGAGAAACTGATGTATGGGGGAACTCTGTGGACAGTTATGTAAAGGGGAGCTTTGTGGACTGGACTCTTGTGTAATGGGGAGGCTCTGGTGACCAGAGACCTCCTTACATCAGAAATTACCTTTGCACCAGAGTCCGCAGCATTCCCCCTTACATCAGATTCCTCAGAGTTCTCCATTACATCAGAATTCCCTTATACATCAGGGGCCACAGAGTTCCCCCTTGCACTGTAAAGAGGAACACTGCAACGTTTGATGTACAGGGAAACTCTGTGGACTGTGATGTAAGGGAGAATTCTGTGGACTGTGATGTAAGGGAGAATTCTGTGGACTGTGATGTAAGGGAGAATTCTGTGGACTGTGATGTAAAAGGACGTCTGTGGGCTGGACTCTTGTGTAAGGAGGAGGGATCTGGTGACCTGAGATCCCCTTACATCAGAGTTCCCCCTTGCACTGTACAGGGGAATCCTGCAGACTCTGATGTAAGGGGGAACTCTGTGCTGGGTTAATGTGACCTTCATGTAAAGGGAGACATGTTTTTTGCCTTGTTATACCCTGAGTACATTGCTAATTGCATCAGCCGCATGTTTGTAGCCTACATATTGATATTTGCGCTGAAGCCGGTCACTTTGTCTACTTTTCTGAACTGTCAGTAATGCAGGCCATAGATGGGTCGAAAATCGGCCGATTTTCGGATCGTTAGTGGGCTATTTGGTCGGCCGTTTTTCGGTATTTTGGCCGTTTTTTTTTTTCTGTAAAGTTGGAAAAAAATCGGCCGATTTTGCCGATCGGCCGATTTTCGCTGCAATTAGTGGGCAAATCGGCCGATTTTTTGCCGATAAAAAATCTGCGCATGAGCAGTGACCTGCAAGAGGAAGACAAAAAGAAGAAAAAGAAGAAGAGGAAGAGAATGAAGAAGAGGATGAAGAAGAAGAGGAAGAAGAAGAGGATGAGGAAGAAGAAGAAGAGGATAAGGAAGAGGAAGAAGAAGAAGAAGAGGATGAAGAAGAAGAAGAGGATGAGGATGAAGAAGAAGAGGATGAGGATGAAGAAGAAGAGGATGAGGATGAAGAAGAGGATGAGGATGAAGAAGAAGAAGAGGATGAGGGTGAGGAAGAAGAAGAAGAGGATGAGGATGAAGAAGAGGATGAGGAAGAAGAAGAAGATGAGGATGAAGAAGAAGAGGGTGAGGATGAGGATGAAGAAGAAGAAGAGGATGAGGATGAAGAAGAAGAAGAGGAGGATGAAGAAGTGGATGAGGATGAGGAAGAAGAGGAGGATAAGGATGAAGAAGATGAGGATGAGGATGAAGAAGAAGATGAGGATGATGAAGAAGAAGAGGACGAGGATGAGGAAGAAGAGGATGAGGATGAAGAAGAAGAGGATGAGGATGAAGAAGAGGATGAGGATGAAGAAGAAGAAGAGGATGAGGAAGAAGAAGAAGAGGAGGATGAGGATGATGAAGAAGAAGTGGATGAGGATGAGGAAGAAGAAGAGGAGGATAAGGATGATGAAGAAGAAGAGGATGAGGATGAAGAAGAAGAGGATGATGAAGAAGAAGAGGACGAGGATGAGGAAGAAGAAGAGGATGAGGATGAAGAGGATGAGGATGAAGAAGAGGATGAGGATGAAGAAGAGGATGAAGATGAAGAGGATGATGATGAAGAAGAAGAGGATGAGGATGAAGAAGAGGATGAGGATGAAGAAGAAGAAGTAGGATGAAAATAAGAAGAATTCCAGTCCAGCAAAAAGTGTCCCTGCAGAGAGCTCCGCTATTTCTGACAGTTCTTTGACATTTACAGCGGTTGAAACAATGTATCTATTTGTTTCCGAATAAAAACATCTGTATCCTAAATGGAAACAAATAGATACAATGTTTCAACCGCTGTAAATGTGAAGGAACTGTCAGAGAACTGTCAGAAATAGCGGAGCTCTCTGCAGGGACACTTTTTGCGGGCTGTAGAAGGGATGAAAATCGGCCGATTTTTTTTACCATTGATGGTAACGTCGGCCGCTTGAACGACCGAATTTTCGTTTTTTAAAAGAAAAATCTTCCGTTTTTCTCCCCATCTATGGCCTGCATAAGTCAGACTTTGGGAAGTTGGCAACCTCGTGTAAGAGGAGGCAGACCGCACTCAGCGACTCAAATCAAAAACATCAACCCCGCCCCTGTCATGTGACATTTCTGAAAAGCGGAGAGGATCCGGCCTACACTTAGCCCCGCCCATTGACGTTTCTGAATAGAGAAACGAACTTGTCAGCACTCAGCCCCGCCCATTGACGATTCTGAATGGAGGGAACATGGACCGGCTTACACTCAGCCCCGCCCCTACTAATAACATCAGCCCCACCCCTTGTCATGTGACCTCTTTTCCCACACGTGCTTTATTTTAACTCCTTGCGGCGGAGGGGGGCGTGGCTTTTTGGTATTCAGCCGTCATTCCCAATTGGCCAGTCTGCTGGCAGCTGACCTCTACGCATCCAATCACCGTGTACCGAGGAAGGTCGCGTCCTTGGTTGCCGGGGTCACAAGATGGCGGGGCGCAGGATCTTCGGCAGGCTGCATCACCATCCCGATTTACCGGCCGCCCTGCTCCTCCCCCCGGAGCCCGCCGCCCCCCGCAGCTCCCTCTACCCGCCGGTGGTGGCCTCTATGACCGCCAAGAGTAAGGCGTCCAGGCGGCGTCGGATAGAAGGACACTACAGCCGGGTACACGCTCAGACCGACCTCGACAGCAAGCTGCAGCTGATCACCGGGCACCAGCGGATGAAGTACGTGGTGTACCCGCAGAGCTTCGCGCTCCACTCCGACCGCTGGTACCAGCACTTCACCAAGACCGCCTACAGGCCGGGACTCCCGGAGACCAGGAGAGGCCTGGAGGAGGACGAGCTGGGCCGGATCCGCTCTCTGCTCTGTGAGCGCCTCCTACATCACTACTACTACACCCGGAGAGGACGGAGCTTCCTGTACCGGGGACACCTCACCTCTGCCGCCCCCTTCATCACCGACCTCGCCAACCTCCTCACCGTCCACTGTAACAACCCCCACACCACACACGGGGAGCTGGGTAAGAGGGGATCTACTGATCACTACGGGGGGATCTACTGATCACTACGGGGGGGTCTACTGATCACTACGGGGGGGTCTACTGATCACTACGGGGGGGGGGGGTCTACTGATCACTACGGGGGGGGGGGGTCTACTGATCACTACGGGGGGGGGGTCTACTGATCACTACGGGGGGGGGGGTCTACTGATCACTACGGGGGGGGGGGGTCTACTGATCACTACGGGGGGGGGGGGGTCTACTGATCACTACGGGGGGGGTGTACTGATCACTACGGGGGGGGGGGTGTCTACTGATCACTACGGGGGGGGTGTACTGATCACTACGGGGGGGGGTCTACTGATCACTACGGGGGGGGTCTACTGATCACCCAGGGGGGGTGGTCTACTGATCACTACGGGGGGGTCTACTGATCACTACGGGGGGGGATCTACTGATCACTACGGGGGGATCTACTGATTGGGGAGGGGATATCTACTGACTGCAACGAGGCCATCTGCTGACCGCGTCGGGGGAAGGTGGTCATCTGCTGACCGCGTCGGGGGAAGGTGGTCATCTGCTGACCGCGTCGGGGGAAGGTGGTCATCTGCTGACCGCGTCGGGGGAAGGTGGTCATCTGCTGACCGCGTCGGGGGAAGGTGGTCATCTGCTGACCGCGTCGGGGGAAGGTGGTCATCTGCTGACCGCGTCGGGGGAAGGTGGTCATCTGCTGACCGCGTCGGGGGAAGGTGGTCATCTGCTGACCGCGCCGGGGGAGGGGCGAAATTGATTGCATCAAAGTCATTTATCGGCAGTTTTTATTTTTTTCTATCGCTGCCTATTTTCAGCCAATAATTTTCGACACTCGATATATATCGGTACAACTAACCACAACAATACTTACTAAATTAATTGCTTTCATTCAGTAAATTACTTGCTTATAGCAGTGAAATTCACTGTTATCAGCAATCATAATTTTGTTTTTTAAAACAACAAAAAAGTCCTGCTCACTTCCCAAGAGTCTTACTCTTGTCACAAAAAAAAATAGAATGTTTTCTTTTTTCGTACTGTGGCCAGTCAGCGTCTCTGATCACCACCACACCAGTTATATGATGATGCTGTACTGCACTGGTGACTGTCCGGGCATTTTTGGTATTTTCAGATATATACGTTGGTTTGTGCACTCTGACTATCCTACAGAATAAATAAATGCTGATTTGGGTTATTTTCACCAAAGAAATGTAGCAGAATACATTTTGGCCTGAATTTAAGAAGACCAATTTATTTATTTGCAAAAATTTTGTAATGGAAATGAAGAAAAAAATATATATTTTTTTATAAATGCTTGGTCTTTTTTTATTTATTTAGCAGAAAATAACCCAGTGGTGACTAAAGTGTTACTAAACCCAGGACCCGGCATTCACTATATCTGATCCCCCACAGTACACAGAACATGGAAATGCAATTATTTTAGTAAATATAAACTGCTAAATACCTTTTTCTCATCAGCAGTTAGAACAGTCTTGTGACTTCTATCAGTGTCCAGCAGAGCCCTGGTTACAGCTTGTAGGAGGGGTTTTCATCCTCTGACTGTCCTATGAGGCTGCAGAACCCCTGAACCTCTTGTTTGAACAGCACTGATTGGCCCTGTGCTGATCACACGCACCCTCCCAAGAAAAAAAAAAAAAAACTATCACTACACACCAAACAGCATGTGCAGCTTGCCCCCAAGGTTCTGTTCTATCAGCGGATGGATTGGGGACAGTTTGCCTTTGTGCAGGAGCACAGGGCAAAGGGTGCTTTTAATATAAAAAAAAATAAAAATTCATTAATTCTAAAAAATGTTTTTTTTTTTTCTAACAGTCACTTTAGGTTTTGTGTTTTTGTTTTCATCCCCTGTGACAGCAATAGGCCATGACAGGTACTCTCTAAGGAGAGATCTGAGGTCAATAAGACCCCAGATCTGTCCTCTGCCCTTAAAAGCATTCAGTCACACCAAGATCGGTGTGCTCAAACACTTTCAATTTTTTAAAACGGCACTGTTTACATCTGGGGAAATCGGAAGTGATGTATGCTCGTCGCTTTCTGTTTCCCATATCGTAGAGGCGGACAGAGCGGTTTCAGTCTTCGTCCACCTCTATGATCAGCCAATGAAAGTGCCGGCTGGTCGATCTGGGACAGCTTGCAGAAGGTGGCCTCCTGCTGCTAGTAAAAGTGATCCAGCAGCTAGTTAGCCTCTTGGATTGCTTTTTCAAGAGAGCCGCCCATCAGCTGTAAACTATTCTGCAGCAGGGCTAAATGTACAAAAAAAAAACCTCTTGTCCGGTGCCTGGAACTGCATGTCCTGGGCATGGGGCAATAGGAATTGCACATCCCTGTGACTGAAGGTGCACTTTAATCTGCAGTTTGTATGTGATTTTTGTCATTCTGTGTTTCCATAGACGTGAATCCGCAGGTCAATTTCTATTGGTTGCGTGGAGAAGTTAGGGTTCCTCGGGGCCACAGGAAAGGATGTATTGATCCTGTCCGCTTTCAGATTGATGATAGCCCACTAGTCCAGCTCAGAGTGCAGAAACCACTTCCAGAGGTAAGACCAAGCACTGGTATTTGGGGAGAGGGGTTCCTGGTTGACCTGTGAGTCTATGAAAATGCCTACATGTTGGGAAAGCTGCTGCCGGACACTGATACTGGTTCTGCCCAGGATATTAGATTAGATTCAGCTTTATTGTCATTGTGCAAAGTGCATGTACAGAGCCAATGAAATGCAGTCAGCATCCAGCCAGAAGTGCAGAAATGGCCCATTTACAGTAAATAACAATATAACAAATATTGGGGTATGGAATATACAGGAATACCATAATCATTGCAATGAGTAGTGTATTAATTGATGAAATATTCGGTAATGAAATGGTGAATAAAATATACAGTAATGCAATATTGTGTAATGATTAGTGTTCAATGATTTAACAACCACAGGGAAAAAATGATTTTTCAGTCTATTTGTACGGGCGCTGACAGATATATTTGTCAGGGGTGTCTGCCATCATGTCTTGCTGCCCATAGACATGAGATTGGGAGTTGGCTAGTGTCCTCATGTGTCTGGGTCATGTGGGAAGTTGTCCCTTTTGTACATTGAGTAATAGATAAATACACTCACCGACCACTTTATTAGGTACACCTTGCTAGTGCCAAGAAAAATCTCCCCCACACCATTACACCACAAACCAGCACCCTGAACCATTGATACAAGGCAGGATGGATCCATGCTTTCATGTTGTTTACACCAAATGTTGACCCTACCATCTAAATGTCGCAGCAACCAGTCTGCCCATTCTCCTCGGACATCAAGGTATTTTTGTCCACACAACTGCCACTCACTGGATATTTTCTCTTTTTTAGACCATTCCCTGTAAACCCTAGAGATGGTTGTGCATGAAATACCCAGCAGATCAGCAATTTTTGAAATACTCAGACCAGCCTGTCTGGCACCAACAACCATGCTACGTTCAAAGTCACTTAAATCCTCTTTCTTTATCATACGACACAGAGCAGGCTGTTCATGACTGTGGGTTATATGCCACCTATAGGTGAATGGAGACTGGCCGACCAGTCAGAGAGGAAGTACTCCCCTAAATAACCCCTCCTACACAGGAAGTACTTCAGTAAAGTGGATGGTCACTGAAAGTGTTGCATGTGTTCTAGGAGCATATCTGGTGGTCCAGAACAGTGCCATTAGAGAATCGGGGACTTGAATCAGATCCATTTGGAAAGCTGTTAGCCAAAATGGATGGTACCCAAGCCTCACTAGATAAAGAGAATCCTCATCGGGGTTTTGCCTGTAATGCTACCTTACAGCGCTGGACCCTGCATAATGGAACCCTGTGCAGTATAATACTAACAAAGGTGCTTTCCATCAGGGTGCTCTACAGGTCCAAGGCAGTGGCCCCACATTATGGGGACCGAGTCCTGGAAGGTCTGCATGACAAAGTCCGCTGTGATGGATGAAGGTTGGACTTCTGTTATGATTCAGGTCAGGCCATGCTGTGTGTGTCACTGAAGGAGTATTGGGATGCAGTTTTCTCCTCCAGTCCTCCAGCCACTAGAGGTCACGGGGCTGCTATCTATAGGCTACACTCGTGCAGTGGAGGCAGGCAGTAGATGGGTGGTAATTTTAGCTTGTGTTCCTATGTGGCTGGTGGTTTTAGGCTCCTGAGAGGTAGCAGAGAAACAGAGTAGTCTACCTGAATGATGGTGTGTATTTCCTTTGGGGGAGTTGCATGACCAGATAGGACGTGATTATACACTGTATTAGCCTGCATAATCCTGGGGGGGGGGGCTTGTACAACTGTTTTTTGATACACCCCTGCAGGGGGATCAGTGCGCTTAAAGGAGTTGAGTCTCCAGAGTAGCTTGCATTTAATCCGAAGGATCTTGCATTTTAGCTGCACTAAAGCAGCATGTATTACATTATTGCATGCATACCTGCGTAGTTTTGTGAACTGTATATTAAATAAACTACATTTGTACATGCATCCGCACATGGGTGCCTGGGCCGCCTCTGCACATGGGTGCCTGGGCCACCTCCGCACATGCATACGAACATAGACTGCATACCTACACTTGCATGAACTGCATAAATTGTATACTTACATGCATACTTGTGTGAGCTGGTTACTGGTATAATTTGCATACTTTCATGCCTATGTACCTGCATGCTTGCTTTCCTGTGCGATCGCATAACTGTAGACCAAGATGGCTATGGACATGAATCCCTGCGGGACTGCATAGTTGGGTGACAATTTTATTGCTGCCTGGAGGGCTCTAATCCAAGACAAGTGGGTCATTTCCACAAATTGTCTGAGGTACAGACTAGAATTTTGGATAAGAGAAGAGCTTTGTTGCAGGCACTCAAACACCTATTGTCTTGGGGAGATCATGGAGGTTGCAGTGGACGAAAGGTTTCAGGGGTTTTATTCAAACCTGTTCACAGTCCCAAAGCCAAATGGGGATGTAAGGTCCTTTTTGGACCTCAAAGGGGCCGAATCCGTTTCTAAATGTCTGGTCTTCCGTATGGAGTCGGTTTGGTCAGTATTGGCCCCTTTACAGGAAGGATATTTTTTGAGTGTCCATAAATATCAAGGATGCATACCTTCATGTTCCGATATGCATTCCTCACCAAAGATTTCTGAGCTTTACAGTAGGGGCTCAGCATTTCCAGTTCATAGCACTACCATTTGGGCTGGCCCAGCTCCAAGAGTTTTTCACAAAAATTCTTCCTCCGGTGTTGGGGCTGCTCAGAACTCGGGGTGTATCAGTCATGGGTTATCTAGACGATCTGTTGCTCAGAGGTCGGTCGATGCCAAGTCTGAAGCAGGATGTGGTCCTTTACGATGCAGATCCTGGAACAGCTGGGCTGGGTGCTCAAGTTCAAGAAGTTGGTCCTGTAGCCAGTATAGAGCCTGGAGTATTTGGGGATGGTCCTAGACACGGTTCAGGCAAAAAAGGTGTTTCTGCCTCCAGGAAAACATTGCGCCCTGAGGAACAAGGTTTGCAGTTTAAAAGCCAAGGGATATCCTTCAATTCACCTCTGTATGAGGTTGCTGGGAAAGATGGTGTCCTTGTTTGCTATTCCCTATGCCCAATTCCACTCCAGAATGCTGAAAAAGGAACATTCTGACTGTTTGGAATAAGAAGGTTCCAGCCCTGGATTACTGTATGTCCCTGTCTCTAGAGGTACTGCAAAGCCAGAATTGGTGGTAGATGACTCACAATTTGGAGAGAGGGAGATCCTTTCGGCCAGTGGTGTGGAAATTGGTAACCACTGATGCCAGCCTCTCAGGTTGGGGCTGTCCTGGAGGAGGCTACAGTTCAGGGAACGTGGCATCCATGGTAAAGGGTTCTACCCATCAATGTCCTGGAACTTTGGGCAGTGAGGCTGGCTCTAAGGTATTGGAAATCCAGGCTTCAGGGTTGGCCCGTAAGGATTCAGTTGGACAATGCCACAGCAGGGGCATAAATCAACCACCAGGGTGGTACTCATGGGTCTTGGGGCCCAGGAGGAGGGGAATTACATTCTGACATGGGCAGAGAGATATGTTCCAAGTTTGTCAGCAGTGTTCAGTCCTGGAGTGGAAAATTGGCAGGCGGATTATCTCAGTCACCAGTGGTTGATTCCAGGGGAATGGAATCTGCATCCCGAAGCTTTCAAGGGAATCTGCATCCCGAAGCTTTCAAGGGAATCTGTCAGCGATGGGGTTGCCCAGACGTAGATCGATTGGCATCCAGGTTCAACTGCAGGGTCGATCTTTTGTGTCCAGGGTGAGGGACCCTCGTGCGGCGGGGTAGATGCCTTAGTGTTTCCTTGGAGCCAGTTTCCACTGACTTATGCCTTTCCTCCGATTCAGCTGCTGCCACGTCTCTTATGTAGGATTCGGGAGGAGTCTATTCCTGTGATACTGATTGCCCCGACCTAGCCCAGGAGGGCCTGGTACACAGTGAAGATGACAGTAGACAGGCTGTGACGGCCAGACTTGCTGTTTCAAGGTCCTATATTGCACCCAGCTTTACGGTCACTAAATTTGATGGCATGGCTATTGAAACCCAGATCTTCAAGGATAGGGAAGTATTGGCTTCTGTCATCTCCATCATGTTGGAGGCTAGAAAGGTAGTCTCTAGGAACATTTATTACAGAACTTGGAAGGCTTACACTCCCTGGTATGAGGGCTGGAAATTGCACCCACGAAAGTATGTGATTGGTAGTATTCTGTTGTTTCTTCAAACATGGTTGGAGAAGAAATTGGCTGTTGGTACCATTAAGAGCCAGGTTTCATCATTAGCTGTTTTCCCAGAGGCCCATTGCATCTCACTCTTTGGTTCGCATTATTTTACAGGGCGTAATGCGTATTCCTCCTCCTGTCATATTACCTTTGTGTCCTTGGGACCTGAACTTGGTTTTGGAGGTTTTGCAAAAATCATCATTTGAACCTATTAGATTCCACTGGTTCTGTTGACTCATAAGGTTTTGTTTCTAGTGGCAATCACTTCTGCGAGAAGGGTGTCGGAGCTGGCAGCTCTTTCTTGCAGAGAACCATTTCTGGTTTTGCATCATAAGATGGTGTTGTGACCTCAACCAAAATATTTTTGTACGAAAACTGGTTTCAAGTTTTTATCTCAATCAGGACATCGTTCTGCCTTCATTCTTTCCTAGGCCTCGGTCAGCAAGAGAAAGATCTCTACGTACTTTGGATGTGATACACGCTGTAAGGGCCTTAAAGGTAACGACAAAGGTCAGATTCTCTGTTCGTGCTGCCAGAGGGGCCTAGGAAGGGGCAGGCGACATCCAAGACGAGTATTTCACATTGGATCTGCCAATTGATCATTCAAGCCTATGGTTTGAAAGGTAAAGTCCCACCCTTCCGGTTGAAGGAACACTCTACCAGGAGTGTGGGGGCATCTTGGGCAATCTGCAATCAGGCGTCATTGGCTCAGGTTTGCAAGGCCACTACATTGTCTTCAGTTCACACATTCACAAGGCTCTACCAGGTGGATCTCAGAGCTGCAGAGTATTCTGCCTTTGGCCGCAGTAGTTTATGGACAGCTGAGTAGATTCTGAGGAATTAGTCACGGTGGCTATCATGGTGTCTCCATCCCCTCAAATTTCTTTATTGCTTTGGGACATCCCAGATAGCCATGAATAGCCTGCTTTGTGTCCCGTGATGTACGATAAAGGGAACTGGATTTTTTCTACATAGTTACCTGTAAAATCCATTTGTAGGAGTACATAATGAGACACAGAGGTCCCTCCCCTCTTTCTGGAATTTCATTGCTTTCTACAAAAACTGAAGTACTTCCTGTGTAGAACGGATTATATAGGGGGAGGACTTCCTTTCTGGTTGGTCCGCCAGTGTCCATTCAACTATAGGTGGCATATACTCATGCAGGCTCCACCTCCGCAACATCTCCAAAATATGTTCGTTCCTAACCCCAGACACTACTAAACTACTTGTTCACTTTCTTATTATCTCACGTCTGGACTACTGCAACTCCCTTCTCACCGGCCTACCTCGTCGCAGACTATGCTCGCTTCAGTCTATCCTGAACTCAGCTGCCAGACTCGTCCACTTTACCAACCGCTCTGCTTCTGACACCCCCCCCCCCCCCCCTCCTGTCATTCCCTCCACTGGCTCCCGATTGCCCAACGCATTAAATTCAAACTACTAACACAGACATACAAAGCCATTCGTAACGCTGCCCCAAACTACCTCACCGACCTGATACTCAAATACCACCCTACCCGTAATCTTCGCTCCTCACAAGACCTCCTACTTTCTAGCTCCCTGGTCTCCACCTCCCACGCCCGACTGCAGGACTTCCCCACGACTTCCCCCATCCTCTGGAACTCACTACTCCATCAGACTGTCGCCTACCCTCCTCACCTTTAGGTGTACACCGAAAACCCATCTCTTCAGGGAAGCCTACCCCACCCTCACCTAACAGCCAATCTCCTCCTACCACTCCATCCCCCACAGCCACTTCCTCCTGTACCACTATCCCCTCCCTCCTAGATTGTAAGCTCGAAAGAGCAGGGCCCTTGACCCCCTCGTGTATTGTATTGTATTACTGTATTGTCTCATGTTCTGTCCCCCACTATAATGTACAGTGCTGAGCAAACCTTTTAGCGCTATATAAATACTGTATAATAATATAACCCACATAGTCATGAATAGCCTGCTCTGTGTCCTGTGATAAACTCCAAGAAATGGATTTTACAGCTAAGTATGTAGAAAAAAAATCCAGTTTTTTTTTTCCCCATTCTGATGCTCAGTTTGAATTTCTGCAAGCTGTCTTCATCACATCTAGATGCCTAAATGCATGGAGTTGCTGCCATGTGATTAGCTGATTAGCAGTTTGTATTACCAAGCGATTGAACAGGTATACCTAATGAAGTGGCCGATGATTGCATGTAAGCTGCTATTAATGGTTGTTATCTGAAAATGCTAAAATTGCATGTATATTGAAAGGGCACTTAAGCTATATCTCCAGTGGGTACAACAGACAATATTTAAAAGGAACTATACTTTATTTTTGTAAACATTTAACATGCATCAACTTGAATAGCATGATCTCCAGGTATTCTATCATTTAAGTCACCATTGTTTATATTATCCATTGATGTTCCTCTATATTACTTTTAAAACTGTGTTTGTCATATTTGTAAATGTTTACACAAAAATGTATAGTTGCTTTTAAACATGGTTATCATTGTCTGTTGTACCCACTGAAGATATAGTTAGTCCCTTTTCAATATACACTATATTGCCAAAAGTATTGGGACACCCCTCCAAATCATTGGATTCAGGTGTTCCAATCACCTCCATGCCCATAGGTGTATAAAGTCAGGCACCTAGGCATGCAGACTGTGTCTACAAACATTTGTGAAAGAATGGGTCGCTCTCAGGAGCTCAGTGAATTCAAGCATGGTACCGTGATAGGTTGCCACCTGTGCAATAAGTCCTCTTCGAAATTTCCTTGCTACTAAATATTCCACGGCCAACTGTTAGTGGCATTATAACAAAGTGGAAAAAACTGGGAACAACTGCAAATCAGCCACCAAGTGGTAGGTCACGTAAAATGACAGAGCGGGGTCAGTGCCTGCTGAAGTGCGCACAAGTCACTAACTGCCTGCAGAGTCAATAGCTAAGGAACTCCAAACTTAATGTAACCTTCAGATTAGCACAACAGTGCGTAGAGAGAGTTTCATGGAATGGGTTTCCATGGCCAAGCAGCTGCATCCAAGCCTTACATTACCAAGTACAATGCAAAGCGTCGGATGCAGTGGTGTAAAGCACGCTGCCACTGAGCTCTAGAGCAGTGGAGACGTGTTCTCCAGAGTGCTGAATCACACTTCTCTGGCAATCTGATGGACATGTCTGGGTTTGACAGTTGCCAGGAAAACGGTACTTGCCTGACTGCATTGTGCCCAGTGTAAAGTTTGGTGGAGGGGGATTATGGCGTGGGGTTGTTTTTCAGGGGTTGGGCTTGGCCCCTTAGTTCCAGTGAAGGGAACTCTTAAGGTGTCGGCATAACAAGACGTTTTGGACAACTTCATGCTCCCAACTTTGTGGGAATAGTTTGTAGATGACATGACTGCACACCAGTGCACAAAGCAAGGTCCATAAAGACATGAATGATCCATAAAGACACTGGCTTCCACTAACCCAATGTATAAAATTCAAAATACTAACCACAACATACAAAGCCATCCGCAACACTGCCCCTAGCTACATCACCAACCTCATCCGCAGATATTGTCCAAATCGCCCACTCCGCTCCTCCCAAGACATCTTGCTCTCTAGCTCCATCGTCACCTCCTTCCACACTTGCTTCCATGACGACTTCAGAGCCTCTCCATTCCTCTGGAACTCCCTACCCCAGTATGCTTGGTCAGCCCTGGAATGTCATTTACAATTTTTATAGATGCTATTAACTTGTGATTGTAAAGCTTTATTTATTTTTAATTAAAGTTAAAATAATAAACATGTCATACTTGCCTGCTCTGTGTAATGGTTTTGCACAGCGAAGCCCTGTTTCTCTTCTGGGGTCCCTCACTGGCACTCCTGGATCCTCTGTCCCTTGCCGAGTGCCCACCATAGGAAGCCGCTTCCTGTGGGGGGCACTTGTGTGTGCTTGATCCCAAGCCAGGCTGTTTGTGTCTGGCTCGGCCCTGTTTTGTGCTCACAGGATTTTACTGACAGCAGCAGCAATGGCTCCTATTGGTTCCAACCAAGTCTATGAGAGAGTGGAGAGAAGCTGCTGCAGATGTGCATGGTGCTGGATCGAGATTGGGCCCAGGTAAGTATTGGGGAGGGGGAGCTACTATTAAACACTTGCCTACCGGGCACTTGCACCCCCTTCCTGCCTAGGCCAATTTTCAGTTTCAGCGCTGTCACACTTTGACAATTGTGCGGTCATGCAACACTGTACCCATATGAAATTTCTATAATTTTCTTTGAGACAGAGCTTTCTTTCCTGTTTTTTGATTTTTTTTTTTTTTTGATACACAAACCAAAAACAACTGAATTTAAAAAAAAAAAAAAATGTTTTCTTCGTTTCTGTTATGAAATGTTCACTGATGTGCGCTAGTGAGGCAGCAGTGATGGGCACTGATAGGCTGCACTGATAAGGAAGCACTGGTATGTGGCACTGATGGGCATTGTGAGGCATAACTGGTGGGCATTCACAGACATCACTGATGGGCACTGAAAGGCAGTACTCCTATGTCACTGATAGGCGGCACTGATTTGCAGCACTGACTGGCATTGATAGGTGGCACTGATAGTTGGCACTGAAAGGCAGCTCACATGGACACTGATATGTGGCATTAATGTGCACTCATGGGCGCTGACAGGTGGCACTGATGGGGCTACACTGATCATCAGGGTAGATGTCCCCTCTGAGGAATGCAGATTACCGGCTCTCCTCTCCTTTTGAGCTGTCAGCGTTACAGCTCGTGAGGAGAAAAATGCTGATAACCATCATTTCTTTATTTACATGCGATCAGCTGTGATTGGACACAGATAATCATATGACAGAGCCGACGTCATCTGCTGTTTCCGCTGATCTGTGATCCGCTGTGTCCGAGGGACACAACGCACCAACGATCGCTGCGCTGCATGCTCCTGGGGGGGCGTGCACGCATGGTTAGAGAGGGAGGACGTCATATGGCATCCTCCTAGAACAAGAGAACCGCCTTGCACCATTTCCTTATAAGGTGGGCAGAAGGCGATTATAAGGTTTGTTTACCTTCATGCAGAGAATTCATTACAGTGAAGAAAAAAACTTTTACCTTTTTACAATCACTTTACATTACTCCTAAAGTGCTATAATGGCTCAATTGCACCAGAGAGGACTGGATGACCTGAGATCTTGTCGTTGCTTAGTAGTGTTTAACCTTTTGGGCTTTGACAAGAGATCTAGATAGATATATAGATAGATGATAGATTACTTTTTTTTTTTATAAAAAAAAAAATCGTACTGCAGGAAGATTAAAGCTGAGATCCAGGTTTGGATTTTATTGCATAGTTACAGTCATCCAGATTGGATTCATAGAAGTATGCATAATGCAATACCTTTGGGATCCCTGTGGAAGTGGAGAGTCACTGTAGTTTCTGCTACTACAGTGATCCTCGGTGTCTTGTGCTAATCTGTTGCTTTGTAACAATGGGGTCACTTGCTTGGCATGGGCACCATTCACTGAACACTTGTGTTTTTTTTTTTTTTGTTTCAATGAATGCAAAGCGTTCTCTGATTGATTGGAAGAAGTGGAAATCATGAAATGCCCATCCCCCGTCTCCACCTCATTCAATCAGATAACACTTTGCATTTATTAAGAGGAGATGCAAGGTGATCTCTATATCCACAGTGGGCCAACAGTTATGCCACATACTTACTGTACTGACATTGCTCCAAGGTGGATCATTGTAACTATGCAATGAAACTTGTGTAGAATTTATGATGTGTAGGTTGGACTGTGGAAATTCAATGAGTACCTTAAAAAGGGCTGCTTGTGACTAGACTGGATGTTTTACTGAAATTATCACATATATAGAGAGAAATTCTAGTAAATACTATAGTTTGAAGATGCAACTTAATATGAGAGACTGTTTATTGTCAATGGATATGACCCAAAAGCTGGAAAGCTCCTTTAACGTTCTCTTATATTCTTAGGTGCAATAATTTTAGAACTGTTTACATAATGCGCTTATTGAATAGTTTTTCTTTTTCTGTTTATTTTCAGTTTGTTCCTCTGGATCATGTTATACCTGAAGAGGTTCCATTCATCCCTTATGAGCCGAGCAGATTACCTCTCTTTAGAAGACAGTATGAGAACAATATATTCATTGGTAAATTCCTTTTGTAGTCAGTACAATATAAGTGTGCATATTTAATACAGTGGATATAAAAAGTCTACACACCCCTGTTAATGTCAGATTTCTGTGATGTAAAAAAATGAGACCAAGAAAAATAATTTCAGAACTTTTTTCACCTTGTAAAGTGACCTATGAACTGTACAACTCAATTGGAAAACAAACAAATCTTTTAGGCGGGGGGGGGGGGGGGGACACATAAAATAACTAAAACAATGTGGACTATTGTGCTCACCCCCTCTTCTAACTGGGGAAGTATCTGTGTTCAGAATTAAGCAATCACATTCAAAATCATGTTAAATAGGAGTCAGTACATATCTGCCATCATTTAAAGTGCCTCTGATTAACCCCAAATAAAGTTCAGCTATTCTAGAATGTCTTTCCTGACATTTTCTTAGTCACATTCTACAGCAAAAGCCATGGTCCTCACAGAGCATCCAAAGCAGCAGATGGATCTCATTGTTAAAAGGTATCAGTCAGGAGAAGGGTACAAAAGAATTTCCAAGGCATTATATATATCATGGAACACAGTGAAGACCGTCATCAAGTGGAGAAAATATGGTGCAAGAGTGACATTACCAAGAACTGGACGTCCCTCCAAAATTGATGAAAAGATGAGAAGAAAACTGGTCTGGGAGGTTGCCAAGAGGCCTACAGCAACAATAAAAGGAGCTGCAGGAATATCTGGCAAGTTCTGGCTGTGTGGTACATGTGACAACAATCTCCCGTATTCTTCATATGTCTGGGCTATGGGGTAGAGTGGCAAGACGTAAGCCTTTTCTTACAAAGAAAAACATCCAAGCCCGGGTAAATTTTGCAAAAATGCATCTGAAGTCTCCCAAAAGCATGTGGAAAAATGTGTTCCGGTCTGAAGAAACCAAGGTTGAACTTTTTGGCCATAATTGCAAAAGTTATGTTTGGTGCAAAAACAACACTGCACATCACCAAAAGAACACTATACCCGCAGTGAAGCATGGTGGTGGCAGAATCATGCTTTGGGCTGTTTTTCTTCAGCTGGAACTGGGGCCTTAGTCAAGGTAGAGGAAGTTATGAACAGTTCCAAATACCAGTCAATATTGGCACAAAACCTTCAGGCTTCTGCTAGAAAGCTGAACATGAAGAGGAACTTCATCTTTCAGCATGACAACGACCCAAAGCATACATCCAAATCAACAAAGGAATGGCTTCACCAGAAGATGAAAGCTTTGGAATGGCCCAGCCAGAGCCCAGACCTGAATCCGATGGGAAATCTGTGGGGTGATGTGAAGAGGGCTGTGCACAGGAGATGACCTCTCAATCTGACAGATTTGGAGTGTTTTTGCCAGGAAGAGTGGGCAAATATTGCCTAGTCAAGATGTGCCATGCCGATAGACTCATCCCCAAAATGACTGAGTGCTGGAATCAAATCAAAAGGTGCTTCAACAAAGTATTAGTTTAAGGGTGTGCACACTTATGCAACCGTATTATTTTAGTTTTTTACTTTTCCTTCCCTCCACCTAAAAGATTTCAGTTTGTTGATCAGCTGAGTTGTACAGTCTATAGGTCACATTAAAAGTGGAAAAAGTTCTGAAATGATTTATCTTTGTCTTATATTTTTTTTACATCACAGAAACCTGACATTTTAACAGATGTGTGTAGACTTTTTTTTTTATATCCACTGAACCTGTGGGAACGTTGGGGAACCTGACAATCACCGTAGTAGTCGGCGCTGCTACACTGATTGCCGCAAACCTTTGCAGCTTGTGCCTAGCAGCGTCCACTCTGCACACTGATCACAGGGGGTTGCTTGCTGAGCACTGCTGCCATTCACAGAAAGCCTTGTATTTTTTTTCAGTGAAGGTGTTTTCTGACTGGACAAGGTGGGGAGCATCACCACCTGTCCTTTCCACCTCATCTAATCAGACAATGCCCTGTATTCATAAAAAAAAAAAGAATACAAGGTGTTCTATAAATGGCAGCAAGGCTAATACAGTACCCCTTCATGGTGAGTGTACAGAGGGATAGCCGCCCACACAGAATCTGAATAAGACTGGAAGATTGTGACTATCACTTTAATAGCACTACTACAGCGATTGTCCACTTCCTCAACAGTCCTTCAAGTGCCAGATATGGATACTTGCGTTTGTGCTAAGCTGAACCAATGCAAGTGTGCAATACACACATGTAGTTTAAGCTTTAACCACTTGGACACTAGAGCAAATTTTTACTTTTTTTTTTTTTTTTAATGTTTATTTTTTGCATTAGTAAAAATTGCATTTTTGGCTTAATTTACTTATCTCCAGAACATTATATAATATCTGAAAGCAGAGGACCTGTAGAATAAAACCTTTTGAATTTTAGTGCTACAGGCGTAATAAATATATAATAGTTTAACTGTTATTGGCCTAATATAATTGGAGCACCTAATAAAAAAGTCCCACTCCTATTTTATTTTCTTTTATACGCATTATATGAATGCGGTGCAAGGTTTTACACTTTCCACCCACACAATGTCTATTTTGTAGAATAAAAAGGTTTTTTCAATATTTTTGTTTTTTTTTGGTCTCACAATATTTGTGCAACTGTTTTTTTTTTTTTCTTTTTTTGTTTTTTTGTGTTCAGTACATTTTTATTGGAGTTTTAAAGCATAGTTAGTCCCCAATTTTTGCTAAAATATAAAAGATTGGGTTGCGTTGAGTAAATAAATACCAAACATGGCAATTCTTTATCAACACCCATGATATCGTGAAAAACTTTGATACCTAGAAATCTCCATAGGTGAAGCTTTCAAAAGCCTTTAAGCTCATCGGTTTAGGGTTAACTGTTAGAATTATTGCTCTCACTCCAATGTTCATGGAATTACCTCACATGTGTGGTGCGATTGTGGTTTACATACATGTGCACACCCTGGGCTCACATTTGCGGTCGTGTAGAGGACAGCAAGGGTTCTAGTAAACCTTTTTTTTTTTAATTTTTTTAACACATTATTTTATTTTAACGTTCTATATTTTTTTTTTTCTAGTAGACCTCTGTCTCCCCTACCCTTTAAAGCATGTACCAGGGGGAGGGGGCGGCGCCTGGCGGGGGCTCACTTTCACTTTACTGCTGGGAGCCAATGGGAAGCACACAAGCTGATGGCTGCTACAGCCATCAGCATGTACTTAACCCTTCACTCTCTGGAGGTATATAGCATGCCTAAAGAACTGAACTGATTAAACAAATCTTTGGCCAGGAGCTAGAAGAAAAGGTGGTACCGCATGTAGATGTGACTCATAGTAGAAATGATCACTTATACAAAGAAACTGATTGCTTACTGTGGAATAGTAAGCAAATTTTTATTACACGGTGGTGCTGCCGCCAGCTGTAATTGCAGGTGTGTGACCGCATGCCATATAACTTGAACAAAGGTAGTTTAGGACTGTCAAAGCCGCAATGTTTTGCATCTGATTTGTCCTGATAATGAATCTTGGCCTAATCACAGTTTACACTTTTCACATAGGTGCCAAACTAAACAGTCCATGTAGCTTTGGCCATACACAGTTTCACCTGGTGCCGGAGAAGTTTCAGAGAAATCGGATGGAGAAGTTAAATCTTGCAGACCAGATTGAAGTGTTTCTACGTGCCAATGCTATAGCAAGTCTTTTTGCTTGGACTGGAGCACAAGCTATGTATCAAGGTAACACTACTTTAAATACCCTTTCTTGGCCTGTGTTTTGTCCTTGTTGAATTTGCACGCCATGTGAATATATCGACATACAGTATGTTCATAAAGTATTAAGACCACCTTCACTTTTTTTTCAATTTTGGAATGTTGCTGCCTAATTCTACAGTTGTTTAAATTCATTTTTTTTCCGCAATGTACATTCAGTACCTCCATAATGACAAAGTGAAAACAGAATTTTAGAAATGTCTTAATTTTATTAATGAACAAACTGAAATATCACATGTGCCTTAAGTATTCAGACCCTTTACCCAGTACTTTGTTGAAGCACTTTGGCAGCAAGACATAAGCTTTGCACACCTGGTTTGGGGGATTTTCTGCCATCTTCTTTGCAAATCCTCTCAAGCTCAGTCAGGTTGGATGGGGAACATCGGTGAACAGCCATTTTCAGGTCTCTTTAGATATGTTCAAGTCAGGACTCTTGCTGGGCTACTCTAGGAAATTGACAGAATTGTCCCTAGTGGCCTGTACATATGATAAGAAAATCGTATGAAAATTTCTGTCCAAGGAATGATCGGTCAATTATCTTATCGTTGGTATAGTGCTGAGGGTTTGAGTGCTATGGAACAGGTTTTCATTGAGGATATCTATGTACTTTGCTCCATTCAACTTTCCCTCAACTCTGACCAATCCCTGC
This sequence comes from Staurois parvus, assembly GCF_062004578.1. NCBI lineage: Eukaryota > Metazoa > Chordata > Amphibia > Anura > Ranidae > Staurois > Staurois parvus. Next base: position 5,525,005 of record NW_028318090.1, on the reverse strand, counting down.
TGCTAAAAAAAAAACACCCCCTCAGTATGATGCTGCCACCACCATGCTTCACTGTTGGGATGATATTGGGCAGGTTATGAGTGGTGCCTGGGTTCCTTCAGACATAACGTTTTAGAATTGAGGCCAAATAGTTCCATCTTGGTTTTATCAGACCATAGACTTGTTCCTCTGTCTGAGAGTCATTCAGGTGCTTTTTTACAAACTCCAACTGGGCTTTCATGTGTTTTGCACTAAGGAGAGGCTACCATCTATCCTCTCTGCCATAAAGCCCAGATTGGTGAAGGGCTGCAATGATGGTTGTCCTGGAACTTTGTCCCATCTCCACACAGGATCCCTGGAGCTCAGTCAGTGAACATCAGGTTCTTGGTCACCTCTCTTACTAAAGCACTTCTCCCCTGATTGCTCAGTTTGGTCAGGTGACTAGCTCTTGAAAGAGGATGTGCTTAACTTGTTCTATGTGAGTATTATGGAGGCCACTGTGCTTTTCAGAACCTTCAATGCTGCAGAATTTTCTGTAGCCTTCCCCAGATAGGATTATTGCAAGACACCGGTCTCTGAGCTGTGCAATCAATTCCTTTTTGACCTCACGACTTTTTTGCTCTGATACAGCATGTGTAATAATTGCGCACAATTTAGACAGAGTTGTACGTGACAACCATCTTGTTAAGGTCTCAGCATTTTTTTTTCATGAGCAGTGTTCCTACTCTGTAACTAGCTGTAACTTTTAACAAACTTCAAAAGAACCTCCTTATCTTAACTAAAACACAAATGGGCACATTGACCAGACCTGGCCAGGGCTGTAAACAGCTAATTAGTCTTGGCAGGATGTCTGTTTCCACGAACCATGAAAAACACTTTTCTCTGCCCTATCGTAAAACAATAGTAAGTCAAGCCGTCACACATGACATGTAAGGCCATTTAAAGCTCTAGGAATGCAGAGCGTGCCATAAAAATTCTATTCCACAATGTTACAATTCATAGAATTCAACAGGAACAGGACACATTAATATTGGGTATATATTTGAATGGGGAATATCATACGGAACAAATCAAGGTCATACATGACTATGTTAGCACATTCAAAAGGAGAGAAAGCAGTCTCTTCCTTCCTGAATAACAAAGTAATAATTCTGAATATTAATCTGCCAGTTGCTAGACTACCACCTACACATATTGGAAGTTATTAATATTCATGTAAAACTGTATTTGGCAATTGGTCATAAACGTAGTGGCCTCCCAGCACCCATCCCTTATAGTGGATTATTGGTCAGTTGATCTCTGTCCACACCCCCTTTATATCACCGAAAAAGGACTGACAGAACTTGTTAAGTTGAAGCTCTCGTATACCATCAACCACGGAACACCCAAGAAGAACCATGGCAATGTTTTGCTTGAACAACCTGCTAAAACCAAGGACTTTGCAAGTATTCTGCCTTCTTAACTCCTTTCTTTTATGTCTCTGTTGCTTTATTGTTCTCTTTTCTTTTTAACATCCGTTTCTGTAAATATTTTAATTACACCATTTGACCTTTTCATTAATAAACCCTATTTTGAAAAGTGTTAAATTTATCTTTAAGGCGTTTAATACAAACTATAGAATTCCTGTCTCTTGAACAGTGCTACTGTATATAATAATCCTCTGAATATACCTGTTGTGGTGACAATGTGTTACAGATGTTTATTCACATCTGTTCTTGCTAACATTGTGAAGGGTTGATAGTCCCAAAGCTGTCTGGTGGCAGTTTGGAGTGTGAAGGATTAATTGCGTAGTTAACCTAATCCAGTGACAATCGCTCTCAGGCTGCTGGCACCTAAATTGTGGTCCTGCGAGCTGGAAACTTTGCTGGGTACAGTTGAGAGTGACATTGTTGCGCAAGTCTCAGTGTGGCGTGAAATTAGCTGGTCCTTTGTCATGAATTGGTGAGAAGTGCAGGGGTCGTGCACCGCGTTCATCACAGTAAGCATTGTCAGCTGCGAGGCATTTTATGGAGAGGTGTGTGCCTTTCCAAATCATGTCCAATCAATTTATTTTACCACTGGTGGACTTCAGTCAAGATGTAGAAACATCTTCGCAACGATCAAGAGAAATGTGAGGCACCTGAGGTAAATTTCAAGTGTTTTTGCACTTATGCCAATGTGATATTTCAGTTTTCCCTTTTTCATACAATTGCAAACCTTTCTAAAATTCTGTTTTCACTTTGTCATTATGGGGTACTGAGTGTAGAATAATGAGAAAAAAAATAAGTTAAACTAGTATCAGGCTGCAACTTAACACTGAAAAAAGTTAAGGGAGTCTGAATACTTTATGAATGTGCTGTATGAACAACATCCCTAATGATAATTGGGCAATGACAGGTACTTTTTATTTGAGAGATCAGGGGTCTGTTACACCCCTGATTCCTTCTCTGCACTCCAAGGCAGCCAATCAAAGTGAACTGAAACACAAGTGATGAAATCCTTGTTGCCTTCATCTTCATTTGTCACAGAGGAGAAAGAAGAATGGATGTTCCTCCTACTTCTCTGTGGGCTTCCAGTCTGACTGTTTGCAGCAGTCCCAGGCCTTCTGGTGGAACAGGTGAGCCTGGCAATGGCAGCTCCCTTCCAGGCCTTGTAAACTGATCATGTGGCTGTAGAGCTGCTCAGATCACTTTTTCCTGATAGCTGATCACAGGATCTCTACGTATGCTGGATGGGAAGTGGTCAAAAGTGTTTGGTTTTTTTGTTTTTGTTTTTTTGTTTTTTGTTTTTTTTTGTTTTTTAGCATAGCCGTCTGAGACCTGCTAAAAAGCTTTGTAAATACCTTGTAAATGTTTGCTGTAAGCACTGCTCTTCTACAAGCTGAAGTCTGTGTGTACAGCGCACTAATGTTTCAGTGCAGATGACTACAAAGGGATTTGCATGGCCCAATGTCTCAATGATGATCTCTAGAACCAGGGGTGAGCATGTTGCTTCCTAACATTAATTGTACTTTTTTACTTGAAGTGAAAACTATTCTTTGATGCTTTAGTCTAAGCTGTGCTGTTTTTGTTTTGCAGGTTTTTGGAGTCAGGCAGATGTGACACGGCCATTTGTCTCTCAAGCTGTTATTTCCGATGGGAAGTATTTTTCATTTTTTTGCTACCAGCTCAATACAGTAGCTCTGGCAGTGGACTCTGATAAGGATCCCAACCGCAAGAACATTTGTTGGGGAACGCAGAGTGCTCCTTTATTTGAGGCTGTGGAAGAAGGGGATGTTAAAGGGTTCAATGACGACGTTTTTAGGCAGCTTGTTGACTTCTTTCTGAACCGTCCAGAATAGCACGTCGGCTTTGCAGGAAGTTATATAATATGTATATATTTAGGGAACTCTGAATGCACTTAAAAAAATTTTGTTCAAATAAAGTGTCAGCAGCTTTGTTTCTAAAAGAAGTGTTGTGTATTTGTGTGTTTTTTTTTTTTTTTTTTTTTTTGGTTTTTTTCCCCCAAAGGATCCCCATACCCACACAATCTAATCATATTGTGACATTCAGTGGGGTTGGTTTGCAAACAGCTGTGCTCTTTTGCAGTTCCCCAGAACTTGGTAAATGAGTTGAAGCTTCACTTTGTAAAGAATAAAACTTTGGTGTACCCCATATCCTGCAATGTTGGCACTTCATTGCTCCCCAGCTGTTGTAGGCATTTGACTACTCTGGGTGAGTAAACTAATATATGGCACCCATTTCATGCAGCATGCTGCTGTTCTTTTAGCCAACTTTGCATCATGCAGTGTATGTATGTACATTCTCTGGCCACTTTATTAGGTACTCCTGTATAATTGCTTGGTAACAAATTTCTAATCAGCCAATCACATGGCAGAAACTAAATGCATTTAGGTATGTAGACGTGAAGATGACTTGCTGAAGTTCAAAGCAAGCATACGAATGGGGGGGGGAAAAGGGGATTTAAGTGACTCTGAGCATGGCATGGTTATTGGTGCCAGACGGGCTGGTCTGAGTATTTAAAAAAAAAAAAAAAAAAAAACATCTACTGCGATTTTACACACAACCATCTCTAGGGTTTACAGAGAATGGTCATGAAAAGAGAATATCCAAAGCGTGGCAGTTGTGTGGATGAAAATGCCTTGTTTATGTCAGAGGAGAATAGGCAGACTGGTCCAAGATGATACAAAGGGAACAGTAACTCGTCAATATGGACCAAAATCTCTGAGGAACATTTCCTGTTGAATCTATGCCATGAAGAATTAAGGCAGTTCTGAAGACAAAAGGGGGTCCAACACGGTACTAGCAAGGTGTACTTAATGATGTGTATGTATATGTACATAAACCCCCCCCCCCCCCCCCAAGTCAGCTAAACTGGGATATTGATCTGGTCAGTTAAGTAGCAGAGGGGGTTGTTAATCAATTTTTTCAGCTGCTTTGGTGTTAATGAAATTAACAGGTGCACTAGATTGACAACAATGAGACGACCCCCAAAACAGGAATGGTTTTACAGGTGGAGGCCCTGGCCCTAACATTTGGCTAGGGTTAGTGTCACTACTGGTAGCATGAGGCGATACCTGGACCCTACACCTACAGAGATTGCACAGGCAGTCCGACTGCTCCAGGATGGCACATCAATACGTGCCATTGCCAGCAGGTTTGCTGTGTCTCCCAGCACAGTCTCAAGAGCAAGGAGGAGATTCTAGGAGAGCTGGACAGGGGTGTAGAAGGTCCATAACCCATCAGCAGGACTGGTATCTGCTCCTTTGGGCAAGGAGGAACAGATGAGCACTGCCAGAGCTCTACAAAATAATCTCCAGCAGGGCACTGGTGTGAATGTCTGACCAAACTATCAGAAACAGACTTCATGAGGGTGGCCTGAGGGCACAACGTCTAGTGGGCCCTGTGCTCACTGCCTACCATAGAGCTTGATTGGCATTTGCCATTGAATACCGGAATTGGCAGGTCTGCCACTTGCACCCTGTGCTTTTTACAGATGAGAGCAGGTTCACCCTGAGCATGTGACAGATGTATAAGGGTCTGGAGAAGCTGTGGAGAACATTATGCTGCGTGTAATATTCTGCATGACTGTTGGTGGTGGGTCAATGATGGTCTGGGGAGGCATATCCATGGAGGGACGCACAGACCTCTAGACGCTAGACAATGGCACCCTAGCTGCCATTAGGTATCAGGATGAAATCCTTGGACCCATTATCAGACCCCACGCTGGTGCAGTAGGTCCTGTGTTCCTCCTGATGCACAACAATGCCCAGCCTCATGTGGCAGGAGTATGCAGGCAGTTCCTGGAGAATGAAGGCATTGATACCACTGAATAGCCCCCACGCTCGCCTGACCTAAATCTAATAGAACAACTCTGGGATATCCTGTTTCGGTTGATCCGACGCTGCCAGGTTGCACCTCAGACTGTCCAGGAGCTCAGTGATGCCCTGGTCCAGATCTGGGAGGAAATCTGTCATCTCATTAGGAGCATGCCCTAACATTGTCAGACATGGATACAAGCACGTGGGGGCCATACAAACTACGGCGTAGCATTTTGAGTTGCTGCAATGACATTTCAGCAAAATGGACTAGCCTGCTGCACCATTTTTTTTCACTTTGATTTTTGGGGTGTCTTTGAATTCAGTCTTCTGTAGGTTGATCATTTAAATTTCCATCAAACAATGGGGCATCCTTACCTTCCTAACACATTACCCAGTCCTTATCAGTATAGGTATCCAGCATGATATTTTTCCCCTTTGAGATCTAATGTGTCTTCAATGTGTTCCTTTAATTTTTTGAGCAGTGTGTGTAAAATATATATATAGAATATATATTTTTAAAGCTTAAAAATCCATTAACGTGAAAATGTTACAATGTACTACAAAATACACTCTGAGCTGTATATTGTGTGCACGGTGCTGTGTTCTGCTATTATCAGATGTCATGTACACTATCAGTGGTTTTCAATTACTGGGCTACCTCTGACCTGGCTGAGGCTTCCTGTCTCTCCTGTTAGTGCAGAATTAGGGCACCACTTTATCGCACAGATATCATTACACTCCTTTCCTGTCACCGACGGGCAGAGCTAAAGCTGCAGGAGGCTGGCAACACGTCTACTTGACTGTACTATAATATACAGTGTGTGTGTAATCTATTAGTAGGCAGACCCAGGAAAACAGGTCAGCACCATATCTTCCCAAAGGTGCTATAATATTCAACAGTTTAATCTGTAATATACAGTTACATTACAGTTATTTTATAGTGCTGTTGGCCAGACATGCTGCTGCCTCCAGCCTCTTGGTTTCTCTGGCTGATGGATTGTGGAGGACACTGCTGTATATGAAGCATTTTTTTCCCCTCCTACACACATCTTTCTCCCTGTGCATATGCAATTCATTCTGATTCATCTGACAGTGGGTCAGTTTCTACCACATTTCATTCAGCACTAAAAACAAAACCATCAATTTAATTGTCATTTTTGCCCCTTGCCCTGCATTTCCACAACTTCATTCACTGGTATCCTTCAGTTTTCCCTTTCTTCTCCCTCCATCTTTCCAGCCAAGCCCTACCCTACACATGGTGCCATTTCTCATCTAGGCAGAGTAAAAAGTCAATAAAATAAACACCTATTTGGACGGTGATGGAGTAGGACGCACGGGCACTGAGCACCGCTCCGGTTTTATCCTACTACAATGTCCTGAGTGTCTTTTGCCATTTTTCTTCCCTTCTCAACTTACTTAGAGCTTCAACCTTCTTACCAGGTCGTCCCCTTGAAAAGCTGCATTTGCTACACCCTCCCTGGAAAATTTTTGAGAAAAGTGCGGGACCCCAGGAGGAAGATGGCGTCTCCGCTTCTCCTACCTCAGACCCACCCATGGCTGACACGGCGAACGTACTTGAGGTGATCTCCACATGCCAGGTGACCTTGCCAAGGAAAATAGAGGATGTGAAAGGTATATTTATCTCTTTTAAGCCAGAATGTGCACAAACTCTATGACCAGGTCACCAAAACTGAGACCCGCATCAGTTGTGTGGAGGACTCTATCCACCCTTTATAGCACACCTCTGAGGCCATGCAACCCCAGTTATAACAGCTTGTTCAGAAATAGGATGACCAGGAAAACAGGGCCCGACGCTGTAATCTCCGCTTTATTGGCCTCCCAGAGAGCTCAGAATGCCCGGACCCAGCCACGTTTCTAGAAAACCTACTGATCACTACTTTTAGCAGGGCAGACTTTTCGACCACCTTTGTAGTTGAACGTACACACCATATGCCGGCCTGCCAACCCCTGGTGGTTGCATCGCCTTGTACCTTTATTGCAAAGTTTTTCAATTTCAGAGACCAATATCCTGTTTTAAGGCTGACCAGAGAGAAGGGCAATATCCCCTTCCAGAACGTAAGAATATCAGTGTTCCCCGACTTCCTGACCAAAATCCAGAAGCAGCAATCCCGCTTCACGGAAGTCAAACGGTGCCTCTACACTAAACATCTGGAGTACTACATGCTGTTTCCAGCCCATCTTCAGGTGGTTGGTGAAGATTGGGTGCACTTCTTTGAAGATCCAAAGATGGCTTCAACCTGGCTCGATCAAAAAGAAGGAGATCGCAGTCGTCCTGCTTGAACCAGTCACCTGCTCTCAAGGGTCATGACTATGCTCTTCCCTTTGCTAGAGGGCTGGAAGGAGACTCTGTTTCTCCCTCTTGTTTTTGGATATCCTTCCCTGGACCTTTTTTCCCCTCCCCATTTTTTCAATTGATTTTTCCACTGCCCAACACAACCATCGAGGATCTTACCACATTTTCCTCCCCCCTACTTCCTCCCCCAATTTTCCATTTTTTCCTGTTCCCCCTTCCCTCTTTTCTCCCCCTTTGGATGCCATATTTCGCTCCTAGTATTGATGTTTGCTTTCCGTTCCGTTGACTTTGACATCTCAGTACTTTTGCCCCCTGCACAACCTTCCTTCTCCATCTGAAGATATCTGAGACTGGAGGACAGAATGGAGTACCTCCTTTTCCTCCAATGAGGGGTTTGATTCCCTGGAACGTTCACCACCAAGCGGATGCTCACAAATCCAGCTAGCTTTTCTGCAATCTACCCTAAGCTGGCGCATATACTAAGTGTCCTTCTTCCCAGTCATCACTCCAGTGAGTGTTCGTCCCCATAGGACTACGTTTTGTGGTTGCATGTTATGAGTTTTATGTCACCTTTTTATGCGACTCTGTACGGTTGCCCCTGTTTAATTCTGGCTTGCTACATTCCACCCCCTTACAATTTTGTGGTGGTCAGTGAGGGCTTTCTTTTCATGGCACAGCACCCCACATACCTGCTATATAGACTGGGGACTTTAATATGTTTTTTTGACTGTCTCTATGTGATTACAGATTCCCCCCCCCAATATGACAACAATCAGATTTAGCTGTCTGTTTACTGACTTTGCTCTGACGAATAGCTGGCATTATAAATGTCCCCACATACAGGCATTTTCTTGTTTCTCGGTGACACAATCCACCATGTCCCATATAAACTTTATAATCGTGTTCTCAACTTTGCTACCTCTATTGGAGGATGCAGGATTCCACCCAAGAATGCTATCGGATCAAGCCCCCTACTGGGTAACCCTCTGTTTAGCCCACAAGCAATGCCTCCCTTGTGGCAGTTACACTCTTTTTGGCTATCTGCTCTAACAGATCACAAGGACATCCAATGGGAATGGCAATACTACTTTACTGTCAATCATAATAGGGCCTCGACAGATTCAGTATGGGACTCATTCAAACTGCACAACCCTAAGGTGTTATTGACACCTATAAACAGACTGAAAGCCTCTTCCAAATTTATCCTACGACAGGCCACTGACTGACTGACTTTCCTAATGGACACTTTTAACGCTGACCCCTCCCACTGAAAACTGCCGCGTTACGCTCCCACACTGGTCTTGTTGAACAACTGCATTTTGAAAAGGCTAGGCAACAACAACAAAGAAATGTATGCGGATGATATGATACTCTACCTGGAGGATACAGGCCACTTTACAGGTCATTGAGGACTTTGGAGCTCACACTGGGCTGCGTATCAGTTGGAGTAAATCACAGATCCTCCCTCTAGACATCTATCCTCCGTTATACATTTCTGGCTCCCTGCCTCTGTGCAGAGTCTCTGCAGTTCAGTATTTAGGGGTTCTTGTATCCAGGGATCTCCGGGATTATCCTAATCTTAACATTGAGCCGTTATTTACCATCTTGACGGCACGCACTCAATCCTGGGCAAGACTTCCACCAGGGGCCATGGGGAGACTTAATCTAGTTAAAATGATCCTTCTGCCCTAATTCCTGTATATATTTTGGCATTCCCCTGTAGTACTACCTTTGAAAACCTTTAAAACACTTGATGGAATCCTCAATTTGTTTATTTGGGGGTTTGGGTAGGCATAAGCTCTCTTGGCTCACACTTACAAATTCCGCTATGATGGGGGGGGGATGGGAAGTCGGCCCTCCCGAATTTTCATTCTTATTATTTGGTGGCCCAGCTGTCTCATTTTTACCACTTAGATAAATCTGAGGCTGCTCGGTATCAGGCCCTGGTTTGTAGGCAACCAGGTCATATGTTATTTTCCCCTCTACAAGTGGTTTTAAGGGGTAGCGGGCACTCTGGTGCCCATGCAACTCGTGAACCGTTATTGCACCATCATAAATGCATTTGGGAGTTAGCTCTCAGACGAATGTGCACCCCTTCCTATCACTCTCATGTTCCCCTCTGGCACAACCCCCAGCTGCCTGAACTCATCACTATTCCTAACCCTGAGATATTGACCTCTAGGGGGGGTCATGTATCAGGTACTTACACCCTCTGGGCTCAAGCCATTACAAACCCTAAAAGAGGAGTTTGATCTTCCCGATCATATGCTATTCATATACCTGCAGTTACAACACGCCCTGCAGGCTCAGTTTCCTTTGTGGGCTCTCCCTCTTCAGTCCCTCTCTCTGTTAGAGGTTGTTTTAGGTACTGAGTCTACCAAACGGATTTCGGGTCTCTTTACACTGTGTTACCCCCACAGTGAACCACATAGTGGATAGGGCCAAATCCTGTTGGGATTCGGATGTTGGGCCATTGGAAGCAGGGGACTGGGACGAGTTATGGGACAGCACCATGCTGGTCTCACCAAGACTACCTGATAGACTTACCCAGCTCTATATAGTGCACTGAGCTTACCTCATCCCACTTAGAGTCTCCAGATTTCGCCCTAAGCAGAGCCCCTTGTGCCCCCGATGTCTAAGGGAAACGGGTACTTTTTTCCATCTATTATGGTCCTCTCCAGTTATTCAGGCATACTGGGAACAAATTATCAGGTTCTTGCATGATCATATGGGCTTTCCTTTACAATTAGATCCCAAGTCGTGCCTGCTTGGCCTCCTCCCCTGGACCTACCTGAGGACAAGTTCCTTGTTACCCTTCTACATGAGACCCTCTTTAGTGCCCGGAAGTTAGTTGCGTGCCATTGGTTGCAGACGACACCTTCTACCCTTCAGGCATGAAGACACCATCCCCACCATGAAACGTGGTGGCAGCATCATGTTGGGGGGATGCTTTTCTTCAGCAGGGACAGGGAAGCTGGTCAGAGTTGTTGAGAAGATGGATGGAGCCAAATACAGGGCAATCTTAGAAGAAAATCTGTTAGAATCTGCAAAAGACTTGAGACTGGGGCGGAGGTTCACCTTCCAGCAGGACAACGACCCAAAACATACAGCCAGAGCTACAATGGAATGGTTTAGATCAAAGCATATTCATGTGTTAGAATGGCCCAGTCAAAGTCCAGACCTAAATCCAATTGAGAATCTGTGGCAAGACTTGAAAATTGCTATTCACAGACGCTCTCCATCCAATCTGACAATGCTTGAGCTATTCTGCACAGAAGAATGGGCAAAAATATAATTCTCTAGATGTGCAAAGCTGGTAGAGACATCCCCAAAAAGACTTTCAGCTGTAATTGCAGCGAAAGGTGGTTCTACAAAGTATTGACTCGGGGGGGCTGAATACAAATACACACAGCACTATTCACAGCTTTATTTGTAAAAAATTTTAAAAACCATTTATCATTTTTCTTCCACTTCACAATTACAGTGAGGAACAGAAGTATTTGAACACCCTGCGATTTTGCAAGTTCTCCCACTTAGAAATCATGGAGGGGACTGAAATTCACATTGTAGGTGCATTCCCACTCTGAGAGACAGAATTTAACAAAAAATTCAGGAAATCACATTGTATGATTTTTAAAGAATGTATTTGTCTTGCACTGCTCAACATAAGTATTTAAACACCTAAGAAACAGCAAGAATTCTGGCTCTCAAAGACCTGTTAATGTGCCTTTAAAAAGTCCACCTCTACTCCACTCATTAATCTACCTTAGTAGCACCTGTCTGAGCTCTTTAACCACTTGAGCCCCAGAGGATTTACCCCCCTTAATGACCAGGCCTTTTTTTGCTGTTTGGCGCTGCACTAATTCAAATGATAATTGCGCGGTCATGCAATGCTGTACCCAAACGAAATTTATGTCCTTTTTTTTCACACAAATAGAGCTTTCTTTTGGTGGTATTTGATCACCTGTGCGCCTTTTATTTTTTGCGCTATAAACAAAAAAACCACGAAAATTTAGAAAAAAAACAATATTTTCTACTTTCAGCTATAAAAAATATATCGTAAACTCAAAGTTAGTCATAGAGTTAAGCCAAAATGTATTCTGCTACATGTTTTTGGTAAAAAAAATCCCGTGCATTAGCGGGCAAACTGGCGCTATCTAGGAGGGCCGCTAACACTATCGGAAGTCACCAGTGACACTAATACAGTGATCAGTAAAAATCTGTTCACTGTAATCAATGACACTGGTGACAGAGCAGTGAAGGGGTTAACTGGGGGGGGGGGGAGGGGGCGATCAAGGGGTTAAATGGGATTTCTGGTGCACTAGCGCACATTTCTGGTGCACTAGCGGGCAAACTGGCGCTATCTGGGAGGGGCGCTAACACTATCGGAAGTCGCGAGCGACACTGATACAGTGATCAGTAAAAATCGGTTCACTGATCAGTGACACTGGTGACAGGGCAGTGAAGGGGTTAACTGGGGGGGGCGATCAAGGGGTTAAACGGGATTACTGGTGTACTGGCGGGCAGTCTGGCGCTATCTGGGAGGGGCGCTAACACTATCGGAAGTCGCCAGCGACACTGATACAGTGATCAGTAAAAATTGGTTCACTGATCAGTGACACTGGTGACAGGGCAGTGAAGGGGTTAACTGGGGGGGGGGGCGATCAAGGGATTAAACGGGATTACTGGTGTACTGGCGGGCAATCTGGCGCTATCTGGGAGGGGCGCTAACTCTATCGGAAGTCGCCAGCGACACTGATACAGTGATCAGTAAAAATCGGTTCACTGATCAGTGACACTGGTGACAGGGCAGTGAAGGGGTTAACTGGGGGGGGCGATCAAGGGGTTAAACGGGATTACTGGTGTACTGGCGGGCAAACTGGCGCTATCTGGGAGGGGCGCTAACTCTATCGGAAGTCGCCAGCGACACTGATACAGTGATCAATAAAAATTGGTTCACTGATCAGTGACACTGGTGACAGGGCAGTGAAGGGGTTAACTGGGGGGGGGCGATCAAGGGGTTAAACGGGATTACTGGTGTACTGGCGGGCAGTCTGGCGCTATCTGGGAGGGGCGCTAACACTATCGGAAGTCGCCAGCGACACTGATACAGTGATCAGTAAAAATTGGTTCACTGATCAGTGACACTGGTGACAGGGCAGTGAAGGGGTTAACTGGGGGGGGGGCGATCAAGGGATTAAACGGGATTACTGGTGTACTGGCGGGCAATCTGGCGCTATCTGGGAGGGGCGCTAACTCTATCGGAAGTCGCCAGCGACACTGATCAGTAAAAATCGCTTCACTGATCAGTGACACTGGTGACAGGGCAGTGAAGGGTTAACTGGGGGGGGGGGCAATCAGGGGGTTAAATGTATCCTAGAGTGTTCTAACTGTAGTGTAGTGCTTGTGTACTCACTTTTTGGATGTCTTCTTCTCTGTCTGGAACGGAATGTGTCCAGGCAGAGAAGAATGACATCATATCCTGTCCTGTGTATTTGTCAACATCACTGGCTGAAATCTAATGATTGATCCCTCCTGGATTGAGTCGGATCACCCGCGGGTCGGCGAAAGTGTCGGGAGCGCGGAACCCGTTTTTAAACGTGGCCACGTATATACACAGTGGCAGGGCGGCAAGCGGTTAAAGGCAAATTTGTCTTTATTTGGTTTTGCAATAAATCAAACAATGCATAGTATAAAAGAAGGAATTAAGAGAACATCAACAGGGATAAGGGTGAGTAGATACATTCAGATGGGAATTAGCGTAGTCTATGTATTCGGTAGATATGGGACCCTTCGTGATTAAAGAGGGGACATCCCCCAAGAGACGATATTCAAGGACGATACAATAATTCCTTAATGTCTAAATGAGAAACCCTTGTAGATGGAAACGCTCGAGAGAGAGCGAGGCAGGGAGAAAGATGTAGGTAGGGCAAGAGGGAAAGAGGTAGGGGTGGTGAAGAGAAACAAGAGTGTGAAAGGGGCGCAGAGAGGGAGAGGGGAGGGGGGAAAGGAAGAGGGGGGGAGAAAAAAAAAGGGGGCGGGGGGAAAAGAGAAAATCTAGGGTAGGGAGGATGGCCGGAGCAGGCTTGCTAGGTGGCCCACCGCTAGTATTCCGCCGAAATGGTCCCCAGGTCGCACCTTCAGGGTGTGTCAGATAGTCGGATCGGGGTGTATGCCTGGGGGCATTGAGTATGACTCCATCAAATCCCATCAGGGGTGCACATATTTTGCAGGCGTGAGGAAGAGAAGTGGAGCCAGACCGACCACAACAGCTTGTGTTTATCGAAAGTGTCGTTGTCAAATGCCAGCATTTCCTCCATGCACATGGTATCGTTAAGCACCAAGACCCACATGGGGAGGGGCAGTGGGGTCTACGATCTGCAGAAGAGGGGTATCAGTTGGTGGGCCGCGGATAGGAAGAAGCGGAGCAAGCTTTTCTTCTGGGAAGCTAACGAGCCCGGGAAGATTGAGAGGAGGGCAATTTCCGGAGTGGGGTCTGAGCTCTTTAAAGACACTTGTCCACCCCACAGTCAGTCAGACGCCAACTACTACCATGGGCAAGACCAAAGAGCTGTCAAAAGAGACACCAGAGACAAAATTGTGGACCTCCACAAGGCTGGAAAGGGCTATGGGGCAATTGCCAAGCAGCTTGGTGAAAATAGATCAACTGTTGGAGCAATTGTTAGAAAATGGAAGAGGCTAAAGATGATTGTCAGTCTCCCTCGGACTGGGGCTCCATGCAAGATCTCACCTCGTGGGGTATCACTGATGATAAGAAAGGTGAGGAATCAGCCCAGAACTACAAGGGAGGAGCTGGTCAATGACATGAAGAGAGCTGGGACCACAGTTTCAAAGGTCACTGCCGGTAGAACACTACGCCGTAATGGTTTCAAATCATGCATTGCACGGAAGGTTCCCCTGCTCAAGTCATCACATGACAATAAACCAAAAAAGATTTCTCCTGCGCTCCGGGACCCAGGCCGGTGGCGAGTAGATGGAATTAAAACCTCCAGAGAAGCAACCACCGGAGTATCCAAGGTCATGCAGCTCCAAACCAAGGCTGGGGAAGCCCGAACAAACTGCGAAGTAAAACAACAAGAAGCGCACCAACCTTGTGCATTACCTCAGTAACAAAAATGTATTAAATGAAGGAAAGGTACTCACAAACAGCGAATAAAAATAGGCATGTAAGTCCACCAAGGGACTTCAAAGGTAAGAGGCCAGCGCGAATCCCATCATGGGTATAGGTACTCAGTCCAGCTGACGCATTTCGAAGGTCATGCCTTCTTCCTCAGAGCTCTGAGGAAGAAGGCATGACCTTCGAAACGCGTCAGAGCTCTGAGGAAGAAGGCATGACCTTCGAAACGTGTCAGCTGGACTGAGTACCTATACCCATGATGGGATTCGCGCTGGCCTCTTACCTTTGAAGTCCCTTGGTGGACTTACATGCCTATTTTTATTCGCTGTTTGTGAGTACCTTTCCTTCATTTAATACATTTTTGTTACTGAGGTAATGCACAAGTCATCACATGTCCAGGCCCGTCTGAAGTTTGCCAATGACCATCTGGATGATCCAGAGGAGGCATGGGAGAAAGTCATGTGGTCAGATGAGACCAAAGTAGAACTTTTTGGTCTAAACTTCACTTGTTGTGTTTGGAGGAAAAAGAAGGATGAGTTGCATCCCAAGAACACCATTCCTACTGTGAAGCATGGGGGTGGTAACATCATGCTTTGGGGGTGCTTTTCTGCAATGGGGACAGGACGACTGCACTGTATTAAGGAGAGGATGAATGGGGCCATTTATTGTGAGATTTTGAGCAACAACCTCCTTCCCTCAGTCAGAGCATTGAAGATGGGTCGTGGCTGGGTCTTCCAACATGACAACGACCCGAAGCACACAGCCAGGATAACCAAGGAGTGGCTCCGTAAGAAGCATATCAAGGTTCTGGAGTGGTCTAGCCAGTCTCCAGACCTAAATCCAATAGAACATCTTTGGAGGGAGCTGAAACTCCGTGTTGCTCAGCGATAGCCCTGAAACCTGACAGATCTAGAGGAGATCTGTGTGGAGGAGTGGGCCAAATCCCTTTTGCAGTGTGTGCAAACCTGGTCAAGAACTACAGGAAACGTTTGACCTCTGTAATTGCAAACAAAGGCTTCTGTACCATATATTAACACTGATTTTCTCAGGTGTTCAAATACTTATGTTCAGCAGTGCAAGACAAATAAATTCTTTAAAAATCATACAATGTGATTTCCTGAATTTTGTTTTTAAATTCTGTCTCTCAGAGTGGGAATGCACCTACAATGTGAATTTCAGACCCCTCCATGATTTCTAAGTAGGAGAACTTGCAAAATTGCAGGGTGTTCAAATACTTCTGTTCCTCACTGTATGTGAAATGCTAATAAAATACATTTACATTTTTGGTTGTAACATGACAAATTGTGGAAAATTTCAAGGGGTATGAATACTTTTTCAAGTCACTGTATATGATGATGCCGTACTGCACTGGTGACAGTATGTTAAATAAAAAAATGTTAAAAATGTTTTTTTTTAATTTCTTCATTTTCCAAACAATTACAATTAAAAAAAAAATGACATGCCTCTTACTAAATACAGCACCTTGGGCTGTCTACTTGCCAAACAGAAATTTTCAGGCATCAAGAATTGATATTTTTTTTGAAAAAAATTAAAGTTATAATCCTACACCCACAGTTGATCCAGAGGAAGGAAAAAAAACCCAGCAAAGAATGATCCAATTTTCTCCTGCAGGGGAAAAGATTCCTTCCTGATCCCCAGAGAGGCAATCGGATATTCCCTGGATCAACTTTACCTATAAATGTTAGTATCCAGTTATATTCTGTGTATCTAAGAAAGAATCCAGGACTTTTTTAAAGCAATCCACTGAGCTGGCCAGAACCAACTCTTGAGGGAGTCTATTCCACATTTTCACAGCTCTCACTGTGAAGAAACCATTCATGCACGTGGAACAAAATGTCGCCATATGTTTTGAGCAGATTCATTTCTGTATCAGCTCCATCCAGTTGCTAAAATGTGGGATCTTTTCTCATTGAGGTGTTTTAGAAACCTATACTGCATTTCGGCCACTAGATGGAGCGGATGATACAGACATGAATATATTAGAACACATACAGTTAAAATTCTTTCAGCTTGCTCAAAGGCTTGTGACATTCTATTGGAGCAGCTGCAGGTGGCGTGGCCCCATTCACCTGAATGGGTGGTGTTTGGGGGCCATCCTTTCACCGACTATCTTGCCGTTTCATTTTTGCAGCTGTATACATACAGCCCTAAGTGGCTGTATTTTTGTTTGGCTGGGTGACCAGGAAGGGTGATAAAACCACGGCTTATCCACCTGCTTTTGCTGCCCATTTGAACAACCCCTACATCAGCGAAATACATTCCAGGTGAATCAAAATGTGTTCAATACTTTTCAGTTTTGTTTTTAGAGCAACCTCAGCCTGAGTAGAAAAGCCTGTCCCCTGCCAGCATGCTGTCTCTGTGTCAGGTTTGTACAATATACGATTCTCTCATATAAGTGTGTGAACTGTTACAAAGAGAAATTCAGGATATCTGGTGCAGTGTATAAAGCTTCCATACACCTTCTGGTATTGAGTTGTCACTATAAGAAATCTAGTTTGCTGAGCAGTATATGCAAAGTGGAGGGAGTGTACACACATTTACTGTTGTGTTCAAAATAATAGCAGTGTGTTGATAAAAGTGAATAAAGCTCAAAATCCTTCTAATAGCTTTTATTTCCATAAACACAAATGCATTGGGAACACTACACATTCTATTCCAAATCAAAACATGAAGAAAAATATATCAAATTTGTGTTGTTCCTCTAAAAAAATTGAAGAAAAGTGAATATTAGACTGTTCAAAAAAATAGCAGTGTTTGTATTCTTCTTTACAAACTCAAACATTCACTATATAAACTGAAAAATGTTTGAAGATTTTCCTTTCCTTTGAATCACTTAATAAATATTTCGTTGTATAAGCACTGTTTCTGAGAACTGCTGTACATCTGTGTTGCATGGAGTCAACCAACTTCTGGCACCTGTGAACAGGTATTCCAGCCCAGGATGATTGGACTACATTCCACAGTTCTTCTCTATTTCTTGGTTTTGCTTCAGAAACTGCATTTTTGATGTCACCCCACAAGTTTTCTATTGGATTAAGATCCGGGGATTGGGCTGGCCACTCCATAACGTCAATCTTGTTGGTCTGGAACCAAGATGTTGCACGTTTACTGGTGTGTTTGGGGTCGTTGTCTTGTTGGAACACCCATTTCAAGGGCATTTCCTCTTCAGCATAAGGCAGCATGACCTCTTCAAGTATTCTGATGTATTCAAACTGATCCATGATCCTGGTATGCGATAAATAGGCCCAACACCGTAGTATGAGAAACATCCCCATATCATGATGCTTGCGCAACCATGCTTCACTGTCTTCACAGTGTACTGTGGCTTGAATTCAGTGTTTGGGGGTCGTCTGACAAACTGTCTCCGGCCACTAGACCCAAAAAGAACAATCTTTACACCTTTTTTGATCTTTCCGGAGCTGATTGTTGGCTGAGTCCTTGCCATTTTGGCTATTCTTCTATCCATTCGAATGGTAGTTTTTCGCTTTCTTCCACGTCTTTCAGCTTTTGGTTGCCATTTTAAAGCATTTGCGATCATTTTAGCTGAGCAGACTATCATTTTCTGCACTTTTTTATATGTTTTCCCCTCTCCAATCAACTTTTTTTTGTTTACAAACGATTTTATTGTACATAAGTAGACAGTAAAACAACAGCACAGTATGAAAGTGATATTGTCAACAAAAATAAGGCACATTTGAACCGTACAATACATAAAAGTATATTAACATAAAAAAGAAGATAGAGGAAGAAAGAAAGTTATGAGTGCATGAGATACATAAATGATAAAACAGATTGAGTGATACAGCTATCAACAATATATGTCAGCCATTCTTTACCGGGGATGTTGTCAATCATGCAATAAATGTCTACAATCCTTCCATGACTCCCATTTTTTATCGTATAAGTGCATCTTATCCAGTAGTGTATAATGAATACGTTCCATAAGCATTACAGCGTCAATTCTGTGTAAAACAGAGTCCAAGGGTACAGCATTAGACCGCCAATGCAGGGCAATGGACCACAAAGTGGCAATACATAATGTATGTAGCAATCTCAGAGTGGCATCAGAGACCCCTGGGATATGAACCCCCAATAAACAGGTCTGTATAGACAACTGTATCGGGTTAACCAATAGTGAGGTAGCCACCTCAGATATCTTACGCCAGATCAAAGATATGTTTGGGCAATCCCAAAACATATGGACCAAAGTACCTGTGCGGCCACAGCCCCGGAAACATAAAGGGGATGTTTGTGGGAACATTGTATGTAGTCTGGACGGAGTATAATACCATCTGGTTAAAACTTTAAGGGCCGTCTCACGAACCGAAAGAGATCTAGAGCTCTTGCATATATTATCCACCATGGAGTCCCAATCCTCATCCGAAAAAGTGATACCACAATCCTCCTCCCACCTCTGCCTGTACATAGGAGGAGCATGAAAAAGACAGATCAAAAATTGGTGATAAAGATCTGAAATAAGACCCCTACCTCTAGGAGAGTCACGGCTGACACGCTCAAAAAAAGAGATCGGAGAAGATGGGGTAAGGCCAAAGTGCGCATTAAAAAAGTGCCTAATCTGTCTATAACGAAGGTACTCACGAAGAGGAACATCAAATGGCACGCGCAGCATATCGAAGGTAATATAAGATCCTCCTCTTTGGAAATCAGACAATCTGATAAAGGATCGATCATACCACCAACGAAACATGTGAGGGGAAGAGAAGGCTACAACAAAAGTAGGATCACCAAAAAATGAAACACCTGGGGGAATATGAGAGACTAAACTCAGCTTAGCCTTGTATTTGGACCAAAGTGTCAGTGAGTGGGTCACTATAGAGTTATGAAAAGTAAGCGATCGGGGGGAGATTTTAGACCATAAAATTCCCGGTAAATAAAAAGGACGTATTGACTGAGACTCAAACTTAATCCATGGGATTTGAGAGTTAATAGTAGCCCATTGTGATAATTGCGCAAAACGAGCCGAGAGGTAATATAGCCAAAAGTTGGGAAGACCAAGACCTCCCGTCCGTTGTGAGCGATATAAAATGGATGAGGCAAAACGTGGATGCTTATTTCCCCAAATAAAATTGTTAATAATCCGCTGAAAATGATCCAAAAACGTTTTTGAAACCGGAACTGGAAGTGCTCTAAAAAGATAAAGCAGTTTGGGCAAGATATTCATTTTAACCGCCGTGACTCTACCCAGAAAGGAGATATGATAACCATGCCAAATCTTCAGTAGAGTAGAGAGACGTGACACACATGGTGGATAATTAGCCACAAACACATCAGAGTATCTGGGAGCAAGATTAATCCCCAAATAGGATATCCTGTCCTTGACCCAGCGAAATGGAAAAGAACTACGGAGAGATGCACTTAGGGAGTCAGGAACATTAACAGGCATAATTACCGATTTGGTAAAATTAACAGTGAGGCCTGACACTTTAGCAAAATCATTCAATGCGACACACAAATTGGGCAAAGAAGTCAACGGGTTAGTAATAAAAAGCATAACATCATCAGCATACATGCTCAGCTTAAAGTGTGAAACTAATAACGAATAGCCAGAAATATCCGAATGTGATTTGATCGCCAATGCCAAAGGTTCCAACACCAGCGCAAACAAAAGGGGCGAAAGAGGACAACCCTGACGGGTACCTCTACTCAATGTAAAAAAGTCAGAGTTACAGCCAGGAAGCCTTATTCTTGTTTTAGGAGAGTCGTATAGGGCATGTATGCCTGCCAAAAACCCATCACTGAAGCCCATTTTCTGTAGCAAAGAGAACAAGTAGGGCCAAAGGACACTGTCAAAGGCCTTGTTTATGTCTAAACTCATCAACAGAACCTCTTTGGAATGTAAATTGGCATCTTGGATAACGTTTAGAGTGAGACGAATGTTATCAGTAATAAATCTGTCGGGAATAAAACCCGACTGGTCTGGAGATACCAAAGAGGAGATAATAGGAGCCAACCTGTTCGCCAAAATGCGGCTAAATATCTTCAGATCGTTATTCATTACTGAGATTGGTCTATAGTTTTGCGGCAAACAGTGGTCTTTCTGTGGCTTGGGTATTAGAGACATGTTAGCTAATAACATCTCCTCGGGGAATTTACCCCCCTGTAAAACATCATTAAATAGTGTTATCAAGTATGGAGCCAATGTAGAGGCAAAATGTTTATAATAGCCAGCAGTAAATCCATCAGGACCCGGTGCAGTAGAGCGTTTCAGCGTTCCTATTGCACATGTTATTTCCTCTAAAGTACAGGGGGCATTAAGAGAGGCAATCTGAGAAGGTGTGAGAGCAGGAAGGGGTATAGAACCTAGCCATGAATCTGATAGAGAAACAGAATCCGACTGTGGATAAGCCAGTAGTTTAGAATAAAAATTTTCAAAAATACCCAAAACTTCCTGAGGTAATGGTGAGATAGCACCTGAATTAGTACGCAATTTATACACATGTGGGGGGCGCAAAGAATGGTTCAATTTCCTAGCAAACATGGTAGATGCTGAGTTGCTATGTAATAGGTACGAGGCCTTCGACCAGCGGAGGGCCTTTTCAGTTTTTTGGGAAAGTAGGGCATTCAGTTCCAAGCGTTTTTGGGACAACAGCTGTTTATTAAGTAGAGATGGATCAGCTACATGGCTTCTATAGTGTGCTTCTAATTCTCGGGTTAAAAGTAGTATCTGCTGCCAACGTTTTTTATTTCTGGCCGAAGCCATAGAGATAAGTCGGCCCCGCAGGACCGCCTTGTGGGCTACCCAGAGTGTGGCTGGGGAAATATCAGGGGTTGAATTAGATTGAAAGTATTCCTTAAGAGATGTAACCACCTCCTGCCGAGAGTCAGTATCAGTTAGCATAGAATCATTAAGTCTCCATGAAAAGGGAGTAGGTGCCAATCCCACAAACGTGATAGATAAGGCCATAATACTGTGATCCGACCAGGTGCTCAAATGAATACTAGCTATCCTAGAATTAGCTAGCAAAATAGGGGTACAAAAGATATAGTCTAGTCTAGCATAAGAGTCATGTGGATGGGAATAAAATGTGTAATCCCTGGCTCCCGTGTTGTGCGCCCTCCAAGCATCCACCAACTGGAGGGCATCTAGTTTCTTAGTAAGGGATTTTGGGAACGCTTGGGAAGTGTGCAAGGCAGAGCTACGGTCCAAAATAGGATTTGCCACCAGATTAAAATCACCACCCACCAATAGATGGGGGGACAAAAATTTATCCAGAGCACCAAAAAATTTAGAAAAAAAGGTAGCCTGTGCCGAATTTGGTGCATAGACATTAGCAATTGTAAGTTCTCGACCTGAAAGGGTGCCCTTAAGAATAATAAACCTACTGTCTGGATCACGATACACTTGTTGAACCTCAAAAGGAAATGAGTTATGTAGAAAAATGGCCACTCCCCTACTCTTGGAGGAATGTAGGGTATAATACCCCTGCCTATAGGATCTATGAAAAAAGGTCGGGTGTTTTGCGGCTGCAAAATGTGTTTCCTGTAATAAGATGATTTTTGCTCCTAATCTTTTATATTGAAGAAAGGCTGTTTTGCGCTTATTTGGCGAATTGAAACCCTGGACATTATGTGAAATACATTGCATTACCATAATAAACAGAGCCTGCCACTATCATCATAAAAGTACACATTACAAGGATATCCCCTAAAGTTATTTGACTAGACATAGAAACCCGCAAGTCTGCATCAGACAGACATACAGGTGGCAGAACCAGCCTAGGGGACCTCCAGACCCCAACATATGGGTCGTGACGTCCACAGACCGACATAATACCATCCACATGCACTAAAGTTTTAAGAAAAGAAAGAGCAAAACACAATGGAGAAGAAGCTTTAACATCTTCTATATTTGAAAGGGTAACTGAAGAACGTGGATCAGGCAGAAAAGTCGTCATACCTGATAAAACCAAAAGTTCAAACATTAAGGGGCCACATGGGCCCAAACCCTGTCTCCTTAGAACATGGAAAACAGAGCTGCCACCCCGCAATCGGGCGGCGACACCTCCGGCCATGTCAGGAGGCAGGGTGGGGTAACGTGTCAAAGAGTAGTACAACCATGAATTAATGGGCGCAATTAGGAGGGTCCAATGACCCTTGTTATACCTTAACTCGTACAGTTATCAATGCAAGGCATACAAAATATTCAGTATTGCAAAAATAGCACAGCAACAACCACAGAAATACACAACCTGACAATGTAAAAAATAGAGAGCAAAATCCCTGTGTCCCAAATCTTAGTAAAGTCATAAAAAAACAATAGACCAAACCAAAGACTATCAAGACAATGAGTATTAGGCAAGTGAGAGTGGACACGTCAACCCGGTTCTTGTCTGACTCTCCTTCTATCCCTCCGTGGGGAAGGGGTATGCCAAATGGGAGAAATACGAGGGGTGGAGGGTGGACGTTGAGGTGATGGGGCATCCGCCAAGCCCAATTTGGCCAAGATTGCTCTACCTTCGGGAGGGGATGTAGCTATATATGTGCTCCCATTGTGTGGAACTATCAGCTTAAAAGGGAAGCCCCACTTGTAGCGGATACGAGCTGAGAACAGGGCAGTTGTAACTTCTTTCATCTTTCTACGTTTCTCCAACGTGGCCAGGGAAACATCAGGATAGATTTGTAAAACCGAGCCCTCAAAGGAGATTGTTGGAGTATTGCGAGCAGCTCTGAGGATTTCTTCCTTGGTCAGAAAATCCTTCATGCACAAGACAATATCCCTAGGCGGCTTGTCAGCAGGAGGTTTAGGGCGTAGGGCTCTGTGGATGCGGTCACAAGCAAAAGATCCAGGGTCACGATCTGGGAGGAGTGACTTGAACAATTTGGTTATAATTAATGAAAGATCTGCCATAGACTCCGGGATTCCCCTGATTCGCAGATTATTCCTGCGATTGCGATTGTCAAGATCCTCGACCTGCGCCTGCAGTTGTGAAAAGGCTGTTTGTAAATGATCATGCTCTCTGGAAAGTTCACCATAGGCCAGGCTAAGTTCATCGTGTTTGGTTTCCAAGCGGTCTGTCCTAGAGCCCAGCGTGGCTATTTCCTGAGAGAGAACACTAGTGCTTTTATGCAATTCTGATTGAAATTTGGCAGCTAGTTTGGCGTACATGGTTTCCAAGCAGGACTCCAAGTCCCCTTTTGTGAGATGCTGTGTATTTTCGCTGACTAAGGCCGATAAGGGAGCGGTGGTATCCCGTGCGGGATCGGACAGGGATGCTTGCTCTGTATTGACTGGAGACATGCCGCAAATCTCGTGAGCCTTAAGTAGGTATGTTGTGAGGGACTTCTGAGCTTGTCCCTTTTTTTTCTTGGTGGACGGCATACAAGTAATCTCCCGGGGGTGATCAACTGAAAATTGGAAAGTGAGTGAAGATTATAACCCCAGGGGACCTATAGCGCCCAAAATAGGTTCAGGGTTGTAGTTACATGGATGCTGTCAGATCCATATGCGATAACATTATATTGTAAAAATATTCAGCAAGCCTTGAGAGGGTAGATAGAACATAAGTCGCAGCAATCCTGCAAAAAATTCACGTTGGAGCAAGATGATGGCACTGGATCCCAACTCAGGACATGAGAGGGACGGATGGGAAGCAGGAAGCAGAGGACCTCCAATTCTGAGCACAGGGCCCCGCAGGGAGACACCCTCTGGGGCAGTATCAAGGCCCCAGTAGGCCTCTGAGCACAGTAAGGGCCACAGTCACAGAGGATGGTGGATTCTGGGGCTATTAATATGTGGCCCACTCCCCAAAGCACTGTGGGGAGATCATAGTGACAGGATGCCGCCTGTACCCCCCACTCACTGTGTCCAGGTGAAAGGAGGCCTCTGGCAGAAGGTGTAGGCCGCAACCGTCGCCGCCGCCGCGGGGAGCAGCAATACACAGCGGCGTCCCTCTCCCAGCCTCTGTGATACAGAGGACGCTGCAGACGTCCTCGGATGATCCCCCACAGCCCGGATGGCAGCGGGTGTGGATGGAAGACGCCGGAGCCCCGCTCCCGTGCGGCCGCACTAGGCCGCGGATGTCCGCCGCCACGAGGGGCGGAAATGTCGCCTGGATTCCACCTCCCAGGTATCCGGAATGACACCAGGGCCCTCCTCTGCTCCACTGTGATCCGCTGCTGCACGGATGGCAGCGGATTCCGAAAATCGGCGCCGGAGCTCCGGATTATGCGGCCGCTCCGGTCGCCATCTTGGACACGCCCCCCTCCAATCAACTTTTTAATCAAGGTACGCTGTTCTTCTGAACAATGTCTGGAACGCCCCATTTTCCTCAGAATTTCAGAGAGAAATGCATTGTAACCAGCATGTACAACATGTGCTGCCTTCCTTCCTTAAATAAGGGCAATAATTGCCACCTGTTTTTCAAAGAATGAATGACCTCACTAATAGAACTCCACACTGCTATTATTTTGAACATGCCCCTTTCAATTAGTGATTCAATTACACAGAATCAGCAGCATGCATGTCATGACTGTTGGGTCTGTTGGATTTCTATTACTCTATTACACCTGCTAGTAAATTATTTGCCATGTAGAAATATCATTTCTACCAAAAACAGTGATTGATCAGGTTAGTGATGTTAGGCCTGTGTATATTTTCTGTTATGAATAAAATAAAAAAATATATCTGTGCTAAGATGAAAAAAAAAAACACAATATAAAGCAGCTGTTAACCGCTTCCCGACTGCCCTATAGCAGAAATACTGTTACAGGGCGGCACGGGTGTGATATATAAAATCATATATACGTGATTTTGCATTTCTGGATAGGGGATGCGCACGAGCCGCGTGTGCGCCCTACCTGCGCTGCCATTTGTGGTCGCGTCTGCCCCTTCTGGTGATTACTTGCCTACCCCCGGTGATTACTGAGGATCTCTGATGGGGAGGAGAACTGTTTTGTTTACTAACAGTTCTCATCCCTGCCAGCTTGGGCACACTGTGTTGGATGGCTTTGCACAGCACAGCCGTCCAAAGCAGTGTGATTACAGTGAAGCACACTGACACAGCCCCCTAGTAAAACACTCCCAGCACACATTTTACCCTTTGATCGCCCCTCATGTTAACTCCTTCTTGCCCAGTGCCATTAGTACAGTGTCAGTGCTTTTTTTTTAGCACTGATCACTGTATTGGTGTCACTGAGGATGTCAATGACACCAAGTCAGTTCCCCCCAGTGTCAGAATGTCTGCCGCAGTCCTGCTATAAGTCGCTGATTGCCTTTACTGGTAAAAAAAAAAAAAATCCCAGTATCTATACCGCCATTTGTAAACGCTATAACTTTCGCGTAAACCAATTATTTTACACATATTGGGATTTTTTTTTTAGCAAAGACATGTAGCAGAATACATTTTG
This sequence comes from Staurois parvus, assembly GCF_062004578.1. Classification (NCBI taxonomy): domain Eukaryota; kingdom Metazoa; phylum Chordata; class Amphibia; order Anura; family Ranidae; genus Staurois; species Staurois parvus. Next base: position 5,498,887 of record NW_028318090.1, on the reverse strand, counting down.
GCCTACAATTATGATGAAATTTGATTTTTATTTTTTTACTGGACACATTTAATAGCAAAAAGTCAAAAATATAGTTTTTTTCTCAAAATTGTCAGACTTTTTTTTTATAGCACAAAAAAATAAAAAAATGTACAGGCGATCAAATAAAGCTGAAAGAAAGCTCAATTCATGGGAAAAAGGATGTAAATTTAATTTGGGTGCAGTGTTGCATGACTGTGCAATTTTCAGCTAAAGTAACGCAGCACCATAATGCAAAAAATGGCCTGGTCAGGAAGGGGGGTAAATCCTCAGGAGGGAAACTGTGACACCAAGTGAAAAAAACATAGAAACAAAATAACAGCACTAGTAAACAAACAAAAACCAGATGATTATAACATAGGGGATAATTAATCAATCATAATAAATAACATACAGTGAAAAGAAACAAAATAAACATGTCTATGTGAAAGATGAATTCAAGTGAAAAATAAAATTCCTTCTTCTCCAAAGAATATCAAGTGCAATCTAAGAGCTGACAATACACCACGATGTGAAAAAACACCTCCACCTCCACATATAGATGTCAGAGCCTCTTTCCAGACAACATGGACCATAAGGAGGTGATCGGAGGGGCGCAGATCGGGCACACACAGGGCTGCAGAGATGCCGGTTATTGTAGGTGGACCTTATGGGCAGTCTCAGCCCAGTTGCTTTGACAAAATAAAGGTGGGCTTCATGATGGGGTGCACAGTGGGCATGGTAGCCGGAGCAGTCTTTGGCACTGTCTCCTGTTTAAGAGTTGGAATGAGAAGACAAGAACCTATTGACGGCATTGGAAAGACCCTGATGCAAAGCAGTTACCCCTTTGGGATATTTATGCCCATTGGAATGGGGATTTGGTGTTGATTTGTGTTAATCGATGGCTGAATCATCAACCTATAAAATATTTTACAGAGATCATCTACAGTGTCTCTATCAGTGTTTAGGTAGATGCCATTCTGTATAGCTGTTCCAGGAAATGGCTGGCTTGTTCAATGAGAACAGAGGCACACGGTCTAGCCCTTTATTGCCATGTTCACTCAGATTCAATTACAGTCAGGTCCATAAATATTGGGACATCAACACAATTCTAACATTTTTGGCTCTATACACCACCACAATGGATTTGAAATGAAGCAAACAAGATGTGCTTTAACTGCAGGCTGTCAGCTTTAATTTGAGGGTATTTACATCCAAATCAGGTGAACGGTGTAGGAATTACAACAGTTTGCATATGTGCCTCCCACTTCTTAAGGGACCAAAAGTAATGGGACAGAATAATAATCATAAATCAAACTTTCACTTTTTAATACTTGGTTGCAAATCCTTTGCAGTCATTTACAGCCTGAAGTCTGAAACGCATAGACATCACCAGACGCTGGGTTTCATCCCTGGTGATGCTCTGCCAGGCCTCTACTGCAACTGTCTTCAGTTCCTGCTTGTTCTTGGGGCATTTTCCCTTCAGTTTTGTCTTCAGCAAGTGAAATGCATGCTCAATCGGATTCAGGTCAGGTGATTGACTTGGTCACTGCATAACAATCCATTTCTTTCCCTTAAAAAACTCTTCGGTTGCTTTTGCAGTCTGCTTTGGGTCATTGTCCATCTGCACTGTGAAGCGTCCAATGAGTTGTGAAGCATTTGGCTGAATATGAGCAGATAATATTCCCGAAACACTTCAGAATTCATCCTGCTGCTTTTGTCAGCAGTCACATCATCAATAAATACAAGAGAACCAGTTCCATTGGCAGCCATACATGCCCACGCCATGACACTACCACCACCATGCTTCACTGATGAGGTGGTATGCTTAGGATCATGAGCAGTTCCTTTCCTTCTCCATGCTCTTCTCTTCCCATCACTCTGGTACAAGTTGATCTTGGTCTCATCTGTCCATAGGATGTTGTTCCAGAACTGTGAAGGCTTTTTTAGATGTCGTTTGGCAAACTCTAATCTGGCCTTCCTGTTTTTGAGGCTCACCAATGGTTTCCATCTTGTGGTGAACCCTCTGTATTCACTCTGGTGAAGTCTTCTCTTGATTGTTGACTTTGACACACATACACCTACCTCCTGGAGAGTGTTCTTGATCTGGCCAACTGTTGTGAAGGGTGTTTTCTTCACCAGGGAAAGAATTCTTCGGTCATCCACCACAGTTGTTTTCCGTGGTCTTCCGGGTCTTTAGGTGTTGCTGAGCTCACCGGTGCGTTCCTTCTTTTTAAGAATGTTCCAAACAGTTGTTTTGGCCACACCTAATGTTTTTGCTATCTCTCTGATGAGTTTGTTTTGTTTTTTCAGCCTAATGATGGCTTGCTTCACTGATAGTGACAGCTCTTGGATCTCATCTTGAGAGTTGACAGCAACAGATTCCAAATGCAAATAGCACACTTGAAATGAACTCTGGACCTTTTATCTGCTCATTGTAATTGGGATAATGAGGGAATAACACACACCTGGCCATGGAACAGCTGAGAAGCCAATTGTCCCATTACTTTTGGTCCCTTGACAAGTGGGAGGCAAATGTGCAAACTGTTGTAATTCCTACACCGTTCACCTGATTTGGATGTAAATACCCTCAAATTAAAGCTGACAGTCTGCAGTTAAAGCACATCTTGTTTGTTTCATTTCAAATCCATTGTGGTGGTGTATAGAGCCAAAAATGTTAGAATTGTGTCGATGTCCCAATATTTATGGACCTGACTGTACATTAACATGCCTTCCAGTATAGAATTATACGGTATATGTCTCTGTTTGCTGTCATTTGAGGGTTTTTCTTTCAAATGAACACTACCGTGATTTGTTATATATTGCCTTCTATAATTTTAAGAAGGAACAATAAACCTTTTTTCCCAAAAAAAATAAATAGATGGACTATAAAATTATAAATGGCCATAGAATGCTCAGCTCGAAGATGTGCAATCACAATCTCATCATAGAAGACCAGCAGCCATAAAGGACAATACACCAAAATGGTTGAACCATGAAAAGGTGAAGGTAGTGGTACTACATGTTCAAATAGTGGCCATGATATCCATAATGTAAAAAAAAAAAGAGATAATCACGTACATAGTGAAGTATGCCCAAAAGGATCTTTGTGTGAGTATAACCTGCCCAGAGGATTGATCAATTTGACTGGCTGCTGCTAGCAAAATCACAAATGTGTACCAGTGAACAAATGTGTGATTGCAAACATAAAAATTGCTGCGCTTCCTCTCCCAAAAACTACTTTAAATAATTAATTAAATGAATTAACTTCCTACTGCACAAAGGGTCCCCATAAATGTGCATGTGCTATAATGCCTCGTAGGCTGGCAATTATATTCCTCCTCCCCAGTGACTAAATCCCAAATAAACCAATAAGTAAATACAAGGTACTTAAAGGACAATAGTGCTAAAAATAGCACATATACAATGCCATGAAACTGTGTATACAGCGAAATTGTATAAAACTATATATATTGTGACAGTGTGGCGATCTGTCACCCTGGATTCTCAACAAGGCAGGTTGAGGGGCTCCAGGGTAAGTGTTTGATACGGAGGAAAGTGGCTTTTCACTTTCCTCCTTTGTTTGTAAGGTCTGTTTTGGGATCTGGAGCCTGGAGATTTCAAAGAGATCTGGGAGGGATGAAATCTCCAATCCTGGGGCCAGGTTTTTGGAATGGCCAGGAGGCTGATTGCACAGGTGTGTGCAGGCCTTTTCAGAGAGTCAGGACCAGGGTTCTGGGCTCCACCCCGGCAGATAGGAGTCAGGAGGGCTTCACCTAGGAGAGGTGGAAGCCAAAAGCAGCAAGGGGCTGCTAGAGACTAGCTGTGTGCTAGTGGCCAGCTGTGTGCGAGAGCCATAATTGTTGAAGAAGTCTGCAGGAGACAGACATCAAGCTGAGTATAAGCCAGGAGGCTGAATCATTGTTTTGTGTGATGGTGGATAGCCCTGCGTGGGAACCTCTTATGTTGTTGAACTGTCGTTTAAATAAAATTGGGCAAAAAGGCCCTTAAAAAAGAAGCGAGTTGCTGTGTGCTTTGAAGAAGCTCTACCATTAAGAAGTGAGTTCCCACATATGGTAGAGGATGCGGGCAGAATTGGAGATCCCAGCGATTGAAGTAAGTTCATCAGTTATATGAACTGTGTTTGGTGCATAAGTCTGCACTATCTGTGTGTGCAGGTGAGGAGAACCTGCTAAAGAAAAGGACTTTGCCTTAAAGAGACAGTGTTCCATGGTGTTGCTGAACTGTGTAATACACTGCTGTGTGCATGACTGCAAAGATGGGGAGGTCAAAGCAGAAAAAGGAGGCAATGTTTGCTGAAATGAGAGAGAGAGCCCTGTGGCTAGGGAGTTATGTACCGCATGACCCAGCCAAGCCTTGAAATTTAGATGTGGGTGAGTCTGCTGTGGACTGGTGCAAGCGGCACCTGGCGGCATTGAACCAACCTACAGAGGAAAGCAAGCCAACCTTCAGTGCAAGGAGAGAGCTTTAGGATGTCCGTACCTGGGAGAGGGGTGTTGTCACCCATAGCAACGCTGCTGCAGTTAAACCAGTAGCTGTTGTGAAAAATGTGAATGTGTCACGGCTTGAGAGTTAGTCCAGCAGAGAGAAGCCTATGCTATGTGCAAGGAGAGGAGCTGACCAGAGGCCAGGACCAAGAGTGAAGGCCCATAGCAACACAGAGGAGGCCAGTCGGGCTGTCTGTGTATGGGGGGCCATGTCGTACAAGGATCATGGCAAGTGGTATCAAGAGGAGCCAATACAGCGTGTTGGAAAGAGCCAGCAAAGTTCTGCTTGGAGAGTGCAATCTCACATGGCGACCGGAGAAAAAGTAGTGCCTGGAAGGAGGAGCTGCATTGAAGATGTGGCTCAGTGTCCCAACAAAGATAAGAGTGGAAATGTACCATGCCTGGAATGTGGTCAGTGGGGGCATGGGATCTTTTACTGTCCCAGACTCTGCAATACCGCTGATACTGCGCAAATATCTACAACTGCAAGCCCAGATTCTTGTTTTAAAATGTTGGCAGCCACCTCTGGCAACAGGGAGGAAGTTCCTGTTGGGGGTGCCAGAGAGTCCATGGAGCCTATGATGGCGTCTGTTATTTCACCTTGGGGCAAGGGAAAAGTTGCCAAAGAAAGTGCAGTTGAGGATGCGTTAAAGAGACGACTCACTCAAATGAAGATGGTGAAACCTACTACTGTGGTGGGTAAGGCTGTGTGTGATAAAACCATGGCTGGGACTGTCATGTTGAGAAGGACTGGTTATGAGACTGTCCATTCTGATGTAGGAGTGACCCCAGTTAGTTGGGCCACTGAATGTGCTTTTGAGAGTGACACTTCCCTGTGCAGTGCCTTGTACAGTGGGGAGTTAGGGTTTAAAGTAAAACCTGTGCCTGGTTCTCAAAAAGAAAATGTCACTAATGTGTGCCAGTCACAGGTTGGTAGTGGGCTAGTACAGCCCACAAGAGCTAAAAATGCTGATGTTGTTGATGTGAAATGTTCTGCTGTTGGGAAAACCCTGAGCTCTTGCAGTGCAAAAGCTGTAATTAAAGATGGGTCATTTCCCATAGCAACTGGTGGTAAGACAGCACAGGTGTCCTTAGACATCTCCAGGGGTCTCCGTGTATTGGAGCCGGAGGTTGCCCTGGACAACTGCGATGTCACTCTGGTGGAGCAGAGTGGAACTGCACCTTGTCATAGGAGTGTGTTGGTGCAGTCTAATAATACTGAAAGTGTTCAGGTAAACAGCGGGTTAATGCAGCCTGGCAAAAATGCAAATGTGTGTGTAATTCAGGAAGTATCACCAGAGCAAAGTGGTGGATGTGAGATATTGCAACCTGCAGTTGGAAAACAGGTGTTACCCAAGTCTGATGTGATCCAGAGTGATTTGTGCAATAGATCTGCAACCAAGCCCGTCTATTATGTGTCTCCTTGGGCAGATGGATCGGTGCTGAGGAGCACTGGTGAATTGAGCACATATACAATGGATTGGGATAGTTGGGGTAAAAGGCTAATCTCGTTGATAGATGAGGCTTTTATGCAAAAAAAATAAGGTGGACACTGTTTTTGCTGTTCCAGCAGGAGGATCTATAGAACAGCCTATAGATAAGGGTGTGCATACAGCAGAGACTTTGTCTGTGACCCACAAAAGTGATGTTGGCATGGAGTGTCAAAATGATGTCACTGGGAATGATCAGGGGCAGCTTGTGGATGCTGAGTCTGAGATGTTGAGAGTGAGCCCAGCACATGGCAGCGCTCTGGTGGAGCACCAGGCTGTGGTTATCTCCAGCTTGGAGGAGGTCCCTTTAAAAATTTCAACTTCTCAAGTCTCAGCAGGTGAGTCTCTCAGCGTTCCCAGTACCCTAAATATGGCCAGGAAGGTCTTAGGTTTAGAGTCAAGTGGTTGGGTTGTAACCAAAGTATTAAAGGAGATGCTTGAACTTTGGAATGTACAACCAATGTATACTGGGGTGTCTCCTCCACAGTCAGATGGTCTGGTACTGCAGAGTACCACTAGGTGGAGCACCGAATGGCTGGCTGTACATATCAAACGGGAACAAGAAAGTGGTTTATTTCTGAATTTGTTGATGGTGTTAAAAGTTGTATCAGGGTATGCCACTGAACTACCTGTTAATGTGATATGAGAGAGGTTTTGGAGAAATGGAAAATGAGTCAAAAAAGGTTTCACCTCCTAACAGCCAGGTGGGAAGCATTTCTGCTGCAATGGTCCAGGATGGTGCTGGTCAGTTGTCAGTTAAGGGCGTGTTTACTGCACCATTGGACAAACCACATGAGATGGAAGGGCCGAGCATGGACCAGAGAACAGCAGAGATCCTGACCAGGGCTCAAATGGATATGCATAAAGAAATCAGGGTCATTGGGCCAAAAAGAGGTTTATGTAGCAGTTCTGATAAGACACCTGAAATACAGGGACAAATGGTATGTGAAAACTGGCAAAATGGATCAGAAGAGAGCTCATCTGTACAGGGTTTGGATACAGATCCAAGTGGTGTAAGAAAAGTTAAAATGGTTGGACAGCTGCTTGCGGAGTGCATGACACCAGGTGAAGTGGCATTTTGTGAGATTCATGTGTGTGATGGCTGCCCTATGGTGTGTGTGCCCTCTACAGACACTGTCCTAACAAATGCTGGAAAAGATATTGAAAGGTGTAATATTGACTGGAATATAACCGTTCATGGTAAACTGAAAAGGCCAGGGGGACCCTGTTAGGATTTCAAGAGAGAAAGTGTTTATGGAAGTGCACCCGGAAAAAGAGTAGGCAAGGTCTGATTAGAGCCCATAGCAGAGTGACAATGGGGCTTGGGGAGAGACACCAAAGGAGTCATTGGGTAGAGTTCCCCTTTAGGAAAGGTATGGTTAGACCAGATTGGACCCCTGTAAGTGAGAGCTGGCACAGAGGTGCCAGAAGGTATAAGTTGTGTGTTCTGCCCCCTATGGGACCAAAACAAAGGTGGGGATATGTGACAGTGTGGCGATCTGTCACCCTGGATTCTCAACAAGGCAGGTTGAGGGGCTCCAGGGTAAGTGTTTGATACGGAGGAAAGTGGCTTTTCACTTTCCTCCTTTGTAAGGTCTGTTTTGGGATCTGGAGCCTGGAGATTTCAAAGAAATCTGGGAGGGATGAAATCTCCAATCCTGGGGCCAGGTTTTTGGAATGGCCAGGAGGCTGATTGCACAGGTGTGTGCAGGCCTTTTCAGAGAGTCAGGACCAGGGTTCTGGGCTCCACCCCGGCAGATAGGAGTCAGGTGGGCTTCACCTAGGAGAGGTGGAAGCCAAAAGCAGCAAGGGGCTGCTAGAGACTAGCTGTGTGCTAGTGGCCAGCTGTGTGCGAGAGCCATAATTGTTGAAGAAGTCTGCAGGAGACAGACATCAAGCTGAGTATAAGCCAGGAGGCTGAATCGTTGTTTTGTGTGATGGTGGATAGCCCTGCGTGGGAACCTCTTATATTATTGAACTGTGGTTTAAATAAAATTGGGCAAAAAGGCCCTTAAAAAAGAAGCGAGTTGCTGTGTGCTTTGAAGAAGCTCTACCATTAAGAAGCGAGTTCCCACTATATATATATATATATATATATATATATATATATATATGTCCCAATGATTGTGCAAACATATAAAAGTTAAAACAAAATTGAAAGTTCCACAAAAAAAAAAGAAAACCCTCATCCACATCCGTTGTGAATATTAAGTGATACAGTAGTAAATCTTCTTATCCATAGCAATTCTCTGTGCGTAGTGCTCCCCCTCCAGAGCCCCACTTACCCCAGATAATTGACCACCTGGAATGCGGATGGGGGTGTATTTGGTTTTTTTTTGGAACTTTCAATTTTTTTACTTTTATATGGATCTTTATTCATTAAAATCCACCGTTCACATTCAAAGAAATTTCCAATGCAAGATAGAAAACTGTGCTTACATAAGCAATATAGCAAGCTGATGGCTCCAGCGTGGACAGACGCTCAACACGGTCGGCGTTCACATGGACACTTTTATTTTATTTCTATTCACTGTATGTTATTTAATATGATTGATGAAATATTCACTATGTTATATATAGTTACATAGTTAGTCTGGCTGAAAAAAAACAAAAGTCCATCCAGTTCAACCATTAAAAAAAAAAAGTTATAATTCTATACCCACAGTTGATCCAGAGGAAGGCAAAAAAAAACAGCAAAGCATGATCCAATTTGCTCCTGCAGGGAAAAAAATTCCTTCCTGATCCCCGAGAGACAATCGGATATTCCTGGATCAACTTTACCTATAAATGTTAGAATCCAGTTATATTCTGTGTATCTAAGAAAGAATCCAGGCATTTTTTACAGCAATCCACGGAGCTGGCCAGAACCAACTCTTGAGGGAGTCTATGCCACATTTTCACAGCTCTTACTGTGAAAAAACCTTTCCGTGTTATAATCATTGGTTTTTATTTGTTTACCAGCGCTGTTATTTTGTTTCTATATTTTCTGTTATATTGGGAAGAATTCTGTGCATCATATAATCCCTTACAAGTGTGCACACTTTGTAGTTCTGTTGAATGGTTTTATTATGGTGGTCATACCCAATCCTATTACATTGATGTGTGCAACTCTCTGCTGGAGTCTATCCTTTAGTAAGAATGTGTGTTTATAAAAAAAAGTATACATTCTGTTCTGAAATGTGTTCCATTTTGTTACAAAGCATAACTTTTTTTTTTTAATTTTTGGTATTTTTTATGCAACATTAAAAAAGTAGCAAACACAATGGATGAAAACAAAACAAAAAAAATTATGGTAAATATATTATTTTATATAAATAAAGATAATATAATAAAAATGGTATGCATACAATACCATACAATTTATAAATAATAATTAAAAAATATCAACATATAAAAAATAGCTAAGGGGTGGGTGGGGGGGGGGGGAATAATTAGCACTGATCAGCATTTATAAGTGTTAAGAAAGGGCTAAATAGTAATATATTGTACTTTTGCCTTCAAATTTTAGCAGTGCAACACAATGGGGGAGATTTACTAAAACTGATGCACACAGAATCTTGTGCAGCTCTGCATAGTAACCAATCAGCTTCCAGGTTTTTATTGTCAAAGCTTCATTGAACAAGCTGAAGTTATTATTAGTATTATTATTATTACTATACAGGATTTATATAGCACCAACAGTTTGCACAGCGCTTTACAAAATGAAGGTAGACATTACAGTTACAATACAATTTGGTACAAGAGGAAACAGAGGGCCCTGCTCATTAGAGCTAACAATCTAGGAGGAAGGGTTGAGTGATACAAAAGGTAATAGCTGTGGGGGGGAAGAGCTGATGGAGGAAATAAATGGCGGTTTACTAATTAGAAGCAGGATAGGCTTCTTTAAAGAGAACGGTTTTCAGGGATCATCTAAAGGTGGATAGATTAGGAAAGATTGGGGTAGGGAGTTCCATAGGATGGGAGAAGCTTGGGAGAAGTCCTGGAGGTGGGCATGGGAGGTGACATGAGAACTAGAGAGCAGAAGGTCTTGGGAGGATCAAAGAGAGAGGTTTGGTAGATATTTTGAGACCAGGTTGGTGATGTAGCTGGGGGCAGAGTTGTGGATGGCTTTGTAAGTTGTTGTTAGTATTTTGAATTTTATTCGTTGGGCAAGTGGAAGCCAGTGGAGGGATTGGCAGAGAGGGGTAGCAGACACTGAATGGTTGGTAAGGTGGATAAGCCTGGCAGCAGTATTCATGATGGACTGGAGGGGGGATAACCTATGTAAAGGTAAGCCAATGAGGAAGGAGTTGCAGTAGTCGAGGCGAGAAATAACCAGGGAGTGAATTAGGAGCTTTGTGGTATTGTTGGTTAAAAAGGGGCATATTCTGGAGATGTTGCGGAGGTTGAGGTGGCATGATTTGGACAGGGAGTGGATGTGGACCTGAAAGGATAGTTCAGAATCCAGAGTTACACCTGGCATGAAGGGATGGGTTGATAGTGGTGCTATTGATCCTAAAAGAGAAATCTGGGGAAGAGACAAATGGGGGAGGAAATATTATGAGCTCAGTTTTGGATAGATTGAATTTAGGAAGTGGTGTGGCATCCAGTCTGATATGTTTGTTAGCAAATCAGTGATACATGAGAAAACTGATGGGGTGAGTTGAGGAGTAGAGATAGATTTGAGTGTCATCAGCATAGAAATGCTATTGGAAACCATGGGAAGCTATCAGCTGACCCAAGGAAGAGGGGTAGATCGAGAAGAGGAGAGGTCCAAGGACAGAACCTTGGGGGACCCTGACAGTAAGAGTAGGAGAGGAGGAGGTAGAGTTGTAAGTGACACTGAAGGTGCGGTGAGATAGGTAAGATTCGAACCAATGGAGAGTATAGTTATGGAGACCAAGTGAATAGAGATTTTTGAGGAGGAGGGGGTGGTCAACTGTGTCAAAAGCAGAAGAGAGGTCCAAGAGTAATAGTACAGAATAGTGGCCATTAGTTTTAGTGGTTAGCAAGTCGTTTGAGAGTTTTAGGAGAGCAGTTTCTGTGGAGTGTTGTGGGCGAAATCCAGACTGAAGGGGATTGAGAAGGTTATTCTCAATAAGGTGGCAGCTCAGCCGGTTGTAGACTAGACGTTCAAGGAGTTTGGAGGCAAAAGGGAATAAGGAGATGGGGTCTTAGGTTGTTAAGATTGGTGGGGTCCAGGGAGGCCTTTTTAAGTATGCGCATGACTAGTGCATGTTTTAGAGAGTTGGGGAAGATGCCAGTAGAAAGGGAGAGATTGAAGATATGAGTTAAAGAGTGAAGGATAGAGCCAGAGGGTGACCATAGTATTTACGAGGGAACAGGGTCCAGGGAACAAGTGGTTAGGTGGGCTTTAGAAAAAAGTTTATAGTAGCTGGGTTAAACAAGGGAATTATAGATTGTGCAGGTGGACAAGGAGTGTAGGGTGAGGGAGATATCTGTACAGTGGAGATTTTGTCACGAATTGTATCAATTTTATTTTTGAAGTGATTAGCGATCTCCTGGGCAGTGAGTGAGTTAGTGGGTGGCGGTAAAAAAGGACGAAGTAGAGAGTTAAAGGTGTTGACGGGGACAACATTTTTTGGATCTTAGAGCTGAACATGCTGGTGCTGGCTAACATAGCACCTTCACATGTGAGTGTACACTCTTTTTGTCTTTAACCCAAACATTATTTATAAATGCTATGCTTTGAATGGCTTAATCTCTGGTTTATTTGAGTGGCTGGGCAACATTCTACCAAAAGCACAGAGAGCCAGTCTTAGAGCTTTTGTACATTTTTTGGTTGGTGAAAATACCATTATCATCCTCCCTAATGTTTATTCTGCGATCTGTTGGTGAGTAGGAGAAATACCATAGGACAACCAGAGGCTGATTCTCCATCATATCTTTCCAAAAAGCGCTTTTGACCACTGTAATTGGGGTCAAATAGGTCTAGTGAGTGAACAATTCACTTATTTTTTATGGGCACGTGGTGAAGATATAACGATCCATGTTATTTGGCACTACGTGGAGATGAGACTGTCACCTGTGTTGGTTACTATGTGTATTTTATGTTCACGTTGACAGAGACTTTGTTTTGGAGACAACAAAGTAAAATTGTTATGTTAAAAAAAATGTTTTCCTTTTTTTCTGGTTGATGCACAGTTATGTTCTTCTGATTGCTATTTTGGTTCATATTTGTCAATTTCACTAGCATAAGATCACAGCGCCTATCTATTTATTTTTTGTTATACTTATAAGTGTTGGTTCACTTTATAGGGGCAGCTGTAATATTGGTATTTGGAGTGTCTCTAATACCATTATCACTAATATATACAGATATTTTAATTGGCGCAATAATAACTTCACTTATTTCTGTCCACCTCCTTTCCATCCACTAGGCCTGGGAGAGTGAGTCCAGAGGAGACCACCATGGGAGAGGATGGCAGGAGAGGGAAAGCCAGATTCATGAAGCCAGGTTTCTGTAATTGCAAGCAAGTTAAAGGAGTTTGTGATAAAAGGTCATGGACAGAGGTGAGTTTGTTAAAGACAGAGCAGGCATTCCAAAGGGCACAGGAAAAGGGGAGGCTGGTTCTAGGAAGAAGAGGAATAGGAACTAGATTGTGTGGATTGCGGCCGCTGTTAGAGGATAGGGGGTGCCGGGTGTATTGGTCAAAGGAAAAAGATGGCGGTCCAGGATTTGGGGAAATGTCTCCAGATGTTAGGAGAAGCAGAAGTGTGAGAGAGGTAATATGGGAGTGTGACTTGTATGGCGGGACTGGTGCCAGTGTCCTGGAGGTTTTATTAGTATGTGGGCTCAGAATAAGCAGGAGTTCATGAGTACAGTAGTAAGGTGAAGACAGGAGTGACTGTGATATATATATATAAGCTGTGGGGTGAAAGAGAGAGTTTGAAGAGAGAGGGTACAACTGTGAGCAGGAGGAGTAGGGAGTGCATGTTACAGATCGGTGAGATGAAGAAGCAGACTGGGTAAGAGCTGAAAGAGCTGGATGGGTTAAACAGGTCACCTGTAGTCTGATTAGTATTTGAAGTTGTCTGCTGTGGCTTCTAACTTGTGCTTTCGCTAAAGTGCAGAGCTGAAGTGCAATGCTCAATACTTAAGCCACGATCAATACTTTAGCTAAGATCATAGTTGCCAATGCTACCCCTGGCTGTGCTACCCCTAGCTGAGTTAGAAGCTGATTGGTTGCCATCCACAGCTGCACCAGATTCTGAGTGCTCCAGTTTTTGTAAATCTCCCCCAGTGAATGATTGGCACCACAGTCCATCTACGCACACATTGCAGTAACATGTAATCTGTTTGCATCCCTAATTTAAAGGGCAGAGGGATGACCTAATTAGTCTACTGTTGCTCCCCACTGTAAAATCAGCAGCTTTGGGGTGGAGAGGTGACACAGCTGTATCTCTTCTACACTCTGTAACAGTAACCAGTGTCACCTACCTGGTTGTGTTGTGTGATGGAGCTGTGTAAATCTTTATCTAGAATTTTCAATTTCCATGTATTTGAAGACTTTTGGGAAACAAAGGAATCAGAGGTTAGTGTAGTTTTATTAAAAAAAAAAGATAATGCAGAAACGATCCAACTCTAGAAAATGACTGTTGTAGTTGATCGTAATACAAAGGTTGAATTTATTTTAGAATAGATTATGCAGTATGGTTGTGCTGCACGTTTGGCCCCTAGAGGGCGCACTGGGTATTCATACATATTTTCCAAGTTGCTGCACACAGAATGGTTACATCATGTTGGACAGAATCAGACGGATCCCTGGGAAGAGACTGAAAGGAAAAAAGTGTTGAATAGAACATATGGGCAGCATTTTCTGACCTGTTCTGAAAATGCTATCTGCCTGGCTGTCATCCTGTTGCACTAACTATCCTTCCGCGGTAGAAGATTCACGCATTCCTGTCCAATCTTCCTTCTCGCATGCTAAATATGAGAGTCTGCCGTTTATATTCTCATGATCAGTCCCAGAGAAGTAATAAGATAAATATGAATGGCATAGGCATCAATCCCAGCAGTTGGGACTGGGTCTGCACAAAATGTACAGAGTGTCCCCATCATTGACATGGATAAAAAAAAGTTACATTATTATTATTTTTTTTTTTTTTAACAGTTTTAGATAGATAAATCATAGCTAGTTATACAAAAGTCTTTCTCTTTTTTAACTGTGACAGGCATGCTGTAGGCAATAATGCAGACGAGACACGTAATACAATAAAACCTACCTGCTTGCAGTCTTTCTTAGAAAGTACACTAATGCACAGCTTAACCACTTGCCTACCGGGCACTTATACCCCCTTCGTGCCGAGACCAATTTTCAGCTTTCAGCTCTGTTGCACTCTGAATTACAATTGCGCGGTCATGCAACACTGCACCCATATGAAATTTTTATTATTTTTTTCACACAAATAGAGCTTTCTTTTGGTGGTATTTACTCGCTGCTGGGTGTTTTATTTTTGTGCTGTAAACAAAAAAAGAGCAAAAATTTTGAAAACGGGTAATTTTTCTCATTCACTGATGTGCGTTGATGAGGCTGCACTGATGGGCACTGGTAGGTGGCACTGATGGGCACTGATGAGGTGGCATGGATACGCAACACTGATGGGCACGGATAGGCAGCACTGATTAGCTGGCACTATTATGCAACAATGATGGGCACTGATGGGTGGCACTGACGGGCACTGCTGGGTTGCACTGCTGGGTGGCACTGCTGGGTGGACTGATGGGCACAGGTGGGGGGCACAGGTGGGTGGCACTGCTGGGCACTTGTGGGCAGCACTGCTGGACATTGATCATCAGGGCACTGATGATCAGTGCTGATCCATCCTCTGACAATTTTCGGTTATCGGCAGTACTTTCCTCATGCTGGGACCGTGTGAGGAAAGTGCATCCGATAACCGGCAACTGCATTTACTGGTGATCTGCTGCATCATTGGGCACGCCTGATCACGTGGTAAAAGGCCGCTGTGATTGGCCTTTTACCACATCACGTGATCAGCTGTGTCCATAGGACACAGCGATCATGGAGATCCCCCCGAGAACCGCAGGAGGGCGCGTTCTGGGAGGACGTCATATGACGCCCTCCCAGAACTGGCCGGCCGTGGTGAAGCCGTCATTCGGCTATCTGCAGTCGGCATGTGGTTAATATACATTCCAATACTGTGCCTGTGTGTTTGCAATGAACTCCTGAACATGCATGGGAGTTGCATTATCCTGAAGCGGTCATCACCAGTGAGCTTTGCTGGGGTCAGGCCATTGAAGCAAAGGTAAGTATCTCAGATTTTAGTTCTGCTTTAAAATATAGAAATTATACGTAGCTCTACACTTGCAGGGGCTGTTTGATAATGCTTGTCCCCAGTGATTGCCCCGACCTTGGAAGCTTCCTGACATCTCTGACACTAGTTTCAGACATATTTCAACAGTATGAAGTAATAATGCAAGAGACACAATTCTTTAGTAACACCTCTACATTGGGCTCGTTCAAAAGAGTAGACCACAGAATAAAGGTTTAGGAGATACATCACCCGTTAGGGCCAGTTCACACTACATGCGTTTCAGTTGCTTTTTTTCTGCATGCAAAACACAGAAAGTAGGTTATATGGTTGTCAATGTCATAGTTAGCAGCAGTGCTTGCAATTCCAGTGCATTCCAGTTGCAAAAAAAAAGTAGAACAGGCTGCATTTTTTCTGCACAGAACTGTACTGGAACGCGGTAAAACGCATCAAAAAGGCACCAGAACAAACCAAAAACGCACTGGAATGCACATGTCCCTATTTAAATTGAAGAAAAAGAGAGGGGAAAAAATGAACTGGAATGTATAAAAAAAAAAACGCACTGGAATGTGTCAAAAATGTGTCAAAAACGCATCTGGACTGCGTTTCTATAGTGTGAACCGGCCATTAATGCATAAAGCAAAATATTGATAAAATGGAAATAACCAAATAGCAACGGTTAACAGATTATACAGTCACAAATGGTGCGTTGTAACTATGTAACTGCAACACCAGCAGCAGGAGGGGGAAGAAAAGGCTTGTTGATTCTCTGGACCACCAGCATCACAATAGGGAATTCAAAGAATTATGTAAATATATACTGTATATACTCTGGCATAAATGGGTATAGACACCCTAAATTGAATACCAATGGTTTAGATGCGAAGAAGTCCCTTTAACTAGAAATAGCAACGTGAGTTCTGAGATGTTTAAAGTTCCTGATATGATAGTAGCTGTTGTCTTCTGCTAGCAATGGTGGGGCCCATATACGGTAGGGAGTAATGGTAATTCAATGAAGATAACGGATAACAGATGTGGTAAATGATCAAAGCAAAGATCACCTGATAATGAGGTGTAATGGTGTCTGCATGCAGTGTCTCTAGAGTGTTGTCAGAAAGAGGTTGGACATCCGCCCAGTTACCAATCCCATAGATAACACGGCCTCCTAGGAACAGGGTTCTTGCCTGGGCTCTTGGCTGTTCATAGAGAAGTGCAGAGTTACTGCCTGAAAACCTGTCAGCATGGCAAGCTGACTCAAGATGACTGGCTCAAGACCGGGTAGTGACAGTCTAGATGCAGAGAAGCTGATGCAGTCAGTATGTCAATGTGCGTCACCACTGTACTGAACTGGTATGCAGAGTCCCACAGTAGTAGCCAGCCATTTGGAGAACAGCAGTCCCTTGTGTGTTCAGCTCTGAATCCTGCACCAAGAGAGCAACCAGTTCCTTGCTGTAGAATATATCTCCTCTCCCAAAAACCTTGTGGATTCTCAGTTCTCTGGTAGTTGTAGTTCAATCAGCACTCTGTAATACAGGATATATTGGGTAGAGGACTACAGATCCCAAGATCCTCTGCTGTCAGAGGAACTGGATCCACTCTGCTAACCAGAAGTGATGTAGCAGTCTCAGTACTGGGCACTAAGGGGAAAAGGATTAACATAGTCTCATCTGTAAATGTCCCTGAATGGCATAATGATATTACGGCACCTGGCTACACATATACTGTATGTTGTATTCTTGGGGAAAATAGAGTTCTCCTTCAAGACTCTTACATTTGAGAGTGACTGTTAACTGTCACTCATATAAACAGGTGTTATTAAAGTGTAGCTAAAGGCAAAACTTTTTTTCTTTTATTTTTGGATAGAATAAGAGGAGAGTTATAACCGCCATCTTGTTTTTCCAATGTCATCCCATCGTACCATGTGCATTTATGCATGATTTTGAACAGAAATATATATACATGTATGATTTATTTAAAAAATATTGCACCAGTTGGTGGCAATATATTGATGCCGTATTTGCGGTGTAGTGGGGCAACACTAGGACCCTACATGTGTTTAATGGAATATTAAATTCTTTCAGTGATGATATAAAGTTCAACATGTGCATTGGGGGTAAAGCAGTGTCTTTTCTAGACATTATAGTTTACATTGAGAATGGAAAGATAGAATCAGATCTATATGTTTAACCTGACGGATAGAAATCAACTCCTATTTGATAGTTTTCACACCCCCTCCATGTTTTCAGGTCGATTGTACACAGCCAATTGTGTAGAGTCAAGTGTATTGTGAGTAATCAGAGAGATGTAGTAAAAGATTGGGTGAGATGTGTCAGAAATGTAGAAATTGAGGTTACCCAGGACATCTTAAACAACAGGAACTTGAGAAGTTGAATCCCCTTGTTTGAACACGGAACCTGTATCAGAAATAAAAGACCGCAAAATAAACGCCTGCCTTTCTCTATGCAGTACCATAGTCATAGTGAGGATATTAAAATTATAAAAAAACATTGGCCCATATTGCAACGGTCAAATCCTGGCATTGATTATTTTCAACAAGTATCTTTAAAAATCTTATTGCAGGAATAAAGCAATAAGAGATGTATTGGTACATGCGGATTTTAGAAAGAAAAAAGTAAGAGAAATGGGTGTTAACCTTGTCTCAACTGCATACAGTGTAATGTGATGAGAAAGGGGGAATTTTTTGTCCATCCTGGTAATGGTCGTAAATTTATCATTAGGGGATTCCATACATGCCAATCATATGATGTTGTGTATGCACTATTATGCACATGTAATTTAGTTTATGTTGGGGAAACAACACAAAAAATCAAGGATCGCATATCACAACATCGCGCCTCCTGTCGTGCTAAACAGCCAGGTTTGCTGGTTCCCAAACATATTATGGAATGTGATCATAAAGACACTGATTTAAAATGTATGATATTGGAAGAGATAAAACAAAGTCAGGAGAGGTGGAGACAGAATTCTTAAATTAAAACAAAGAGAGGTATGGTGGATCAATCAGCTCAGTTCTCCACACCCTTTTGGTTTGAATAGGGATTATGATTTTTTTTTTGGAATGTAGTATAATTATATTTACGCTGATTGTCCGTGATTTCTTTCAGATCTAGGAAAAATGAAATGGAATGGCTGGGGTGTAACGATGGATTTCTTGTATCAGTTTGGATTTAGGCTTAATTAATTCTTCAGTTTTTGTATAGTATAGAATCACAGTATGTTGATTATAATATAATGTAACATATGAGAAATGATTTATATTTATTTTTATTTTGTTATATAAAGGTATATCCTAATATGAGAGTAATGCTATAGTGCTGCTATAGTAGATGAGATGCATCTGTGCAACCCTGTGTTTAGGTGTGTGGAGTGATCTCATGATGACTAGCAATACAATTGTAGCTTGATGAAGAGCAGTGTTATGCTTGAAAATGCGCAGTTATGCTAATTTATGTATGAAGATACACTTGAAGTAAAGGAATTTTTACAGAGATCTTGTTCTCATTTCTTTTGAGTTGCTACACACACACACACACTATATTGCCAAAAGTATTGGGACGCCTGCCTTTACACGCACATGATCATTAATGACATCCCAGTTTTAGTCCGTAGGGTTCAATATTGAGTTGGCCCACCCTTTGCAGCTATAACAGCTTCAACTCTTCTGGGAAGGCCATCCACAAGGTTTAGGAGTGTGTCTATGGGAATGTTTGATCATTCTTCCAGAAGAGCATATGTGAGGTCAGGCACTGATGTCAGAGAAGAAGGCCTGGCTCGCAGTCTCTGCATGCCTAGGTGCTTGATTTTATACACCTGTGGCCATGGAGGTGGTTGGAACACATGAATCCAATGATTTGTAGGGGTGTCCCAATACTTTTGGTAATATAGTGTATATACATACACACACATACATTATTATTATTATTATACAGGATTTATATAGCGCCAATAGTTTGCTCAGCGCTTTACATTATAATGGGAGACAATACACAAGACAGTACAGTAACAATACGATTCAATACACGAGGGGTTCGAGGGCCCTGCTCCTTGGAGCTTACAATCTAAGAGGTAGGGGATAGTGGTACAGGAGGAAACAACTGTGGGGGGTGAAGTGATAGGAAGAGTGGAGGAGTTCAGTAATTAGCTGAGGGCGGGGTAGGCTTCCCTGAAGAGATAGGTTTTCAGGGTGCGCCTAAAGGTGAGGAGAGTAGGTGATAGTCTGATGGATTGGGGTAGGGAGTTCCAGAGGATAGGGGAAGCCCTGGAGAAGTCCTGGAGGCGGGCATGGGAGAAGACCAAGGAACTAGAGAGTAGGAGGTCTTGTGAGGAGCGGAGAGTACATTTTGGGTGGTATTTGGATACCAGATCGGTGATGTAGTTTGGGGCAGTATTATGAACAGCTTTGTACATCAATGTTAGCATTTTGAATTTTATCCGTTGGGCAATCGGAAGCCAGTGGAGAGATTGGCAGAGGGGGGTGGTGGATACGGAGCGGTTTGTGAGGTGGATGAGTCTGGCCACAGCATTCAAGATGGACTGAAGTGGGGATAGCCTTCGGTGAGGTAAGCCGATGAGGAGGGAGTTACAATAGTCAAGTCGTGAAATAATAAGGGAGTGAATGAGTTGCTTAGTGGTTTCCAGGGTTAGGAATGGGCGTATTTTGGAGATGTTGTGGAGGTGAAGTCTACATGAGTTTGTCAGCGATTGGACTTGGGGCTGGAAGGACAGATTGGAGTCTAGGATGACACCTAGTACTCTGGCTTGAGGGGAGAGACTGATGGTGGAGTTGTTGGTCATGATGGAGAAGTCGGGGGGGGGGGGAGCAGGCTGGGGGGAAAACTAGGAGCTCAGTTTTGGAGAGATTTAGTTTGAGGAAGTGGAGTGACATCCAATCCGATATGTCACTCAGTAGGCTTGTGATACGAGCAGAGACTGAAGGGGTGAGGTGAGGGGTAGAAAGATAGATTTGCGTGTCATCGGTGTAGAGATGGTAGTTGAAGCCATGAGAGTGTATCAATTGGCCAAGGGAGGAGGTGTAGATGGAGAAGAGAAGTGGCCCGAGGACATAGCCTTGAGGGACCCCGACAAAGAGGGGGATTGAGGAGGAGGTGGTATTGTTATAGGTAACGCTGAAGGAGCGCTGTGATAGATAGGAAGAGAGCCAGGAGAGGGCGGAGTCTCTGAGGCCAAGAAAGTGTAGTTTTTTGAGGAGGAGAGGGTGGTCAACCGTGTCGAAAGCCTCAGAGAGGTCAAGGAGTAGGAGCACTGAATAGTGGCTATTAGCTTTGGCGGATAGCAGGTCGTTGGTGAGTTTGAGTAGGGTAGTTTCAGTGGAGTGTAGGGGGCGGAAGCCAAACTGTAGGGGATCAAGGAGGTTGTTGTCGTTGAGGTGGGAACTCAGGCGATTATAGACCAAGCGCTCACGGAGTTTGGATGTAAATGGCAGCAGGGAGATGGGTCTTAGGTTGTCCAGGTCGGTGGGATCTAGGGATGGTTTTTTAAGTATGGGATTGATGTGTGCGTGCTTCAGGGGGGAGGGGAATGTGCCAGAAAAGAGGGAAAGATTATAGATGTGAGTGAGGGAGCGTAGAATGGCGGAAGACGGTGATCGTAGGAATTGTGAGGGGACATACATACATATATATACATATATATAATATACACTATATTGCCAAAAGTATTTGGATGCCTGACTTTGTTATAATACCACTAACAGTTGACCGTGGAATATTTAGTGGCAAGGAGATTTCACAGATGGACTTATTGCACAGGTGGCAACCTATCACGGTCCCACGCTTGAATTCACTGAGCTCCTGAGAGCGACCCATTCTTTCACACATTTGTAGAACGCCTAGGTGATGATTTTATACACCTGTGACCATGGAGGTGATTAGAACACCTGAATCCAATGATTTGGAGGGCTAATACTTTTGGCAATATAGTGTATATAACACTTTGTAAAATTTTGTTCCTGGGGTAACCAGATTGCAGTTGGGTATCAGGAAGGACTATAGTTCCTACAGTCACAGAACACACTTTCATTATATAACCTCAACATTGTAATAAAAATACAAATCCCTTGGACTGTGGTGTGAGGCAGCAAACATTTAGAGCTAATTAATATGTAACCCATCAGAAAACTGACAGCATGCAACAAAAAGAGTGATTACGGTAATAAGATGTATTGGGCTGCACTGTTTTAATTAAAATTCCTTTTTACAGCTCTTTTAAAAGAGGAAATGAAGACACAGGATGTAACACATCCATCATTATTCTCTGATCCCTGAGCTGTGCTTTCACTTGTCTAATATGAGACTTCTAAGTGTGAAATGAATGAGGTTTCTTATTGTAATATATAAAGGCATATTTTTTTAATAATTATGCTTTAGCATAGTAAAAATAATGTCTGTCCGTTTGTTGCAGAAATTGAACCTGATGATACCTTAAATATTAGCAACTAATAACATATTAGCCTTGCAGTCATTCATAATGTTTTGTTTTGTTACATTTTGATACAAATAAAAATCCTTATTCTCCAACAATAATCTATACACATCCACTACTTCAAGGAGAAGTACAGGAATTAAAAAAAGAAACGTACATACGCAGATAGCTGCAGCATCGATCCCATGCTGCAGCTGTTCCCCTGCTGATTCTACACAGATAACTATAACTGAGCCATCAAAGACTGCTGATCACTCAGTTCTCCCTGCCGCTCTGAGCAGAGAGGTGGTGACTCTCAGTCGCCACTCTGCTCTGCCCCTCCAGTGCTTACTAGAGCACTGGGCTGTGGTCGGGGGGGGAGTGGCTGGCTCAGGTTCTCAGCAACAAGCTGGAAGGCTGAGCCAACTGGCAGTCAGGTTTCTGGGTGGATACCGACATTATTGTCAGGATCCCTGCAGAGCCTGGACCGGCTGTGTTACGTCAGCTGACAGCAGGCTTTAGTCCACTGTCAGCTGACTCTGAGTCACAGGAGAGCAAAACTAAGTGCACTCCTGGGATCCTATGGAGAAATAAAGCCAAAAGAGATTTAACCATACTTTTTTAACAACTTGCCCTCTTGAGGATTTACCCCCCTGCACAACCAGGCAATTTTTTGTGTTACGGCGCTATGTTACTTTAACTGACAATTGCACGGTCATGCAATGCTGCACCCAAATGAAATTTTTTGTCCTTTTTTTTCCCACAAATTGAGCTTTATTGCGCTATAAGCAAAAAAAGACTTACAATTTTGAGAAAAAAAACTATATTTTGGACTTTTTGCTATTAAACATGTCCAGTGAAAAAAATTTCCTAAAAAGATCCCAATACGTGTAAATGAATTGGTTTACATGAAAGTTATAGCATTTACAAATGCGAACCGTTGCGGGTGTGTGTGTCAAGTTAACAACACCCCGGTCCGCAAGTGGAGCAATGTGCAGACTCAGATCGCATAGGTATGAATACCTATGCGAGCCGATTCTAGTGCGGACCCAAAAAAGGGTCCTGCACGTTTTTGCGAATAAAGCCATACAAAATGTATTTCAATCACACCGCATACAAATCGCATGTGATTTGTACAGGAAAGCGGTGCGGTTCCTGTGCGAATCCCATGCGATTCACCGCAATGATGTGAACCCAGGCTAAGTCTACAATAAGCATTGCATTGATGCGTCATAGTCTGATTCCCTGCTACAATCCTCTTTACACTTTTGCATTTTCCACCATTAACAACGCTCCTAGTTTTCCCCCCAGCCCGTGCCCCCCCCCCCGACTTCTCCATCAAGACCAACAACTTCACCATCAGTCCCACCCTGCAAGCCAAAGTCCTAGGTGTCCCTCTAGACTCAAACCTGTCCTTCCAACCCCATGTCCAATCGCTGACAAATTCATGCAGGCTCCACCTCCGCAACATCTCCAAAATACGCCCGTAACTAACCCCAGACACTACTAAACAACCCGTTCACTCCCTTATTATCTCATGACTCGACTATTGTAACTCCCTCCTCACCGGCCTACCTCACCACAGACTATCCCCGCTTCAGTCTATCCTGAACTCAGAGGCCAGACTCATCCACCTTACCAACCACTCCACTTCTGCCACCCCCCTCTGTCATTCCCTCCACTGGCTTCCGATTGCCCAACGCATTAAATTCAAACTACTAACACTGATGTACAAAGCCATTCATAACATTGCCCCAAACTACTTCACCGACCTGATACCCAAATACCACCCAACCCGTACTCTTCGCTCCTCACAAGACCTCCTACTTTCTAGCTCCCTGGTCTCCTCCTCCCACGCCCGACTGCAGGACTTCTCCAGGACTTCCCTCATCCTCTGGAACTCACTACCCCAATCCATCAGACTGTCACCTACCCATCTCTTCAGGGAAGCCTACCCCACCCTCACCTAACAGCCGATCTCCTCCACTCCTCCTACCACTCCATCCCCCACAGCCACTTCCTCCTGTACCACTATCCCCTCCCTCCTAGATTGTAAGCTTGAAAGAGCAGGGCCCTCGTACCCCTCGTGGATTGTTTTGTTACTGTACTGTCTCATGTACTGACCCCCACTACTCTGTACAGCGCTGAGCAAGCTTTTTGGCGCTATTTAAATACTGTATAATAATAATAATAATTTTCCTATGAAATCACTGGAAAAGCATCCAAATGCATGGTATCATTTATCATACCATGTGTTTTAAAGCATGTTGCATTACACATCCAGATGCATCATAGAGTAGGTCAATGTGCAGTAATGTGCACTAGTGAGCATTGTTGAGTATCATGACAAATGCTGCGTGCTTTTTGATCCTTTTCTATTGATCTTAATGGAGAACGGCTCAGATAAAAATGCAAAGGTGTGAATCCAGCCTTATGTTCCTTCACACCCAGCACTGGTGTGCATTTTTTAACTGCTTGTGGTGTATTTATGTGAATGTTTGTATTGATAAAGTGCAATATGTTAATTTTTTTTTCTAACCACTTGCCCTCCAGAGGATTTACCCCCCGTTATTGACCAGGCCATTTTTTGTGATACTGCGCTGCATTACTTTAACTGACAATTGCGCAGTCATGCAATGCTGCACCCAAATGAAATGTACATCCTTTTTTTCCCACAAATGGAGCTTTCTTTCGGGGGTATTTGGTCGCCTCTGTGTTTTTATTTTTTTGCGCTATAAACAAAAAAAGACTGACAATTTTGAGAAAAAAACAATATTTTCTGACTTTTTGCATGTCCAGTAAAAAGAATTAAAATCAAATTTCCTCATAAATTTAGGCCAAAATGTATTCTGCTACATGTCTTTACTAAAAACAATCCCAATACGTGTAAATTATTGGTTTATGTGAAAGTTATAGCGTCTACAAATTTTTTTTATACTGGTAATGGCGGCGATCACCAACTTATTGCGGGACTGCGGCGGGCATTTTGACACTGGGGGGTAACTGACTAACTGTCACTGACATCCCCAGTGACACTAAGACAGTGATCAGTGCTAATAAAAAGCACTGACACTGTACTAATGACACTGGGCAGGAAGGAGTTAATGTGAGGAGATCAAAGGGTTAACTGTGTGCTGTTTTACTATGTGATGTGTCTGTGTTTCACTGTGTAAGCACTCTGCTTTGTATTGCTCTGCTATGCAATTTTTTACTTCTTAGTGGAAGTGATGACTGGCATATTCAATGCTTTGGACATCTTTTTATGTCCTTTTCCATTTTTATAAAGTTCCATTACCTTGGTATGCAGGACTTTTGACAGTTCTTTTCTGATTCCCATGGCTCAGTGTCTAGCCTAGTCAGTGCTTCCACATAAGAGCTAACAAACTTATTGACTATTTATACACTGACACTAATTGCAATTTAAAAAGCCACAGATGTGGGACGTTAACCCCTAATTGGCATTTTAACCCGTGTGTGTCACCTTGTGTGTCTGTACCAAGGCCAAACATTCCAGGGTATGGAAACTTTTGATCCGGGCCATTTGGGTGATTTCTGTTGTCATTATGATTTAAAAACAACTATTTGATAAAAAAAATGGCTTCATATGATCATCATCCTTCAATAAAAGAGCATTTTTTGGCATGATCAGTCATATTTTCAATATCAGTCTCACAATTTTTGCCAGGGTATGCAAACTTTTGAGCATATATGTGTATATACGTGATTTTGCGCAGACCTTCTGCCCTGTAGCAGTATTTCTACTATAGGGCGGAAGGAAAGCTGCTAATTTCTTTTGAAAAATGTCTTTTTTCTCTGCACTTGATTCAGGACTGCTATAACCAACACACCCAGACACAGATGGTGTGAATGAGCCCTAAGCCTAAACCATATTCTACTATAGCCCTACTACTGGAAAAGCCCGCCTGATTTGATATTTGATAATTTGATCATTTTGTGGGAAAAAATTGCAATTTAAAAAAATATTCTAGCATATACAATTGCTACACAAGTCATATTGTAATTGAAAGTTACTAAAAATAATCCCTTTTCATCTGCAGTGCTGTAATTTTCTGCAAAATGCAATGCAATATGGCAACCTGGAGACATTCTGTACACAGATGGTGTACAGAATGCTCCCAGAAATGTCATTTCCTGCTTATGTGATTGGCTTAATAATTTTCCAAGTCAGCTTTTGGGCATCTCCTGCAATAAAAATGTCCTTTTTGGTGAGATACTCCCAAAGGGAAATCACATCTAAAGGGATGCAGACCCTACCACTTTCCTCATTAGAACCCTGCAATGGCAACAGCTGATTGATAATGATAAAATCACTCCCATTTACATTCATTTTCCACATGGACACCAGAATAACAAAAAGTAGGAATTCACAACAAAGTTTGTTAAAATCCCTGCTATGTCCATAGATCGCCCAGAGGGAATGATTTTTTATCTCAACAAAGGTAGAGTTACTCTTTATATTAAATTTATTACATAGGTTTGGTACATTAAAAGAGAGTGTACAAAATTGTACAGATTGTATAGTAAATGGGCAGTTTTAAACAGATTTCAAGGTTACAGATGGTAAAAGAAATTTCCATTATTCATGCTTACTAGTATAAATAGAACATCTGACCACAGCTTCAACCTGTCCACCCAGACGCAGTGGCCACATTATGTACTACATTGTCTTTGCAATGATGGAAGTCCATTGTAGACAGATTTCTATTTCCTCAGTCAGAAGGAAGCAAGATGAATTCTCATAGTGGTTGCTTGACTTGGTATACTCACCGGCCACTTTCTTAGGTATACCTTACTACCCTGTGTGGTCTTCTGCTGCTGTAGCTGATCTGCTTTAAGGTTCAATGTGTTGTGCGTTCAGAGATGGTATTCTGAATACCTTGGTTATAACGACTGTTTATTTGAGTTACTGTTGCCTTTCTATCATTTCAAACCAGTCTGCCCATTCTCCTCTGACCTCTGACATCAACAAGGCATTTTCATCCACACAACTGCCGTTCACTGGAAGTTTTCTCTTTTTCGGACCGGTCTCTGTAACCCCTAGAGATGGTTATGTGTGAAAATCCCAGTAGATCAGCAGTTTTTTAAATACTGAGACCAACCCATCTGGCACCAACAACCATACCACGTTCACAGTCAGTTTAGGTGGACAACCAAGTCTTGGTAGGTTTGCGGTTGTGCCATACTCTTTCCATTTTCAGATCATGGATTGAACAGTGCTCCGTGAGATGTCCAAAGCTTGGGATTTTTTTATAACCTAACCCTGCTTTAAACTTCTCCACAACTTTATCCCTGACCTGTCTGGTGTGCTCCTTGGCCTTCATGATGATGTTTGTTCACTAATGTTCGCTAACAAGCCTCTGAGGGCTTCACAGAACAGCTGTATTTATACTGAGAGTAAATTACACACAGGTGGACTATTTAATAATTAGGTGACTTCTGAAGGCAATTGGATCCACTAGATTTTAGTTAGGGGTATCAGAGTAAAGGGGGCTGAATACAAATGCACACCACACTTTTCAGATATTTATTTGTAAAAAAATTTTGAAAAACATTTATCATTTCATCATACCAAAATGAGGAAAATTTCAAGGGGTATGAATACTTTTTCAAGGCAATGTACGTATAGTCTTTTTTAAGGGGGGTTCCCTGAGACCGGAACATTATTTCAAGGGTTCTTCTGTGTTGAAAAGGTTGAGAAAGGCTGGGCTAGAGGTTCTGTTAATATTGTGTTCCTTTTGAGGAGATTCTCACTTTCTGTCTAGACAAATGAATAATTAAAAAAAGAGCTTCTCTTGCTCACAACTGGATGTTTAAAACAGCCTTTTTCAACCAGGGTGCCATCTGCTTTCTTCAGTGGTACCCTGGCAAATTGCCTCAAATTGACCAAAATTTATGTAAAAACCCGTCGGTGGATCAAGCCTGCCTTTTTGTTACACAAAGCAGGTGTTAATTTTCAGCAGTCCAATCTTAACCAGTTGCTGCCTGCAGATAGCCGAATGAGGGCTACACTGTGGCTGGCCAGTTCTGGGAGGGCGTCATATGACGTCCTCCTAGAACGCACTCTCCTGCGCGCCCCCCTGGGCGCGCACCTGGCAATCTCCGTGATCGCTGTGTCCTACGGACACAGCTGATCACATGATGTGGTAAAAGGCCAATCACAGCGGCTTTTTACCACGTGATCAGCCGTGTCCAATGACACGCTGATCACAGGGAAATGCAATTGCCGGTTCTCGGCGGCACTTTCCTCACGCTGTCAGAACATGGGGAAAGTACTGCCGAGAACCAGCAGTTGTCAGAGCAGGGATCTGCACCGATCATCAGGGCACTGATGATCGGTGCCCAGCAGTGCCACCCACCAGTTCCACCCACCTGTGCCCAGCAGTGCCGCCCACCAGTGCCCAGCAGTGATGCCCACCAGTGCCCAGCAGTGCCACCCACCTGTGCCCATCGGTGTCACCCACCTGTGCCCATCAGTGCCACCCACCTGTGTCACCCAACTCTGCCCATCAGTGCCACCCACCTGTGCCCATCAGTGCCACCCACCTGTGCCCATCGGTGCAGCACAGCAGTGCTGCCAGTCAGTGCCCAGCAGTTGCGCCAGCCAGTGTCCAGCAGTGCCACCAGTCAGTGCCCAGCAGTGCCACCAGTCAGTGCCACCTATCAGTGCTGACTATCAGTACCCATCATCAGTGCCGCCTATCAGTTCCACCTATCTGTGCCACCTCATTAGTGCCGCCTATCAGTGCCCGGTAGGCAAGTGGTTAAGTACCATGCGGGTCAGTCGCCTGCGTTCTAACAACTAATGACATTGTCAGTTGATAAGGAGAACGTCAGTTGATAAGGAGGATGTCATCCTTGTTCTCCCCTCCTCTGCCCCTCTCCATTAGCACTGGGGTAAGAGAAACTGAAGAGGAGAAATGCTAGCATACTAGTCAGCACCATTGTGCAAAGGTATATTTGCTTTGTAAGAATACATCACTTCTAAGGTTGGATGTCCTACATGTTTGGATGCTGCTGCATCATATAAAGTTATTTGTTTCGGTTTTTTTCATTTTAAAATGGTGTGTCTCGAGATTGTGCAGAATATTAAAGGGTGCCTTGACTAAAAAAAGGTTGAGAAACACTAAAGTAATACATGACATTATATTACTAGGAAAACACCTCTGTCCCAAAAGGACGGTTTGCAAAACTCTGGGATTTTTAAGGTGAATATGCTCTCAGAAATTGAACTATCAGCACTGAATTTATAGGTAAAATTCGAAGTTTATTTTCCTTGATTTGTATCAGGCACAGAAAGAACAGCACACTGATCTTAGCCATTGGAGGACAGACAGGCTGCATGTCAAATACAGCCAGAAAACTAACCACACTGGAAAGGATGTACTTTTATGTTTAGTGTGGTCAGTTTTAAAAGGAAAGCAGGGGGACTGGCATTATCACCAGGAATTTCACACAAAGGAAGCGATACAAAGAGAACAGGATACATTTTAACATTATGGTACTACAGAAACATATCAGGAGTTTAAGCAGGGGCGTCCCTAGGCAGTTGCGGGGGGTGCGCGCCGCACTGGGTGACACCTTTTCCACAGGGTGACACCAGACCCGCTCCACCAGGGGCAAACTGACCATTTGGGCACTGCCTGAGGGCCTGGGGTCACTACAGGGCCCCATGAGAGGCTCAGTCCGTCTCTGTATGTGCCGCTTCTGAAATAAGCAGGCATTGAGGGAACGGACAGTGAGGCAGGCACTTCGGACACCTCTCCTCCTCGGAGTTTCAGCAGAGGGGCGGGTCCACATCCCTGCCACGGGTGCTGAAAATGGAGAGCTGGAAGGGCAAGCAGAGTATGCAGTAGGTCAGTGTAATCCCCGGACCCTAATGACAGCACTGCAACTTCATGTAGTAGGTAGGGGGGAGAAAGAGGTGGGGGGGAGAAAGAGGGCAGAGAGATGGGGGGGAGAAAGAGGGCAGAGAGAGAGGGGAGAGAAAGAGGGCAGAGAGGGGGGGGGGAGAAAGAGGGCAGGGGGGGATAAAGAGGGCGGGGGGGAGAAAGAGGGCAGGGAGAAGGGGGAGAAAGAGGGCAGAGAGAGAGGGAGGGAGAAAGAGGGCAGAGAGAGAGGGGGGAGAAAGAGGGCAGGGGCAGAGAAAGAGGGCGGGGGGGAGAAAGAGGGCAGAGAGAGAGGGGGGGAGAAAGAGGGCAGAGGGGGGGGGAGAAAGAGGGCAGAGAGAGGGGGGAGAAAGAGGGCGGGGGGGAGAAAGAGGGCAGATAGAGGGGGGGAGAAAGAGGGCAGAGTGAGGGGGGGAGAAAGAGGGCGGGGGGGGGGAAAGAGGGCAGAGAGAGAGGGGGATAGAGAGGGCAGGGGGGGGGAGAAAGAGGGCAGAGAGAGAGGGGGGTAGAGAGGGCAGAGGGGGGGAGAAAGAGGGCAGAGAGAGAGGGGGATACAGAGGGCAGGGGGGGAGAAAGAGGGCAGAGAGAGAGGGGGATAAAGAGGGCAGAGAGAGAGGAGAAGAGAGAGAAGGCAGAGAGAAAGAGTGGGGAGAGAGAGGGGGGCTTGCTTTAAAACTTACCTTTTTGTAGAGCATGTGGAGAGATCAGTTAACCCCATATAGGTTGAAAGCTGACGATCCCCGCAGGATGGATTGGATCTGCGGATTGGGGAGGGTAATGGATCGGAATCCGATCCATTATGCTCAATCCGCAGATCCGATCCATCCAGCGGGGATCGTCGAAGGGGGTGTCACCAAGTGTTACCGCACCGGGTGACACCAACCCTAGGGACGCCACTGAGTGTGAGTTGGGGTAACACTTTAATTCACTGCCTGTCTTATTTATTTATTTCAGGTACTTATAGAACACCGTCAAGTTATGCAGCGCTTTACATATATACATATATATATATTGTACATTCACATCGTACCCTAACCCTCATGGGGTGTACAATCTAAGGTCCCTAACTTACCTTCATACATACACATACTAGGGCCAATTTAGACAGAAACCAATTCACCTAACAGCATGTTTTTGGAGTGTCAGAGGAAACCAGAGTACCTGGAGGAAACCCACACAGGCACAGGGAGAACATGCAAACTCCAGGCAGGTGGTGCCATGGTTGAGATTTGAACCAACGACCCTAGTACTGCCAGGTGGAGGTGCTAACCATTTAGCCACTGTGCTGCCTACTGTCTTAGGGTGACAACAGTACTGAGCAGAATTGCCACCTTAAAGCAGGCCATAGACTATGCAATTTTCTTTCCTTCCACCACAGGAAGCAGGAAAGAGATTTGCTCAATTTTCCCATCAACACATGAAGTGTAGATGGGGGAAACTCTCCCACCGTGATATTGTTCTGCCAGACCGAAACCTTCCCTGCTGGCAGAATATGATTCCGACGGGCTGGTTGTACACAATTCGATAGGTAGATAGATAGATAGATAGATAGATAGATAGATAGGGTGCCCATACATGGATTGAAATTGGCTCAGTCTCTGCTGAACCAGCTGAATTTCTATCCTTGTATGGCCATCTTAAGTGCATAACACTATATAACACACCCTTTCTTCTCCATAACAGGGCGAGGTGTTTTGTAGTCCACTGAGATAGTAGGGAGCAATGATAAGTGATAACAAAGGCAGAGAGTACAGCACGTTATCAGCTCACAAGATATCTGGATGGACGAACAGCTATTTTTTTCTTTGCACTTGTCGAACAGATATAATACAATGCTTTTATGGGTAAATTTAACGGACCAAAATGGAGCAAATAAGAGAAATGTATTGTTAGAGTTTACATACACTTTAAAATGATATTTCCTGACACCGAAAGGGGTGGTGGGAAAGGCATATGTTGTATAAAGTATGTACTGTTGGTATGAGTTTTTATTTTATAAGAACTGATAGAACTAAAAATGTAATGAAAGGCCCTCACCTTCCTTCCAGATTGTTTGTCAGAAAATCGATGTGTATGAGCATGTGTCACCACTCATCCTCAAGTGTTACAGAATCAGAAGTGTCAGGCAATGGATGTGTCATTCCTTTCAATGGACTTTACTGGCTATACTTCTGCTATGGACCACAGGAGTACAGTCATTCCGCAATTCTGTGACCCGTGTGCAAAGAATGAAAGGAAAAAATGAAATGTCTCTAGCAGCAATGGTATTCCTTATAAACATTTGAACGTGTCATGTGACAGTCCTTAGGTTGATGTTATTTATAGTGTATATGCTACTATTTTGAAAGGGATATGCGTTTGTGTCTACCGCTTTGCGGTGAAAGCAGAATGCGTAATAAATATGTAAGAGCAAACAATTAACTGTACTGTTCAGTTAGTAAAAACATAACAAGCAAAGACTATTTAGGTAAATAGTGTCTTATTATGGGCTATGGAGCTTGGACAGAGGTTACATTTTCACCTTCCGTGGGGATCCCTCAGGTATGGCACATGCATACTTATTTTAAGTAATGTATGTGCCATACCTGTGGGATTCCCGTGGAATCTGGAAATGTGATCTCTGTTAGCTTCCATGTCCGTGCGAAACAGCTGCCCTGCAGAACACAGGAGGTCACCCGCTCAACATGGGCACTATTCAGAGAACACTTTGCATTTTCTCAGTGAATGCAAAGTGTTCTCTGATTGGATGAGGTAGAGATCATGGCATCCTCTTCCTGCCTCTCCACCTCATCCAATCTAAGAAAACTTTGCATTCATTGAGAAAATGCAAAGTGCTCTCTGATTGGCACCCATGCTGAACGAGGAATCTCCTGTGTTCACAATATAGCAAGGCAGCTGCTCCGCATGGGACCCAGAAGCTAGCAGGAATCACTGTAGTTTCATGCTTACTATAGTGATTTCCAGGGATCAGCCAGGCACTACATACTTAAATTGGTCCAAGCTGGATCATGTAAAAAATGCCACACCAAAACTTCAGCTTTAATAAATGAAAGTGTTGGACCAACAAATAAAACATCAATTCTATCTCATATGAAACTCCTTGCCATACAAGCCTTGAAGTACACTCTCTGTGAATAATTGGATAAGGATTTCTGTGATATTTTATTATTATTTATTTTGGCTGTAAAGTGGTGTCAAAGACAGGAGGACTTCCTCGTAGAATGGGGCTGTGTGTGAGATACCATCAGGCAGAGAATGGTAGTTTGTACAACACGACCGAAGAGAGAGATGGTGGTTGTTTGATGCTTGGAAAGGGAGACCATTATTTGCAATCTGCTTATGTCACACCGAAAGGCTGAAGCATAGGACACTTACCATGTAAGCAATTGCTAAGATTGTGACCAAGACTATGTACTGGAGAAGTAGATTCTGAAAAGGCCTTTGGTCCCCAGACACTTTTAAAGTAATACATTCTATCTGACATACTTTCTTTCTAGCACTGTGTCCACCAATATCACCACTCTGCAATTCATCCCCAGTTTACTGATGCCCAGAGTCATTCAGCCCATGTCCTGTAAGCCCAAAGTGCCAAGGACCTACCCTCTGGAAGCTACATCTCACCAAGGGAGGAAGAAGACAACCTGTAACATCACGTGACTTGACTGAAGACACCTGGAAAAAAGATTGCAGGATGTGGAATTGGTATATTTAATTCTTCCTTAGCAAATATACCAAATCACAGCAAATCCTTTCCAGATTCATGAGGAATCTATAAGCAATAAGAGATCATTACTGAACACTTAAGGCTCTTTCACGTGGCATTGCTGTCCTCTGTTCAGCAGGGGATCCATGAGCAGATCCCACACTGAACTGAAGTTGAACGGGACTGATATCAGTTTTTTTCTGCATCTGTGCCTGTTCAGTTTGTGCCTGCACTTACACAGTGGACAGGGGCGGACCACTGATGGCTCTACGGATGGCTGTTAACATCGGGCTACCCCCGATTCTTCATGTCTAGGTCCAGAATAACAGAAAAGGATGCAGTCCTTTGTTGTTTTTTTTTCCAGAGCTGGACAGACTTGGAAGTAGTCGGGTGTACATATCAGCCTGCCCATTGACCCATATACAGCGTCCATTTAGGTCCACCTAAAAAATGGACAGGCAAACCTGATCAGGACTCCTATGTGAAAGAGTCCTTAGGGGTTTATTTATATTTTTCTTCATCCAAGATTTACCCAAATTTCACCCAAGAGTCAGATATTTCCAAATAGGATTCCGTGTGAATGTGTGAATCTTGAGTGAAAGTTAAGTAAAGCCGGCCGTACATGGATTGAATATCAGCCGATTCAGCACATGGTTTTCCATGTGTGGGCTAACTGGTTGTATACAAGTCAATTTATGAATCAAATTTATGCAACCAGTCTGTCAGGTTTTCCCTGAATGATCAGTGCCGCTGGCTATAGCTGGTATCATTGTATTCTGCCGGCGATGAACGCTCCCCACCAGTAGAATGCAAAAGCACAGCAAGAGTATTTCGAGGTGGGTGGGGGGAATGGTTAATTTTCATCGTTCAATCCACTGGTTGAACAAAAAAAAAATGAATCCTGTATGGCCAGCCTTAATCAGGTGAAACTATTGACAAAAGGACCCTTAGAATTGCAAAAGGCCCATTGGGAATCACTTTGAAACCATTGATAAAAGGCACCTTAGAATTGCTGCCTAGAACTGCATTATTATGACTGTCTTCTTTATAACAACATTTTTACTCACTAGGTTTCTTTACCTTCTCTACTCTTTTCTGGTGTCTGTTTCAATTCCATTGGTAGCACCTAAAAAAAATCAGTTACGTATGTATTTCTTTTTCTAAATGTGTAATTAATTAATATTAAATGACTGCCAACCATCCAATCTGCCAACACTACTGTCCAGAGAAAACATATGGTCTAATTTTTTTTATTTCTTTTCTTAATAAATAAGAAAAGTCTTTTCACTAAGAATAAATCAAAAAGCAAGGTGTCGCGCTCCAATATCAATAATGATGATATGAAATATATAAACATTCATAAAAAGAAAATATATATATGAATAAAATAAAATTAAGTGAATAAGTCCAACATTAATTTAGCAGGTAAATAACGTGTAGTCCACCAATCTTAATTGTGTGCTCCTTCACCAGTTGTGCTCTCACCTGACATTTATAACATGTGGAAGTATGCTATCATGCATTGACAACAGGAAAGGAATGTTACGGACAGGGGCGGACTGACCATTTGGAAACTCGGGCACTGCCCGAGGGCCTGGGGTCAGTAGGGGGCCCCATGAGATGCCCCTGGTACCCTTTTCTTAGGCTTTTTTGAGTTTGGGCAAGGACACAGGGGCCCCATGATCCCCTATTGCCCAGGGGCCCCATGAGTTGTCAGTCTGCCCCTGGTTACGGATAATTCCATCCATCCATCCATCCGCCTCCAGGAAAAAGGTCCCTAGGAAGCGGTGAGACCCCCTGCTGGGAAAAGGGAAAAACTCCATTCATCCATCCATCCATCTGGGAAACAGGGATACATTAATCTGTTCATCTATGAGTCCAATTAACCTTCCTAGCGGTCTGATTATGTCAATATTTCTGTGCTCAAAGCAGTACATTTTTTTGCATGGAAATATGTTTTTTTATTGTAGGTCTGTAATTCTTAGGAATAACTCACTGAAATCTGTCCGAACAAGAGTCTAGTAAACATCCCGGATATGATAAAATTTGAAACACAAAATCATAAATTATAATATAATAAATAATCATAAAAAAAATAATATAATAATAATAAATTTAATTCAATAATATAATCAAACCAAAAACGCTGAAATTTGAAATTGAGCGCCAAGTTCGCACATCACAGAGCTCAGTCTCAAAATCATTTTCAGTGTCTGATGACGCATTTCCAAACAAATCATTATCACTCAATTCTGCAAGTGGTTCTAATTTACTATCGCTTTTGACCTAAAGGGAAGCTTTTTGGACGCCATGGACTTTTCTCAGTTTCAAGGCAGAAAGAACGGTAAAAATGCAGGCAGGGCACAGGACAAAGCACTGGGGACAAAATGTATGTGAAATGGTTTGATACAGTAATGTTATACTATGTGATTTTAGTGTATTTAGTGAATGTCACTTTTTAAAATTTTTGAATTTCCCGCCGGTTCTGTCCCCCGTACGTCCTGACGCCTGCAGGGACCGGAACCCAGAATTCTGACATCTACCGGAGGAGATGGCCGGGGAAGCTGCAGGGGGGACATTTCGGGAGCAAAGGACAAGAGGTATCCCAGAGGAACACTGCAGTGTAATCCCGAGTGTAGCTCGGGGGTTACTGCTTTTGGTACTGAAAGTTAACCCCGAGCTACACTCGGGAATACCGCCAGGGGGGTTAAAAGGACACAAGTTTTTATGACCTCACATAACGGTTTGGTCATATATGTCAGGTGAGAGCACAACTAGTGAAGGAGCACACAACTTAAGATTGGTGGACTACACGTTATTTACCTTGTATTACACCATTAGAAGACAGATCAAAATCACGGATAATTCAAAGACATGCATGCAGCACCAGCATGATTGTAATATCACACTGCTGAATTAATGTTGGACTTATTCACTTAATTTTATTTTATTTAATTTATATATATATATATATATATATATATTTCTATTTATGAATGTTTATATATTTCATATCATCATTATTGATAGTGGAGCTTGACACCTTGCTTTTTGATTTATTTATAGTGACACACTAGTATGAGTATGTGTATAGTGTAGGCGACCCACTCATTTATTTCATTTATTTAATATTTCACACACCAGCTCATTTGATTTTTATTTAATTTATTGCATTTATTTCCATTTCTTATCAAACATATGGTGATATTTAATTAACCAACTGTTTTTTATATATCTACTTTATTTATTTTTTACTTATAGTATACACCATAGTAGCTCACAAGAATCACGTTTATTATCTTTTCAGTAAGAACACTTTTGTAAAAGGTTTATGGAAGCTGCACCTAATCAGTTTGTAAAAGGATAACTGACCACTGGGGTCAAACACAACTCAAATAGATAAAGTGTATATAAAGATGAACTTACCCTTTAAGTGTTACTTATTTGTGATGCTTGGTGACGGCTGAGTGAACGTGTTCTTTTTGCTCCTGCTAGTATACACAGCAGAATTTATCAAACTTGTTACAACCAGCGGTAGTTGGCAGGACTCCCGGTCGTCAGTTGCTACGGCAACAACTAATCTCTCAGTAACACGGGATGCAAACCGTAATAAAATGTGAAATAACATTACATAAGCACTTTTCACAATTTTGCACGAGCTGTGAGAGAAATGTTTATTCACACAAAACAATCTCTTGGTTTAGTTCTAACAAGTTCTGTATTTATTCCCAATTTGTAACTTCTATATTTATTCCATGTCCACAGAGCAGCATGACTGTTCAAATTTGGACTTGCTGAACTCCAGAGAGATATAAAAAAGCAGACGTTAATGCAGCTCTGTGATTGTAGCAGAAATACATGGGCTGCCATTAGTGGCCTACCTTTAAAAAATAAATTACCCCTGGTGTTAAACTTGTGTGAGTCACTGACCCAAGACGAGCTTGGACCTAGTGAATTCAGGACTATTGATCATCATATTGTTACTAAGTCAGTGTTGCTGAAAGTGATGAAGCCATTGGATCAGAATGACAGATAGGCAGCTGTAGGCGACTGGCATTTTCAATAAGAGGCCAGTAATGGTAGCCTATAGATTTCCCTCATTACAGTTTTCCATTAACCACTTCCAGTCCGGACACTTTTACCCCCTTCCTGTCCAGGCCAATTTTCAGCTTTCAGCGCTATCACACTTTGAATGACAATTGCGCGGTCATGCAACACTGTACCCATATGAATTTTTTAGCATTTTTTGAGACAGATAAAATTTATTTTGGTGGTATTTATGCACCACTGGGATTTTAATTTTTTTTGCTATACAAATGAAAACGTCCAAACATTTTGAAAAAAAGTGTTTTTTTTATAAAATTTTGCAAATAAATAATCTTTCTTTAGAAATGTTGGACAACATTTATTCGGTTATCTTTTTAGTAAAAAAAAAAAAAAAATAACCTATGTATATAAACGGCCAGACGGGAGCAGTGCAGGAGCGGGTTGCCGTTCATAAACGGCACCCGCCATTTTGGACTGTGCGCGCTCCCTGGGACACAGCAGAACACCAATCGCTGTACGGGACATCTGTGTGAGGTCCGATCATGTGATCACTCATTAGCCAATCAGTGATCACATGAATAGTAGAAAGCAAGATGTCACTTCCTGACATCTTTGCTTACTACGTGTGAAATCTGTGAATGATCACAGAAATCACATGGTACAAGGCTATTCACAACAGTGGTTAAAGAGTAAGTTCACCTGGGCAGATAAGGGGTGTTTGTAGAAAGAAAACAAACTGTGCAGCTGTCACTAAAGCTGGATCAGGGGCAGACTGACCATTTGGAAACTCGGGCACTGCCCGAGGGCCCGGGGTCAGTAGGGGGCCCCATGAGATGCCCCTGGTACCTTTTTCATAGGCTTTTTTGAGTTTGGCCAGGGACACAGGGGCCCCATGAGTTGTCAGTCCGCCCCTGAGCTGGATAATGCCCTTGCTATAGGTGTAAGCCATTTACGTACCTTCAGAACCTGGCTGAAAAACTCTCAGAGGTATTACCATCCCGTCCTGTCTTGTTGCTAGGATGTTGCTAAGACACTCCCAGGTGCTACTGCTCACCCCCACTATGACAAGAACGAGCTCTCAAACCCTCCAATGCGTGTGTGACCCACCAAGGGCCCTTGCACACCTAACGCAGTGGGCTGCAGTTGGATGCATTTTGGACTGCACTCCAACTGCATAGACAGTCCAAAATCCAGGCTGTCCTATGAGCATAGTTCACACCATTGCAGTGCAGTGCAGAAAAGTACAGCATGCTGAATGTTTCCGCACTGCAAACACGCAAAAATGCATGCAAACGCACTGCAGCGCAGCACAGTGCACATAGAAGCCCAAGGAAGTGACCTCACAGGTCAAATGCAGATAGAAAAGCGTGCGTTAACATGTAAACGCGCATCTACTGTATGTAAAATGTGTAACTGCATGTAAAACACACATCTAATGCACACAAGGAAAAAACGTGCACTTACTTGCAGTTTCTGGTGTGAATGGGCCCTAACTCCTCAGTCGCCGCACAGCTATGCTCTAAACCACTGCGACAGGGGAAATGACTGGGCGTGTCATAGCAATGTTCCAGCAACAAGGCAGGACGGGATGATGACATCTCTGGGAGATTTTCAATCAGGCTTCAAGAGGTACATAAATAGCCTACACCTATGGCAAGGGCATTATTTAATTTTAGTCCAAGCTGCACAATTTGTTTTTATCTACAGATGCCCCTTACATGTATAGGCAGTTTTTTGGTAAAGTTGAACTGACCCTTTAAAGCTACTTATGGACTAAAAAGCTAAATACCTAATACGTACAACCCCCATTAAATTAGTTGCATCATTTAAGAGAAAACAAATCTATGTTCCTCTAAATTCTTCCCTGAATCTGCAGTCACATGGCAGGCTCTATCCCGAGTCTTGTGTGGGAGGATCCTTACTACCTGGTGATTTGGAAGCTTCCCATCGGCTGTAAAGAGAGTCCATCAGCAGAGTCCTCATAAAGACCTGAAGGCTTCAAGTAGTGTTGTCATGACCAGGACTGGGGCATGGGGTGGGCAGGAGGGACAGCTGCCCTGGGCACTGTGGTATCATGTGAGGTGAAGGGGGGGGGCTGCAAGGAGATTGGGGGGAGGTGATTTGTCTTGGAAGGAGTAATTTGGGGTACGACGGGGGTAAGAATTTTTCTAGGAGGGATAATTTGGAAGGGGGTGCTAGGAGTGGTGATTTGGGGGGGGGGGTGTTGGGAGGGGGATGGGGAAAAGGATTTGCCCTATAAAGAGGATTTTGGGGGTGCTGTGCTAGAAGAGGTCATATGATAGAGTGGGGAGGGGATTTCTGCTAGGAGGGGGAATTTTTTTTTGGGGGGGATGGAATTTTGCTAGTAGTGATGATTGGAGGGTGGATATCTGCTAGAAGTGTTAATTTGGGGGGGAGAATTTGTTCTAGGAGGGGGATGGGGGTGATTTGTGCTGGAAGGGAAGCTTTGGAAAGGGGAGAGAGGAATTGTGTTCCTAGGGGAAATTTGAGGGGTAGAGAATTTGTGCTAAGAGGGGTGATTGGGGGGATGGGGGGGCAAGGATTTCTGCTGGGAGAGGGGATTTCAGCAGTGGGGTGGATTTTTTCTGGGAATTTATGTTTAGGGGGTAAGTATGCAGATTAGTTTGCAATTTTATTGTTGCAGGGGGGGGGGATTTGCTGACACATAATGCTCATACATCTTGGGGGTGCGCAGTTTGGAATGTTTGCCTTTGGCACTAAACGACCTTGTCCCAGCACTGGTCATGACACAGAGGGTAGCAACTAGTCAATGTGCATGGTCTGAATAATCACCACCACCCAAAGAGGCACCAATGAGGGTTTTCAGGAGAGTTCTTTTTAAAAGTATTTATGAGTGAGTAGAAGTGAGGTGGGTGCACATTGATTTTGCCCAGAGGTGGGCTTCAAAGTAATTAAAAATGTTATATATAACGGAATTTCTACTTGCAGTTTACTGTCTTTCTCAATAGGGTATTCCATGATTAGGAAATAAGTTAGTAGCTCTGACCAGCAGATGTGTATTTGTTGCTTTGTATTGTCTTTTTTATGCCTTGCCATTCTTTATTGCTAGTATTGTTTTTTGTACTGATTTCTGCCATGTCTCTCTTCTTTAATTTTTCTTTGTTTTTTTCTTGCATTTTGCCTCACCTATTTTAGCCTCTAAAGATAAAGACTACAAAGAAAGTAGCAAATAAGAAGGAAAAAAAATAGAATGATGAGGAGGATAGGATAGTAGAGGGCAATGAAGATCAGGAGAAGGAAGACAAGGAAGGGAAAGAAGATGAGTAAAAATGGAGGAAGAAAAGCCAGCTAGATAGCCATAGTAGGCATCCGTGGTGGTATCCGACTGCCAGTTTGGGGTCAGGAAAGATTTATCTCCCTTTGATACATACACTCACTGTCCCCTTTATTAGGTACACCTGTTGAAATGTTTGGTAACACAAATTGCTTATCAGACAATCACATGGCAGCAACTCAATGAATTTAGGCATCAAGACATAGTGAAGACGACTTGTTAAAGTTCAAACTGAGCATCAGAATGGAGAAGAAAGGGGATTTAAGTAATTTGAACGTGGCATGGTTGTTGGTGCCAGACGGGCTGGTCTGAGTATTTCAAAAACTGCTGATCTACTGGGATTTTCACGCACAACCATTGCAAGGGAAATCGAGACTCGTCAGACCAGGCAACTTTTTTCCAATCTTCTATTTTCCAATTTTGGTGAACCTGTTCTTGACAGGTTGACAGGAGTAGCACCCGGTGTGGTCTTCTGTTGCTGTAGCCCATCTACTTCAAGGTCCAATGTGTTGTGTGGTCAGAGATAGTATGCTGCATAGCTTGGTTGTAACGAGTGGTTATTTGCGTTACTGTTGCCTTTCTATCATCTTGAACCAGTCTTCCCATTCTCCTCTGACATCAACAAGGCATTTTCACCCACACAACTGCTGCTCATTGGGTATTTTCTCTTTTTCAAACCAGTCTCTGTAAACCCTAGAGATGGCTGTGCATGAAAATCCCAGTAGATCAGCAGTTTTTGAAATACTCAGACCAGCCCGTCTGGCACCAACAACCATGCCATGTTCAAAGTCACTTAAATCTTCTCCATTCTGATGCTCGGTTTTAACTTCAGCAAGTTGACTTCACTACATCTAGATGCCTAAGCGCATTGAGTTGCTGCCATGTGATTGGCTGATTAGCAATTTATGTTACCAAACAATTGAACAGGTGTACCTAATAAAGTGGCCGGTAAGTGTAAATGTCAAAATTGTATTGTGATGGGGGGGGTTCTTTTCTTCCTCTAGATCAGGAATCTCCAAACTTTCTAAGCAAAGGGCAAGATTACTGTCCTTTGGGTTTTAGGGAGGCTGGACTGTGGCTAGTGGGTGTAAACCATGTGTCATTATTGTCCTGAATTGTGCTCCATTGTTGGTATCAGTGGGGAGAATGGTGTCCCATTGATTATGTCAGTGGAAGGAATGGTTCCCCATCATTGGTGTTAGTTGGAGGAATAGTGTCCCATTGTTGGTATTGGTGGGAGGAATAGTGTTAGTGGGTGGAATGGTGTCCTATCATTGGTGTCCTTTGAAGGAATAGTGCCTCATGTGCTAGATACAGGCAAGCAAAGGTCCACATATGGCCCCTGGGCCACAGTTTAGAGACCACTGCTGTAGATATTCAGTACAATGAGAGCAGGCCAGAAACCTCACAATAAAGCACTTGTCAAAGTTTCATGTTTTATGTTGGTTTATCTGTACGTTTGTACATCTTCACAATAAATCTTACTATCAAGACACACAAGAAAATGAAGCAGTTTCATTTTACTGGAATTTTGCAGACTCCATTGAGGTTTACATATGTTTGTCATGGTGAATTGTGTAAAAAAATCTACAAAACTTAAATGAAGGATAAATAATTCTGTTATATCTCCAGATTTCTAAGGTACATGTGTCTAATGTACATGGGAGGGAATACCATTGTAATATGCAAACGTGTAGCTGTAGCTCTCCAGTCCCTGAAACACTGCCAAAAATTTTGCCTTTACGATTTCTGTCAGCAAGGACCCCCCCCCCCCAAAAAAAAAAGAAACATCGATTCAGGGTCCACCTGCCATGGGGTCTGGTAAGAAGTAAAAGTTTACATTTTATGAATTTTGTAATTTGAAAGTGTAGACACATTCTCTCAGCCAGACCTGTTGCATGCCATTGTTTGTCTTTGATCTTAGGGAGTGATGTGACGGAACAAGAAATGATAGGGAGTCTCTCTAAAGTCAAGGTAAATCTCACCAGAGCATGTGTTTTCATTGGTACACTTCTCATGTTATGATATTTCTGTTGTGCTGCAGACATTTCTTGTCAGGCAAGCTGTTCTTTTTTGTTGTTGCTTGAAAATAGATCAAATTCCAAGCTGGGGGAAGTAATATTAAAGTTTCCAGGGGAAAGTCACTGTTAGTCCCTAAACCTATGTTGTTTCATGTTCAAAGTTTGGTGTGTTAAAACCCAATGACTAACAAAGATGGAAGTTTTCTCAGTACAAAATTTTCTACCCAGAATTTAGGGAAAGGCTTTGCCAGAGCCAGAAAGAATACCAAGTGTCCCCTTTCAGTGGCCATAGGAGCTACAAAAACCCACCATGTGACCCCTATACAACGGTTCACCTAATAATGGTCAAAAGATTATGGAAATCTAAAGCCCACATCCACCTGTCCCCCCCAGTCCCATAATTAAAAAGAAAAGGTCCAGCATAAATGCCTTAATATTAGGTGATAAGTGGAAGGAATGACAGCACCAGTAGTCATTTGAAGGAAAATGGGTCAGCGAGAGGATCACTGCCAATCAGTCAGTGGGAAGAAGGTTGTGCACTACTGGTGGTTTCGGTGGGAGGAAACTTGTGTTCCATTCAGGGGCGGACTGGCAACTCATGGGGCCCCCCGGGCAATAGGAAATCATGGGGCCCCTGTGTCTTCTCTCAAATCACACCCAAAAAAGCCTATGAAAGGTACCAGGGGCATCTCATGGGGCCCCCTACTGACCCTGGGCCCTCGGGCAGTGCCCGAGTGCCTAAATGGTCAGTCTGCCCCTGGTTTCATTAATAGTGTCAGCACAGGAAGATTGTGTCCCATTATTGATGTGAATGGCAGAAACACCACCCCATAAATTGCCATTGTTAGTAAGACTGTACCCCATCATTGGTGTCAGTGGTAGGAATACCACCCCATAAATCATGTCATTGGTAAAAAGATTGTACTCCATTATTGGTGTCAGTGGTAGGAAGGACGTGTTATATTATTTGTGTCATTTGGAGAAAGGTTATATCATTATTGTGAGTGGGAGAGTGATTGTGAGCCATCATTGGTGCCAGGGGT
The DNA here is from genome assembly GCF_062004578.1 of Staurois parvus. NCBI lineage: Eukaryota > Metazoa > Chordata > Amphibia > Anura > Ranidae > Staurois > Staurois parvus. The sequence goes on along the minus strand of NW_028318090.1, from coordinate 5,455,141 downwards.
GTTAGGTTTTGTTCCATCATTGGTGGCAGTGAGTGAAACACTACCCCATACATGTCAGCAGGGGGAAAGCAGTGTGCCATCATTGGTGTCAGTAGAAGGAACATTTCCTTCAGTGGGAGGAAGGCTGTGCCCTATTATTTTTGCCAGTAAGAGGAAGAATGCCCATTGATATTCAGCAGTTACATACTTGCTGAGCTGCTCCATGTCTTATGCCACCAGTCTGACATGCTGAATGATGTTGCTGGAACTGTGCACTCCTGGGTTGCAGCCTGTGCCACAGGCTGTAAACACAAAATATTCCAGCTCCCACCACCTGCTGCCACTATGACAACTAGGGCCCTTGGGATAACCCTGTATATTTGTTTTGGGGCAGTGACCTAAACTATTAAAGCTGTTGAATCAACATTTCAGGCTAGCAACTGTACTTAAAGTGACACTAAAGCTTTGGGATTTTTTTTTACTTAAAATAACAAACATGTTATACTTTTCTGCTCTGTGCAGTGGTTTTGCACAGAGCAGCCCTGATCCTCTTCTTTTCAGGTCCCTGCCATTGCTCCTGGCTCCTCCCCCTCAAGCAGTGCGCCTAGGGAAAACCGCTCACCCTGGGGGCACCGCTGCATGCTTGTCCCTGAGCAGCTGTTCTATGTAACCATAAATATTTAGTGTTATATAAAGCGCTACAAAATACAACATAAATGAAAGTGCAGCTGACAGTCCAATACCCACTTGGGTAAGAATGTCTTTAAATTGCCCAACGGATAAAATTCAAAACACTAACACTGACGTATAAAGCCGTTCATAACTCTGCCCCTAATTACATCACTGACCTTGTCTCTAAATACCACCCAAACCGTACTTTCCACTCCTCGCAAGACCTCCTACTTTCTAGCTCCCTTGTCTCTTCCTCCCATGCTCATCTCCGGGATTTCTCAAGGGCTTCACCCATCCTCTGGAACTCCCTACCCCAAGCTATCAGGCTATCGCCTACTCTGCTCACCATTAGGCGCACTCTGAAAACCCATCTCTTCAGGGAAGCCTACCTCGACCCCAGCTAATACTGGAATCCACTACTTCTCCTACCACTCCATCCCCCACAGCTAATTACCTCTTGTACCACTATCCCCTCCCTCCTAGATTGTAAGCTCCAAGGAGCAGGGCCCTATAATCCCTCTTGTATTGAGCTGTATTGTTACTATACTGTCTCCCTCCATAATGTAAACCGCTGAGCAAACTGTTGGCGCTATATAAATCCTGTATAATAATAATAATAAATGCAAACAACAGCGCACTACTTCGTTCTCCAATCCTCCTATCTTCTCACCAAGATCTCTTTAACCAGAATATGTTGTGTGCCATAGAATATTTCTCTCTCCTTTGATCTTCCAATGTACTGATCAAAATCTACAAAGAAAAAAAAAAAACTAGTATAGTGTAGTATTTCTTATACAAATGTGCTACATGTACACCTGTGCTCAATAAATAATATACACTATACAAAAGTGGCCACCACTCTTCCCCTAAATACTCTTACCCTCTTGGGGTGAAAATGTGCATTTCACTCTTTTACTGTGAATGACATCCAAAATACACGTGACCATGCTCCATCCACCACCTGTGTGCAAAGTGAATCAAATGTGCTCGATCCCTTCCCCTTCAGGCATGCACTTTACCCTGCATGTCTTGTAAATAGCCTTTTCAAAAGTTTGAAATACAAACAGCTTGATTCAACCAATCTACAAAATGGCTGCTGTAGTACATCACATCCGCCTGACGCGTTTCGTCATTCAATCGACTTCCTCATAAGCAGTCAATGCCTATGAGGAAGTCAATTGGTTGAATCAAGCTGTTTGTACTTCAAACTTATGTAAGCACAATTTTATATTAAATTGATCTTTCAAGTAATACTACATTATGTGAGCATGTTTTATCCTTTTTGATCACTGAAAATACATGAAGAATCGGGGAGGAGATTGAGCACGTTGATTACATATTTTGAAAAGGCTATTCACAAGACATGCAGGGTAAGGTGCATACCTGAAGGGGAAGGGATTGAGCACGTTTGATTTGCTTTGCACACAGGTAGTGGATGGAGAATGGTCCCATGTGTATTTTAGATGTCATACACAGAAAAAGAGTGAAATGCACATTTTCACCCCAAGAGGGTAAGAGTATTTAGGGGAAGAGTGGTGGACACTTTTGTATATTGTATATTATTTATTGAGCACAGGTGCACATGTAGCACATTTGTATAAGAAATACTACACTATATTAGTTTTTTTTCTTTGAAGATTTGGATCAGTACTTTGGAAGATCAAAAGAGAGAGATATTCTGTGTCCAAAAGACACATAGAGCCCCGCCCCCCGATCTCTCCCCTTATTGGCTCACTGGCTGTGATTGACTGCAGCGGGAGCCACTAGGTTCAGCCAATGAGGAGGAAGAGTCCACAGACAGCAGAGGCTGTTGAGAATGTTGATGGATCTGAGGGGGCTCAGGAAATTATTAGGGGGGATCGCACACAGAGGTTACCTTAGAATGCATGAAGGCAAAAAAGCCCATAGAACCACTTTAACTTCCCTAGCGGTATTCCCGAGTGTAGCTCGGGGTAAAGTTTCAGTACCAAAAGCAGTAACCTCGAGCTACACTCGGGCTTACCATGCAGCGTTGCACAGGGATTCCCTGCAGCGCTTACCTTGTCCTTCGCTCCCGCGATTCGTCCCCTGCAGCGTCCCCGGCCATCTCCTCCGGCCGATGCCGGCATCTGGCTTCCGTGTTCCAGCCCCTGTGACGTCGGGACGTACGGGCGCCGGAACCGGCGGGAAATTTGAAATTTTTAAAAAAATGGCATTTTTTAAAAAATGTTTATTACATAGTAAAACATTGCTGTTTCAAAACATTTCACATACATTTTGTCCCTACTGCTTTGTCCTGTGCCCTGCCTGCATTTTGACTGTTCTTTCTGCCTGGAAACTTAGAAAAGTCCATGGCGTCCAAAAAGCGTCCCTTTAGGTCAAAAGCGGTTTTAGACCGGCTAGAGAACAGCGATAGTAAATCAGAACCACTTGCAGAATTGAGTGATAATGATTTGTGGGGAAATTCGTCATCAGACACTGAAAATGATTTTGCGACTTTGCTCAGCGATGTGCGAACTTGGCGCTCTATTTCAAATTTCAGTGTTTTTGGTTTGATTATATTATTTAATTAAATTTATTATTATATTATTATTTTTTATGATTATTTATTAAATTATAATTTATGATTTTGTGTTTCAAATTTTATCATACCCGGGATGTTTACTAGACTCTTGTTCAGACAGATTTCAGTGAGTTATTCCTAAATTACAGGCCTACAATAAAAAAAAATACACATTTCCATGCAAAAAAAAATGGTACCGCTTTCAGCACCAAATCTGAAATAATCATACCGCCAGGGAGGTTAAACAAAGTAATGGCTGTCTCCATTTTTCTCATCAAAAACAATATGCATATATGAAAGTAGCGCCAAATTGAAAGATAAAAGAGTCCAAATTAATTTACTGACATTGTGCTAAAAGATTGCCAATGAATTTTGGGGGTCAAAAGGAACTCCCCCTTCATCAGGGCTTCAGTTAAAAATGAGAACCTTGAATGGACTCAAAGTCAAGTCTTTCTTGTTTGAATCTGTGCAGGGAAGTTGATTGAGGGATTAGGATTCAGGAGAGATTGAAACTTGTATCAGGGGCTCCATTAGAAAATGTTTCTTTACTTTTTGTTCTGGGCATGTTTTTAACAGAGAGGATAAGCATTTCTCTACTTAAAGTAGTATTAAACCCAAAACCAAAAATGTAATATAATGCAGCTTACCAATCATTAGATGTGGCGGCTGCATTAGTTTTCTTTTTTAGGCTTTTTTTCTCTCTGCTTTCACCTGGTGATCTGGCCAGTAACACACCTCCTGTATCAGAGTGCCTCCACTCTGGGATAAAGAAACTTAGAGACACCACTGGACAGCAGCATTATCAGTCTGGGGGGGTGAGGAGTGTTAGACCTACTAGCATATTTACATACACTAACAAATTGAAGCCAAACTCCAGCTAAAACGTTTTAAGCAGTTACAGCAATAGTTTATATTCCTTTTTCGGATAATAGATTCAAATAAATAAAAAAAAAATAAAAGCTTACCATTATAGGCATCCCTGTCAATGTTAAATGGTTTGCCACAACCCTAACTGCTATATCCACAGGACAGCTTGCTCTGTTGAAAAACAACAGACATAGTGGCCAGATCACCAAATGAAAATAAATCAAAGAAAGCCTAAAAAAGAAAACAAACTCAGCCATCACATCTAAGATTTGGTAAGCTACAATATAATGTAATAAATGTTTGCTTTTGGGTTTAATACCACTTTATTATAAAAAAGGAAATGGAAAAGAGTAAGGGGAAATACCTTTAACAGAACCTTGGACAGCAAGAAAACCTGACAAGAGTTCTAATTCTTCAGTACTCCAAACTACTATCCAAAACTACAAAAATAAAGTTTGGGCCTTAGCTATGGCTAGAAGTTCTTGCTTGTTTGGAATTGTCTGGTTGCATTAGTTATAATCAGTGAGGAGATCCTCCAACTGCTTGAATAGAGCAATCAAAACACTTAGCAACTTGTTAAAACCGCTTTTAGTACTTCTTCATTATATCTGAACATCTGACAGATATAAAAGAAACAAATGAATGCAGCTCTGCATTCATTATTACATAATTCATGTTTTCAAATGTAAGCGGTAAGTGTTTGATTTTATTTATTTCAGGTACGTATATAGCGCTGTCAATTTACACAGCACTTTACATACAGTATATATATATATCTCTATATATATATATATATATATATATAGTATATATGTATATAGATGTATATATAGTACAACCACATCACTCCCTAACCCTCAAGGGGTGTACAATCTAAGGTCCCTAACTCACATTCATACATACACATTTTAGGGCCAATTTAGACAGGAGCCAATTAACTTACCAGCATGTCTTTGGAGCGTGGGAGGAAACCAGAGTACCCAAAGGAAATCAACGCAGGCACAGGGAGAACATGCAAACTCCAGGCAGGTGGTGCCATGGTTGGGATTCGAACCACTGACCCTAGTTCTGCCAGGCAGAAGTACTAATCATTTAGCCTCTGCGCAGTCATTTTGACAAGGTATCAGTACAGTCTAAAGAAGCACTCAGGTAGGGGGAGGAAGAATCAGCACAAGGACCCAATCAGGTGTGCTGCAGGGCAAAAATCATACTAATGGGATGGGGGGAGCACAGTCAGAGATATGAGTCCATCAGTGTGCTACTTCTCTTTTCTTTTACAAAGAATTTTATTATAGAATAGGAAACAGCAGAGAATCAGCCAAGAACATATGCAATGACCAGCAGGAATATAACATACAAAAGATTCGATGGATAATACAGAATATGTACTGATGAGAAAACATGAAAATAAACTGCGTACATACGTGCCGTACAGAATGAAAAGACAATAAATTGCAAAAATTATAGACATTTAGAAACTAATAACATAATAAACTTTCAGGAAAAATTGTTGCAGAATCAGCATACAGAGTGCAAGATGAATAGAAGAAGAAGCCTCTCTGAGTACAGAGAGGTACTTAACACGCAGGGCTCTCAAAGGAGTCCTGCTACTTCTCTTTTCAATGTTTAGTCACAATGTGGGGATGGGAAGGAGACCTGTAAGTGAAACTGCAGCAGAAAAAGATCAGGTCTCATCCCCTGAAAGAAAGGACTGTGCTGTGTGGCAAAGCTATATAAATCTCAAGACTTGATGGACAGAAATAGCCTATAGCAGGTAAAACAACTCTGTTATATGTATTTCATGCTTATATTTAGCTGTTTGTCTGGATTCCAGCTTTAAAAACCTTTGTATGGACTGCCAAGTATTGTGGGCTAGCCTGATTTTTTGAGGCCCCACATACAGAAAATCAGATTATTAAGCTAATTTCTATACATCTCCTTTATTAAACATATTAATTAGCTATTAATGACTTATCATTATTACTGACGTATTAATTAGTAGCTTTTTTTAACTTTGCTGCCAAATCCTTCCCTTAAATTGACGTATAACTGCTCTGGGTGAAACGGACAAATCTTGAATTGTAAAGATTGCTGTAATCATTAATGGTAGAAACCTCCCTAGCCATAGAACAGTTATAGTGACTTTAAGATGAAATAACGCCCTAGATTCCCTTTCTGCTGCCATGGAATTTTAATGAAACACGGTAAAAGGGTTTTTACACATTCAGTATAATGGATGTACAAAGGAGAAGCTGCATAGTCTTTCTGCTCACCAGAAGAAAATTGACCAGCTTTAAGTACTGCTGAGGTCATTGAGGAGCCTTGTGACTTCAAAGGTTTTATTCACATCTAAATGGTTTCCAGCAGAAGACAGTCAAGCTACTGCAGGCAAACTGCAGCCAGCATAGAACTGCTATATAGGTTAATCAGACCTGTTCATATCTCGGGGCTTCAGTGGAAATGATTACAGACTACGTGGCCTGTGTGAATTTTACTACATCAACTCATGCTTTAGAGTCTCATAGAAAATGACTGCTAACACAGTAAAACACATTTATGTATTTATTGCAGCTATTTATATAGCAATGACAGTTTTATGCGGCACGTTTAATATTGTACATTCACATCACTCCCTGTCGTCAAGGAGCTTGCAATCTAAGGTGCCTATCTATATGCATAGTAGGGTCAATTTAGAAAGGAGTCAATTAACCTACCAGCATGTCTCTGCAGAATGGAAGGAAACTCCATGCAGATAGTGTTCTGGTCAGGATTTCAGGACCTCAGTGCCGCAAAGCATAAGTGCTAACCACTAAGGGTTCATGCACATTGCTGTTCCCCAACTGACATTTTTGGGGCTTTTGGCATTTTTGCCTCAGGCTGGCCATACATTATACAATTTTCTTGATATTTTTGGTTTAGATTTACCAAAAATCATATAATAGGAGGTCAAACCTAACAACAATTTCAATTGTATCCAATTAGGCAGGCTCTTGCACTACATAGTTGAAAGTAAATCTGAAGGAAATTGGGCAGAAATTGGACAGAAAATTGTATAGTGTATGGCCAGCCTAAGCCTCTGAACGCACCTCAATAAAAGGCTATGGCTGGCCATAGATTATCCACTTTTCTTGAGATTTGTGGTTTAGATTTACCAAAAATCATATAATAGGAGGTCAAACCTAACAACACTTTCAATTGTTTCCAATTAGGCAGGCTCTTGCACTACATAGTTGAAGGTAAATTGGGCAGAAATTGGACAGAAAATTGTATAGTGTATGGCCAGACTATGGGGTTGATTTACTAAAGCTGGAGAGTGCAAAATCTGGGGCAGCTGTGCATGGCAGTCAATCACCTGTTAACCTCAGCTTGTTCGATTAACCACTTCCTGTCTGGACACTTTTACCCCCTTCCTGTCCAGGCCAATTTTCAGCTTTCAGCGCTATCACACTTTGAATGACAATTGCGCGGTCATGCAACACTGTACCTGAATGAATTTTTTAGCATTTCTTTGAGACAGATAAAACTTTATTTTGGTTATATTTATTCACCACTGGGATTTTAATTTTTATTGCTATATAAATGAAAAAGTCAAAAAATTTTGAAAAAAAGCGTTTTTCTTATAAAATTTTGCAAATAAATAATATTTCTTCATTAACCTTGGGCAAAATTATTTAGTTATCTTTTTAGTAAAAAAAAAATCTAAATTAGTTTATAACCATAAAGGCTGTAAAAGCAAACATTTCTCCTTCTCTCTGGCTGTATTCTTGCAGCCATTGAGAAATACTGTGAGAGCTGTGATTGGTCACAGCTTGTCACATGGTACAAGGCTGTTGTGAATAGCCTTGTACCATGTGACCTCTGTGATCATTCACAGATTTCACACGTAGTAAGCAATGATGTCAGCAAGTGACATCCTGCTTACTACTATTCATGTGATCACTGATTGGCCAATCAGTGATCACATGATCAGGACCTCACACAGAGGTCCCGTACAGCGATCGGTGTTGCGCTGTGTCCAGAGGACACAGTGGGCGCCGGATCGCAGGGCCGCACGCTCCCAGGAGCGTGCACAGCCTGAAAATGTGGGCACTGTTTTTGAACAGCAACCTGCTCCTGCACTGATCCCGTCCGGCCGCTTATGTACATGGGCCAGACGGGAAGTGGTTAAGCGTTAACAAAAATAACTGGAAGCTGATTGGTTTCTATGCAGAGCTGCACCAAAGTTTGCACTCTCCAGTTTTAGTAAATCAACCCCTATGTGTCCATACATACATACATAGGCTTTTAGGCTAGGTTCACATTCGTGTGGGTGGTATGGCTGCGGATCTACACGAAAATCCGTGCAGCTGCACCACCCGCACAGAGGAATGCAAACCCATGGGTGGCTGCTATTAGTTCTAATGGCACGCCGCCCGCACTGGAAAATGCAACCGTACTGGGAACCAAGGTTCCCGTGCGGGCTGCATTTTCAGAAGCGCAGGGACTTCTTCTGTGTTTTCAGAAGTGCCGGAACTTCAAATGAATGGGCTCTCGTGCCCACGCAAAACGCGGCCCGCACGGCCGCATATATGTGAACCAGGGGTTAGGGGAGTTTAGAGGTAGTCAAAGCTTCTCTCCTGAATGCAGAAGAATTGCGGCAAACAGTATGCATGGGCAGATTTTGCCTAACAGTAAAGGGCTGATTATACAAAATCTCTGCCTGGTCACACTATACATTGCACACATATAGGACAGCCCTTGTACCCACAATAGACTCAATTACTATACAGCCTCAAAGACGCATATAAACCTCAGAACAAAGGATCATTTTTAAAAATTAAACATTTTCATTACATATGCTTTTATACACACAAAAATTATATTATTTTTTCTGTCTGAGCCTAACTTAAAGAATAACTTTATTAAAACCCACAACTGTTGAGCAATGAACACCTTGGCCAGGACTATGTAATGTACAACATAATGTATAGAGTGCAGGGGAGTAGGTAACAAACAAAAGAACATATAGAGTTCAACATCGAGGATGAACTCTCTGTTCACTCCAGAATCCCCCCTTACATCAAAATCCCCAGAGTCCCCTCTTACATCAAAGTCCCCAGAAGAGTCCTCTCTTACATCAGGGTTTCTAGAGTTCCTCCTTATATCGGTCAGCAAAGTCCATCTGTACATCAGAATCCCCTTTTATATCAGAACCCCCAGCATTCCCCTATACATCAGGGATCCTAGAGTTCCCCCTTATATCAGAGTATGCAGAGCACCCCTTACATCACAGTCCCTCCTTATATCAGAGTCCCGATATTACCCCTTATATCAGAGCCCACAGAGTTCCCACTTTACACCAGAGTTCCCCCTTTAATCACAGTCTGCAGAGTCCCCCTTTACATCTGAATATGCAAAGATTTTCCCTACACTGTAAGAGGGGACTCTGCACACTCTGATGTAGGGGAGACCTCTGCAGACTGTATTGAAAGGGATGCTCTGCTAACCATGATTTAGGGGGAACACTGAGAACTCTGATGTAAGTCCTATTCAGCTACCAAAACTAGAAATAACAAATATATTAAATCTCAATTGTATCCACAAGCTTGAAGTGCCAAGCAGTGTAACTACATATGAATCATACAAAATATCAAACATAACCAGTCCTTTTAAATAGTAAGTTTGAAAAATATATGGAATAATGTATAAAATACAGAAAGTATCCACATGAGCCAACTCGCAACCTCATGAAGTACATTATCTTCAAAAGTATCAATATTGTTTGAAATATTTCAAAAGGTTCCCTGACATAATTCAATAAAGTTGTAATGAAGAACATACTGATATATAGTGTATCTTTCCAGGTGCCTGCTGATTTGCCTCCAGTGCAAAAACTGATACTGTATATAAATGTAGTCAAGCTGCAGGTAAGTGGTTCTAAGTTGTCATGGCAAACTAGAATCCTCTCAGAGAATGTTCCATAAAGAGGAAATCTGGGCAAAATGTTTGATTTTTACCATGCAGTAGGGTTGTGCCGCACTGCATAGGTTAACTGCTTGTTTTGTCTAGGGGTGCAAGGAAAAGCTATACTTACCCAATCCTTCGTTCCTCCAGAAAACAGCGCTCTCCCACGTCTGGCAGTCGAGTGTTTCTGCTGTCCTCATGTCCAGAGCCAATCTATGGGCATGAGGATGTCAGGAACAGTCCATTCACAAGACCACTAGCGTGTGAGGGGGAGGGGGCAGAAGTGGCGATGACCAGTCTTGCACTCGGAGAATCAGCGGTTTAGGTAAATATATCTCCACTCTGCAATCCCCTAGACAAAAACGAGCAGTTAACCTACTGCATGGGGAAAAAAATGTACCTGGTGTTCTTCCTTAAAGTAGAGATAGCAAATGTGGAACTGCAGACCACTCAAGTCCATTGACCAATACTATGGGCATCTTCAATACCAAATAATGTACCTCTGTCCTTAAATAGTTACTTGAAACCATTCACTAAAAATAAGTATCAAATGCAATGATAACTTGAGGGTGTTGCAACATTATGACTGTTTGTGCTAATAGTTCTAATATATCCATACAGAAATAGAAAGGAAGGGAAATAGCTGACCTTTCAGATACCCAAACGAAACTTATTGGAATATTATAAAATCATTTCATTTTTATTATTAGCAAATATAAGAATCTCAATATACTGAAATACAATTTTCTATAGTGCCTCCATTTTTTGTTTACACCATCCAGCACCTATTAGCTATCTACATAATTGTACATTCTACTAAACAACCACATGGCCAAATGTAGTACCAATGGAGAGTTCTAGGTTGGCTAAGTCCCATATGGAAGAAAAATATATTTGAAATATATTTTAAAATTACTCTTCCCAAATATATTGTCATATATTTGAATGTTACAATTTTGGTCATATTCAATATATTTCAATAAATATATATATATACTGCATGTTGAAATGTGTTTTTATTACAAAATATATGACAGATAATTTTAAAAATACATTTTAAATATACTGTATGTCTTTAAAAATACAAATCTACCTTTTTGGAATGCATTTACAAATATATGTAAAAATATATGTTAAAATGACTTTTTTATGTTGACAAAAATCAGAAGAATATATTTAAAAAAATATATTTGTAAAAATATATTTTAAAATATTTTCTTCAGATTTCCTTTTTAACATATAAAAAAGTCATTTTAACATATATTTTTACATATAAATGCATTCCAAAAAGGTAGATTTCTATTTTTAAAGACATACAGTATATTTGAAACGTATTTGTAAAAATATTATTCATATATTGTGTAACAAAAATGCATTTCAACATGCAGTATGTGTGTTTGTGTGTATATATATATATTTATATATATATATGTGTGTGTGTGTGTGTGTATGTGTGTATATATATATATATATATATGTGTATATGTATAATATGGTCAAAATTGGAGCACTTCAAATATATGGCAATATATTTGAGAAGAATATTTAAATATATTTCAAATATATTTTTCTTCCATGTGGGGTGGGTGGGTGGGTGTATTTTCCTATATACTGTATAACATTTAAAGCCAGATAGGGATTTTATCCTTCCCCACTCAAAAAAAAAAATAAAATTCAGATGGAATTTGGTTGTAATTTAGGTTTATAAATAGAGGTGGGCAGATTACAATTAAACGTTACGCTGTATATATGTATCTTATGCCTGGAACAATTGTCCCCTTTTCCATTGCAATGACTCTTATTAAGGAAGGAGTTGGGAAACCTTGTCTTTGGACAATAATCCCCCAATAAAAGCGTCTAGTGAACATGGAAAAAATCCTTTTTACCGTAGAAAAGCTTCTAGCGCTGTTGAATGCTTTCCAAAGTGTCTTTAAATCTCACCACAATTTAAGCACACAGTCCGAGCATTACTAACAGATGGCCATTGTGTGATTAATCAGATTTACAGAACTGCATGTGTGATGAACCAGTTTGACACAATGTTCACAACAGGATTAATCGGCAAAGAAGCCAAAAGGTCAGGGACATCAGTAAAATGTCTTTATAGTATGCATTAAGCGGCGGACGTAACCGCATTTGCGTATAAGGCAGGGGGTTAGAACCTGAAGCCCTAACAGTGTACGAGGGGGCTCAACAACCGTCCACCCCTAACTCTTTTTTTTGTAATCTGGTGATCCTGGAATACACCTGCTGGTGATGCCACCACACTCACTTGTGATATAAAAAACAGACTAGTTCTAATAGGTTTTAACAGCAACTTATCAGATGTAAACCTGTTTTTTGATTGTTTTGTTTAATTCAGATAATTTTTAAATGTTTTTCCATTTTTTTTTATTTACATAAAAACAAGAAAAACACAAAAAGTGCAGAGAAACAAAATTGCTTTGGACTTTGAATATTTGTAGAGATAGGAAGTTATGTAGCACAGGAAGCACACTCCTACAGCCCCCTACCATCCTGTATAGAGGAGAGTGTGCTTATTCTGCATAGTATAACTGAAGGCAAAATGTCTTTTTAGATTTGAATAGAGTGGTGATGGGTTAGAACAGTTTTGTCTGTGTCCATGTTAGGGAGATTCACCCTCTCTAATTGACCTGATGACCAATGCCACTGAAAATAAAATTTTTAGTTGCTCCCCGGACAGGAATTAAAAAGATATATTACAATGGGGACACTTGTTCTTGTGATAACTGTCTAAGAGGGATTTTCTTCACAATGGCATCTATAATCTCTAACTTTTTGTAGAGTCTGAAGGACAGGAAGTGAAGGGAAATTTCCCTAATAAGTCACAGGGGACAAAAAAAGAACTGAGAGCACTGTACCCTCTCCTACTCTATTAAAATGCAAAAAAAAAAAGTTTGGGCTTTAAATATACCTTAGGGTAAACTGAATGAAGTTTTTTACTTTTCACAGCTGCTGTGTTTATGAATAGAATTAGTAACTTAATGCTTGATTTCTGCTTTAAGTTTTCCTTATAGCACACCTTTTAATGTCTTTTAGTGACTTTCAACGTGGCATGTTTGTTGGTGCCAGACGGCTGGTGTGAGTATTTAAAAAACTGATAATCTACTTGGATTTTCATGCACAACCATCTCTAGTTTTTACAGAGAATGATTCGTAAGTTAGAAAATATCCAGTGAGCTGCAGTTGTGTGGACGAAAATGCCTGGTTGATGTCAGAGGTCCAAGGAGAATGGGCAGACTGGTTTGAGATGATATAAAAGCAACAGTAACTCAAATGACCAATCGTTACAACCAAGGTATGCAGAATACCATCTAAGAAAGCACAACAGCAGAAGACCAAACTGGGTGCCACTCCTGCCAGCTAAGAACAACAAACAGATGCTACAATTCGCACAGCAAAATCGGACAATAGGGAGTGGAAAAACATTGTTGTAATATTCAAAATATGGGCAGTGCCAAAAAAATCAACTACTCAATATAAAAAATAAATTAATTAAATTAAATTAATGAAAAATATAAAAAATATACAATATATATAATTTAATTAGTGGAAAAACATTGCCTGGTCTGATGAGTATCGATTTCAGCTGCGACATTCAGATGGTGGGGTCAGAATTTGATGTAAACAACAAGAAAGCATGGATCCATTCTGCCTTTTACGGTTCAGACTGGTTGTGGTGGTATAATAGTGTTGGGGATATTTTCTTGGCACTCTTTGGCCCACCTAGTATCAACTAAGCATTGTTTAATCACCATGGCCTACCTGAGTATTGTTGCTGAACAGGTCCATCAATGTATGACTACAGTGTCCCCATCTTCTGATGGCTCCTTCCAGCAGGATAATGCACCATGTCACAAAGCTCAAATCATCCCAAACTGGCTTCTTGAACTTGACAATGAGGTCACTGTACTCCATTGACCTTCACAGTCACCAGATCTCAATCCAATAGAGCACCTTTGGGATGTGGTGGAACGGGAGATTTGCATCATGGATGTGTAGCCAACAAATCTGAAGCAACTGCATGATGCTATCATGTCATTTATTCGCTCCCTGGTTATCTCTCACTTTGATTATTGTAACTCCCTCCTCATTAGCCTACCTCATCGCAGGCTATCCCCTCTTCAGCCTATCATGAATGCTGATGCCAGACTCATCCACCTTACTAACCATTCTGTATCTGCCTTCCCTCTCTGCCAATCCCTCCACTGGCTTCCCATTGCCCAACGGATAAAATTAAAAACATTAACAATAACATATAAAGCCATTTAAAACTATGCCCCAAATTACATCACCAATCTTGTCTCCAAACATCACCCAAACCGTAGTCTCCGCTCCTCCCACAACCTCCTACTCTCTAGCTCCCTTGTCTCCTCCTCCCATACTCATCTCCAGGACTTCTGGACAGCTGGAGATTGCTATCTGGACAGCTACTCTACGACAACTACCTAGAGGGAATATCTCCACCACTGAAAGAAATCTCGTCTTACCTCCTGCTATGTCGTTTTGGCAGGAAACAAAGGAAAACCTCTCAGATTAAGCATAGACATATACTGTACAAATTAACAGAAGCTCTTACAGGAGAAACCTTTTAACATACTGGGCAGGTGTCATAGAGGAGCACTGGGAGAGGCTGATAACAGTGCTTGGGATTTCAGTGCAGCACAGGATGTGGTTAGCTCAATGGATTTCTGGCTGAATCAACAGATTTTATCAAACACATATAACAAAACACTTTCAATGGTATATTCAACAGACCAAAAGGAAGCAAAAAGGAAATGTTCATTGTTGGGTCTACATACAGTTGTGTTCAAAATAATAGCAGTGTGTTGAAAGAAGTGAATAAAGCTCAAAATCCTTCTAATAGCTTTTATTTCCATACACACAAATGCATTGGGAACATTACACATTCTATTCCAAATCAAAACATGAAGAAAAATATATCAAATTTGTGTTGTTCTTTACAAACTCAAACATTCACTATATAAACTAAAAAATGTTTGAAGATTTTGCTTTCCTTTGAATCACTTCATTAATATTTAGTTGTATAAGCACTGTTTCTGAGAACTGCTGTACATCTGTGTTGCATGGAGTCAACCAACTTCTGGCACCTGTGAACAGGTATTCCAGCCCAGGATGATTGGACTACATTCCACAGTTCTTCTCTATTTCTTGGTTTTGCCTCAGAAACTGCATTTTTGATGTCACCTCACAAGTTTTCTATTGGATTAAGATCCGGGGATTGGACTGGCCACTCCATAACGCCAATCTTGTTGGTCTGGAACCAAGATGTTGCACGTTTACTGGTGTGTTTGGGGTCGTTGTCTTGTTGGAACACCCATTTCAATGGCATTTCCTCTTCAGCATAAGGCAGAATGACCTCTTCAAGTATTCTGATGTATTCAACCTGATCCATGAGAAACATCCCCATATCATGATGCTTGCGCAACCATGCTTCACTGTCTTCACAGTGTACTGTGGCTTGAATTCAGTGTTTGGGGGTCGTCTGACAAACTGTCTCCGGCCACTAGACCCAAAAAGAACAATCTTACTTTCATCAGTCCACAAAATGTTGCCCCATTTCTCTTTAGGCCAGTCAATGTGCTCTTTTTTCAAATTGTAACCTCTTCAGCACATGTCATTTTTTCAACAGTGGGACTTTGCAGGGGCTTCTTGCAGATAGCTTGGCTTTCTAACTTTAGACCTTCTTTGATCTTCCTGGAGCTGATTGTTGGCTGAGTCCTTGCCTTTTTGGCTATTCTTCTATCCATTCGAATGGTAGTTTTTCACTTTCTTCCACGTCTTTCAGGTTTTGGTTGCCATTTTAAAGCATTTGCGATCATTTTAGCTGAGCAGCCTATCATTTTCTGCACTTCTTTATAGGTTTTCCCCTCTCCAATCAACTTTTTAATCAAGGTATGCTGTTCTTCTGAACAATGTCTGGAACGACCCATTTTCCTTAGAATTTCAGAGAGAAATGCACTGTAACCAGCATGTACAACATATGCTGCCTTCCTTCCTTAAATAAGGGCAATAACTGCCACCTGTTTTTCAAAGAATGAATGACCTCACTAACAGAACTCCACACTGCTATTATTTTGAACATGCCCCTTTCAATTAGTGATTCAATACACAGAATCAGCAGCATGCATGTCATGACTGTTGGGTCTGTTGGATTTCTATTACTCTACTACACCTGCTAGTAAATTATTTGCCATGTAGAAATATAATTTCTACCAAAAACAGTGATTGATCAGGTTAGTGATGTCTGACTGCTATTATTTTGAACACAACTGTATGCTTTATTAGCGGAAAATGAAATATTTGTATACAGAGCCCCCCTGGTGTCGCTCTGGAAGATATAATTAGCTATAGTCAACTGCCTTTAGGTTTCCTTATCATATGGAAAATGTTTTCCAGATAACAGGTTTTCTTTACTGACAAACACAAAGTCCATGTTAAATGAACGAGCCACAAAATTTCAGCACTATGGAGAGCTCCAGTCACCAAACTATACTGTGGGAGGAAGAGTGGTTTTGAAGCCAGAAGGGTTTTTATCTTAATGCATTCTCTGTATTAAAGTAAAAAATCATCTTCATTCAGCTCCCTCCTCAGCCCCCCCCCCCCCCATACTTACCTGAGCTTGATCGCGATAAAGATCTGCTCTGTGCATGAGAGTAGAGGGAGCCTCTCTCTCTCCTCATTGGCTCAGAGACGGCAGCAGGAGCCATCACAGGCAGTGAAGAGGGAGCGGGGCTGAGCCTCTCTCTGTGTTTCAATGGACACCCAGAACTGGCTCAGAAGCGAGCACGCACAAGAGCCCCCATAGCAAGTGGTTTGCTGTGGGGTCACTTGGCAGGGGGAGGTGCCAGGAGAGCAGGAAGGGGATGCGAGAAGAGGAGGATCGGGGCTGCTCTGTGCAAAACCAATGCACAGAGCAGGTAAGTATAACATGTTTGTTATTTTAAAAAGGCATGAAAGAAGTGGCATATGCAGCAAAAACCTTTACTTATAGATGGTGAAAGTATTATAAAATCATATTTTAAGATCAGGTCATATGATCCCATTTTCTTGTGTAATATCAGTCCTCCTGCCAATGGCAGCCAGTCAACTCGAGTTGACGTCATCCCTCCAGTCTCTTCTCTGGTTCCTAGGAAGACCATGCTTCTGGATAGACAATAGAAACTGTCCACATCACACAGGCAGTTGAAGAAGGACCCTCCTCCTGTGCTTGGAAGAGAGAAATATTGGGACTGGAATGTCACATGACTAAGGATTTAGGTGTAGGTAGTGTAAGGGGGGGACAGGCTCAACTGGTATTGACAACTGTAAATTATACATGAGACAGGGACAACCAAGAACAGTCTAAGCAGGTTTGCCCTGCACTTTTATTCAGAAATGTTCAAAGTGTAAAACAAACAAAAATTCTGCTGACCTGTGCCCCTAACTAAACATGAAATGTGTATATGCTGCCTGTTTTGGAGAACCCATTGGAGGCCACCCTGGTAGTCCTGACTATCAGGGTGACTTCTAATGGGTTCTCCAAGAACAGGCAGTGCATGGACCCTTTTTGGTGTTTATCAGGGTAGGTAGCCCCTAATAGGTTCTCCAGGTGGCACAAGTACCTTTTTAGTGTTCTGCCAGCAGTCAGCCTTTTCACCTAGCAGCAGGATCTCACAGCAGAGTGAGAGAGAGAGTGATGAGAAGAGGTCAGCTCATAAATGCTGATGAACAGCTAAGCCTAATAATGATGTTTAGGTCCAGGTGAGATGTGGACCTAGTAATGGAGGCGTATTCCTCTCCAAAGCCTCCAGACTCCAGGACAAGACTTATTAAGATCAGAGAAAACAAAAATTTGTTTACTTTATGACAGACACAAATCCTGGAGCCCTTCACCACATGTAGGGGAGAAACCTGTATGACACATATACACCGTCCACAATGCCACCAGTCTGTGCCTTACATGGGTTTTTTTTTCTATTTTTTTATGCCAGTGATTAGTAAAAGTGGGTCAGCAGCCCAGAGAGTAGTTTTTAGCCTAAACATGACAGTCAAGCAACCCATATTTCTCTCATGACTGTTTTATTTTTAAATGCATGTAAACATTAACCATTTCAATACCGGGCAATTTTACACCTTCCTGCCCAGGCCATTTTTCACGTTTCAGCGCTCTCACACTTTGAATGACAATTGCGCGGTCATACAACATTGTACCCAAACTAAAATTTTATCATTTTCTTCACACAACGAGAGCTTTCTTTTGGTGGTATTTAATCACTGCTGGGGTTTTTATTTTTTGCTAAATTAACAAAAAAAGACTGAAAATTTTGAAAATAAAACACGTTTTTCTTTGTTTCTGTTATAAAAGTTTACAAATAAATAATTGTTCTTCATAAATTTAGGCCAACATGTATTCTGCTACATGTCTTTGGTGAAAATAACCCAAATTAGGATGTATTATTTAGTTTGTAGGAAAGTTATACAGTTCACAAACTATGGTATAGATCTGAAAATTGATCAATCCCGAAGTACTGACAGCCAATCTAATTTCTTGAGGTCCAGGAATGTCAGAATAGTACAGATATCCCCAAATGACCCCTTTTGGCAGAGTAGACAGTCCGACGTACTTCATAAGAGGAATGGCGAGTTTTTTGAAGTTGTATTTTTTTGGTCATAATTTTTCTGAAAATTAAAAAATTAAAAAAATTATTTTCACTATTTTTTTTTTTACATACTGTCACCAGTGCAGTACAGCGTCATCATATAACTGGCATGGCGGTGAACAGGGACACTGACTGGTGACAGTATGAAAAGAATATATATATATCTTTTTTTTTTTTATTATTTTTAATTTTTTATTACATTTTTTTTATTTTTTTTAAGATTTTTTTTCATATTTTACTATGACCAAAGTAGTACAATGTTACCATAGTAACGTTGTACTACTTTGGGGAAGTGATCAGTATTTTTTTTTTTTTTACACAATTTGCTTATAGCAAAGAATTACTTTGCTATAAGCAAGCATTTACCTAAATGACATCGATTCATTCAGGTTTTTTTTTTTTTTTTTTGTGCTTAGCTGTGATTTGGCCACAGCTAATCACATGACATGTGCATGTAACCTGCTGTGACCATTCACAGCTAGGCACTAGTATACAATGGATGGCATGAATGAAGCCATCCATTGTATACAACTGTCATGTGACCTGCTGTGATTGGTCACAGCAGGTCAAATGGTACCGGCAACGAAGGCCGGTACTCAGATCTGTCATCGGCCGTGTCCGAGGTACACGGCCGGTGACAGATCGTGCCGCTGAGCGGCTCTGCAACCACGCGAACTGCACATGTGCGGGAGGACGCCAAATGGCGTACACCCCGGAAAGCTACAGCATTTTTGCAGCTATAGGCCGTGCGCCTAATGGTTAAGCTCCTGAACACTGGTAAAGGCCAGTGTATGTATGGACACCAAGGGGTTTATTTACTAAACCTGGTTGACTCAGAATCTTGTCCACTTCTGCATAAAAACCAATCAGCTTCCAGGTTTTATTGCTGAAGCTTAACTGAACATGCTGAGGTTAGAAGCTGATTGGCTACCATGCACAGGTGCCCAAGATTCTGAGTCAACGAGGTTTAGTAAATAAACCCCCAAGGGTTTTATTTTTTTAAAGCTGGAAAGTGCAAAATCAGGCTCACTTCTGCATAGAAATCAATCAGTTTCTAACCTCAGCTGTTCAATTAAGCTTTGGCAATAAAACCCTGATCTTGATTGGTTTCTATGTAAAAGTGAGCCTGGTTTTGCACTCTCCAGCTCTAGTAAATAAACTCCATAGGCTTTTATTGAGTTGAGTTCAGGGTCTTTGGCAAAATACGCCAAATGCTCCTAAACTCTACTTAGGCACCTAGGGATAAAGAATCTCTTTTGAGAGTACAACATTGGGGGTACATTGTTAGCCAGGACTTCAGAGGAAAAGGATTTGGGGGTACTTATTTCAGATGATTGCAAAATGAGCAAACAGTGTGGCCAGGCAGGGGGAAAAGCAAACAGAATTCACTAGAGGGGTCACCAGCAGGAGGAAGGAGGTCCTGATTCCTCTATATAGATCTTTAGTTTCACTGGAGGAGTCACCAGCAGGAGGAAGGAGGTCCTGGTTCTTCTATATAGATCTTTAGTTATCACTAGAGGGGTCACCAGCAGGAGGAAGGAGGTCCTGATTCCTCTACATAGATCTTTAGTTAGACTTCATTCAGAATACTGTGTCCAGTTCTGGAGACCTCACTTACAAAAAGATATTAATAAGATAGAACGAGTCCAAAAACGATGAAAGGTCTGGGGGATAAAACATATCAGGAGCAACTTGAGGAACTTAACATGTACAGTCTAGAAAAAAGAAGAGACATGATTGAAACCTTTAAATACATCAAGGGGGTGAATAAGGTTCAGGAGGGCAGTATTTTCAACATGAAACCAAAATCAAGAACACGGGGACATGACCTTAAATTAACTGGAGGTAAGTTCAAAAGTAATCTCAGAAAGTACTATTTTACTGAAAAAGTAGTTTATGCTTGGAATAAACTTCCAGCAGAGGTAGTGAGCCAGTCAACAGTAAATAGCTTCAAACATTCCTGGGACAATCAGAGACCGATGCTCCAAAAAGTTAAACAAAAAAACAAAACAAAACAAAAAACCCAAAATAAAACAAAAAAAACAGACACACTCGATGAACCACTCGGTCTTTTTCTGCTGTCGCTTTACTATGTTTCTATGTTAAACTCCCATTTGCACGAGGCCTAACATTGAACTCTGATCTGCTCTGTTTAATTTATCATTGTAAGCATTGTGTTGTATGTATTCAGTAAGTGCCAAAATACCTGTTGATCCTGGCAGAAATCCAGTGAGCGCTCAACATCCTGTGCTTCAGTTAGTATTGTTCCCAACTCTCTCCATGGACCACAGAACACATTGTCCCCATGTTATGGAAATTAGAAGAGGACACGGGGTTTTGCTGTCCTAACACACTTCCTGTGCTAGAGTGAAAACGCTGCTCCTCTATAAAGTGAGTATTGTCACTGTAGAACAGCAAGTGTGTTTTTAAAAATAAAGGAAACTGTCTAAAATAAAAAAAACGAATGCAGCCATCACAAACAGAGACTTGTAAGCTGCAATGGATTAGTTTTGTTCTTGGATTTATGTATATTTTTAACATCTGAATATGGGACTGATTTAAACTTACCTGTGGAAGCGAATTGCAGAAAACATCTAATAAATGGTTCTGTCTACTCAATTGTAACACTTTTCTATGGTGTCTCAATGGTCTTCAAATATTACTGAGGTAAACTGAGGACAGCAATAGTAAAATAGTAAAATACATTCTGCTAGAGCTCTTCGGTTATATGACCTGGCTTATTGTGTGGTTATTGGTAGTGAAATGATATGGACATGGTATATGGCATACTTAAATTGGAACTTTAAATAAAAGTTCAAAATATGTGAAAAGGCAGGCTTGTCTGCAATACTATGTCTTGTCTGCAATAAAGCAAAGACTACGTTTAGGATTTTCATTTAAATTTTGTTCCTCTTTTAATTTTCTGTTTAAACTTATGTTTATTAAGATTTGCTTGTAACAATGTTACAATAAAAAAGACAAAAAATATAAGGCACTGAGACATATACGCGATCAGTACCATTTCAACAAAAGTACATAGTAAATATTATGATATAGAAACACTCCAGTGGCTAGCTGGGCTTGATAACTATCAAACCCAACTAGCCACTGGAGTGTAGGGAAACAGTGAGAGTACATACAAATCTATAGGTGAAAACCTATTGGAAACTCCAAACAATGTACATAAGGAGAGGGTCATTGGCATACAAGGCTATCAGGTGCCTCTCTTTCAAGTATACAGTACACATAACTGTAGAATGGCCATGACCAAAGAAACAAATAGAACTCCTAGAAGGCCTCTATGACCAAAAAAAACGTGGTTAGAAGGGAAGGTTAGATCAAGCTTTAGAAAATGTACAGCATCCAAGCTTCACTCAGGGCAAGAAACACAACATAGGATAGCGAAGAATAGCAAACTCTCAAAATCTGTGAGTGGTCTAGTTAAGGCAGTCATGGGTATGGTAACAGTGAGATAATGTTGAAGTTGGGAATACTCCAACCAGGTACTAGCAGGGTGAGGACAGGTCGCCAACAACTGTAATAAGGGAGGTAAGGTACCTCTCTGAAAGTTATGGCATTTTTTTCCCTTTTATGTATATATGTTTTTATCAGCACAAATGACATTACATATGTAGCGCTATCCCCATAGGAGCCGCTTGGATTTTTGCCCAGGTCTCCTCTTGCTTCGCCCCGCAGCTAGGCACAAAGTATTTTCCACAGCCAGGTGCACACACACTTTCATTTGTTGTCTCCAATGACAAGTCTAAGGGATGTTGTTTTTGGAGTTTTATTGTAGAACTGAGGATAGGGATTGGGAATTTTAGTAGGATACTTCAAGATTAGAACTAATTACACCGGGGACATCTAATGGATCTCTTAGTTAAGCCCTGTTAAAGTCCAAGGTTTAGGGACCCCTGCCCTGATGTCTCTCCTGGCCTCGGCTACAGCTGATCAAGCACAAACTGTGCTTAATCTGCTATTTACCTAGCTTTTGTCAGTTCTGAACTTGGAAGTGCTCAGTGCTAAGTGGTTCACATTTTGAAGAGCACTTCGAGGAGCATGTGTTCCTCAATGCCATCCCACTCGCCAGCTTGACAGATTTTTTTAAAAATTGGGAGAGCCCAGGATACTACAAGTGGTTGGTTTGATGGGGGGAAGCAGCACCCCACAAGCCCCATAAAAGTGATACAGCTGCCCAGCTCATTTTTACTTAGAAGTTGAGAGCCTTCTTTACAAACAGGAACAACCTTGCAAGCCTATTTTGATCCAAAATCCTGACAATGAATTACAGTGCATCCAGAAAGTATTCACAGCGCTTAACTTTTGCCACATTTTGTTATGTTACAGTCTTATTCCAAAATGGATTAAATTAATTTTTTTCCTCAACATTCTACAAACAATACCCCATAATGACAATGTGAAAGAAGTTCGATTTAAAATCTTTGCAATTTATTAAAAATAAAAAATGAAAAAAAAACCCACATGTACATAAGTATTCACAGCCTTTGCTCAATACTTTGTTGAAGCATCTTTAACACCAATTATAGCCTCAAGTCGTTTTGAGTATGATGCTACAAGCTTGGCACACCTATTTTTGGGCAATTTCTCCCATTCGTCTTTGCAGTACCTCTCAAGCTCCATCAGGTTGGATGGGGAACGTGGGTGCACAGCCATTTTTAGATCTCTCCAGAGATGTTCAATCGGGTTCAAGTCTGGGCTCTGGCTGGGTCACTCCAGGACATTCACAGAGTTGGCCCATAGCCACTCCTTTGTTATGTGGGCTGTGTGCTTAGGGTTCTTGTCCTGTTGAAAGATGAACCGTCACCCCAGTCTAAGGTCCACAGCGCAGGTTTTCGTCAGTGATGTCTCTGTACATTGCTGCATTCATCTTTCCTTCGATCCTGACTAGTCTCCCAGTTCCTGCTGCTGAAAAACATCTCCACAGCATGATGCTGCCAGCACCATGCTTCACTGTAGGGATGGTATTGGCCAGGTGGTGAGCGGTGCCTGGTTTCCTCCAGACATGACGCTTGGCATTCAGGCCAAAGAGTGTAATCTTTGTTTCATCAGACCAGAGAGTTTTGTTTCTCATGGTCTGAGAGTACCTGAGGTGTTTTTTGGCAGACTCCAGGCAAGCTGCCATTTGCTTTTTACTGAGTAGTGGATTCTGTCTGTCCACTCTAGCATACAGACCTGATTGGTGGAGTGCTGCAGAGATGGTTGTTCTTCTGGAAGGTTCTCCTCTCTCCACAGAGAAAAGCTGGAGCTCTTTCAGAGTGACCATCGGGTGCTTGATTACCTCCCTAGCTAAGGCCCTTCTCCCTCTATCGCTCATTTTGGCCAGGCGGCCCATTCTAGATAGATTCCTGGTGGTTCCAAACTTCTTCCATTTATGGATGATGGAGGCCACTGTGCACATTGGGACCTTCAATGCTGCATACATTTTTCTGTACCCTTCCACAGATCTGTGCCTTGATGCAATCCTGTCTCGGAGGTCTATGGACAATTCCTTAGAACTCGTGGTTTGGTTTGTGCTCTGACATGCACTGTTAACTGTGGGACCTTATATAGACAGGTTTATGCCTTTCCTAATCATGTCCAATCAACTGAACTTCCCACAGGTGGACTCCAATCAAGTTGTGGAAACATCTCAAGCATGATTAGTGGGAACAGGGTACACCAGAGCTCAATTTTGAGTGTCATGGCAAAGGCTGTGAATACTTATGTACATGTGTTTTTTTTTATTTGTTTATTTTTAATAAATTGCACAGATTTAAAAACGAACTTCTTTCATGTTGTCATTATGGGGTATTGTTTGTAGAATGTTGAGGAAAAAAATTGAATGTAATCCATTTCGGAATAAGGTTGTAAAATAACAAAATGTGGCAAAAGTTAAGCGCTGTGAATACTTTCTGGATGCACTGTATATCTTTAAACAGTGAGATGTGGGGAAATGTTATAGGACTGGTTCCCACTTGAATTCCTGTGCGATTCCTGCGCGTTCCTGTACAGTGCGATTTTGCAGCCCATTCATTTGAATGGGCTGCAAATCACACTGGAACGCAGAAAAAGTAGTGCATGCACTACTGTTCGAAAATGTGCAGTACCAAATTGCATGGTACTGCTGTACCATGGGATATGCATTTGGTTGCAGATCACAAAGGTCGTGTGTTTTGAGCACAGTGTGGGAGATGCACACAGAACTCACCTTTCCAGCACCGTGTTTTGGTGCAAACTGGTCCTTAACCTGATTAATGGTAATAGAACTATTTTATATATAAGAAATTGTCATAGACCCAAAAAGGTTAATTTACTACAGAAGTAAAGAATTTTCACTTTGCAAAATAAAGGTTCACAATGTTTCATGAATACAGTGAAGGTATATTTATTATTAATACAGAATCGTGCAGAATTACAAAAATAAGAATATTTCTTCAAAATATGATAGGGTCATTGGAATGAACACAGCTACCTTTTATTTCCTTCAATAAGCCAACATTACCTGTTCTATTAGTAAATCAACCCCTATATATTTAGAAAAATGTCCAGGCCTTCTCAAATCCACGCTTTTCACGATCTCAGGAGTGCCATAAAGTTTTGCATCAATCTGTTTCCTAATCAGAGTGTTTATTTTTTCATAAGTGGAAATTCCCCAGTCTTCCATTTACCAGCACTGTGCATTTTAGCTGCCATACTAACAAAATGTATAAGCTTATTACAAGTCTATCCCCAAAAGAGAGATCAGGCTAAAGCAAACAGTTTTTCCCACTACTGCAATCACTAAAAAATATATTTTACTTCAAACAGAATCCAGGAACTAAGCTTCACATCATATAGCACTTGTTTATACCAGCCCATATGACATGCACCCGCTGGTATGCGCTGTGAAGGGGGTGTGATGTGTTGTGTCTTATTTTATTAACTGTCACAAAATTACATTTTATTTAACTCCATGCACCTTCGCCTGGCAGTACTAGGGTCGTTGGTTGGAATCCCAACCACGATACCACATGCCTGGAGTTTGAATGTTCTCCCTGTGCCTGCGTGGGTTTCCTCCAGGTACTCTGCTTTCCTCCCACACTCCAAAAACATGCTGGGAGGTTAATTGGCCCCTGTCTAAATTGGCCCTAGTATTTGTATGTATGAATGTAAGTTAGGGACCTTAGATTGTACGCCTTTTGAGGGTTAGGGACTGATGGGAATGAACTATATATATATATATATATATATATATATATATATGAACTCCTGAGGAAGTCACGTGATGTGATGTAACGCGTAGAGTGGGCCCATGATGCCAAGCTGCTAAATAGGAAGTTTACGAGCCGCCATCTTGGAAATTCCTGAACACATTAAAAATACATTATAACAAGTTTTTTTACTGTGGTGTCCTAGCAGGACACTTTTAAATGTGAGTGCACTTTGTTTTTTAAATAAATTACACTATATTTATATACTACACCAGGGCTTGAAAAAGCCACTCGCCCACTCGCCAAATGCGAGGAGAAATTCCTCTGTGGCGAGTGGCTGCGAGCGGTGAGCACAGATGAAGCATGGAGTGACTGCATCTGCGCTCCAAACCTCATTGTGAAGCCGAGTTCCGGTTTAAAACTTCCGGTTTCCAGCTTCTGCGGCACAGCCACCGAGGGGACAGGTGCAGGAGACGTCCGCTCTCCTCCACTGAGAGGAGACACCCTCTCCACCGCCGCGGGGGACTCGGGGGGACAGTAAGTACTGTATACAACATGTCCTATCACTGTAATGGAGTACAGGGGAGCTGGGATATACAGTGGGGATCGAAAGTTTGGGCACACCAGCTAAAAATTTGTATTAATGTGCATAAAGAAGCCAAGGAAAGATGGAAAAATCTCCAAAAGGCATCAAATTAAAGATTAGACATTCTTATAATATGTCAACAAAAGTTAGATTTTATTTCCATCATTTACACTTTCAAAATAACAGAAAACAAAAAAATGGCGTCTGCAAAAGTTTGGGCACCCTTCAGAATTTATAGCATGCACTGCCCCCTTTGCAAAGCTGAGACCTGCCAGTGTCATGGATTGTTGTCAATCATCATCTGGGAAGACCAGGTGATGTCAATCTCAAAGGTTTTAAATGCCCAGACTCATCTGACCTTGCCCCAACAATCAGCACCATGGGTTCTTCTAAGCAGTTGTCTAGAAAACTGAAACTGAAAATAGTTGACGGTCACAAAGCTGGAGAAGGCTATAAGAAGATAGCAAAGCGTTTTCAGATGTCAATATCCTCTGTTTGGAATGTAATTAAGAAATGGCAGTCATCAGGAACAGTGGAAGTTAAAGCAAGATCTGGAAGACCAAGAAAAATATCAGACAGAACAGCTCGCAGGATTGTGAGAAAAACAATTCAAAACCCACGTTTGACTGCACGATCCCTCCAGAAAGATCTGGCAGACGCTGGAGTTGTGGTACACTATTCCACTATAAAGAGATACTTGTACAAATATGGTCTTCATGGAAGAGTCATCAGAAGAAAACCTCTTCTACGTCCTCACCACAAAAATCATCGTTTGAACTTTGCAAATGAACATATAGACAAGCCTGATGCATTTTGGAAACAAGTTCTGTGGACCGATGAGGATAAAATTGAAATTTTGGCCGGAATGAGCAAAGGTACGTTTGGAGAAGAAGGGGCACAGAATTTAATGAAAAGAACCTCTGTCCAACTGTTAAGCATGGGGTTGGATCAATCATGCTTTGGGGTTGTGTTGGAGCCAGTGGCACAGGGAACATCTCACGAGTAGAAGGAAAAATGGATTCAATAAAATTTCAGCAAATTTTGGATGGTAACTTGATGCCATCTGTGGAAAAGCTGAAGTTAAAGAGAGGATGGCTTCTACAAATGGATAATGATCCTAAACACACCTCGAAATCCACGGGGGATTACATCAAGAGGCGTAAACTGAAGGTTTTGCCATGGCCTTCACAATCTCCTGACCTCAACATAATTGAAAATCTATGGATAGACCTTAAAAAAGCAGTGCGTGACAGACAGCCCAGAAATCTCAAAGAACTGGAAGACTTTTGTAAGGAAGAATGGGCAAAGATACCTCAAACAACAGTTGAAAGTCTCTTGGCTGGCTGCAAAAAGTGTTTACAAGCTGTGATACTTGCCAAAGGGGGCAGTACAAGATATTAACTCTGCAGGGTGCCCAAACTTTTGCAGACGCCATTTTTTTGTTTTCTGTTATTTTGAAAGTGTAAATGATGGAAATAAAATCTAACTTTTGTTGACATATTATAAGAATGTCTAATCTGTAATTTGATGCCTTTTGGAGATTTCTCCATCTTTCCTTGGCTTTTTTATGCACATTAATACAAATTTTTAGCAGGGGTGCCCAAACCTTCGATCCCCACTGTACATACTGTATACATGTCATATCACTATAATGAGTACAGGGGAGGGGGGATATACATTACTATGATTACTGTATACATGTCATATCACTATAATGGAGTACAGGGGAGCTGGGATATACATACTGTATACATGTCATATCACTATAATGGAGTATAGGGGAGCTGGGATATACATTACTGTATACATGTCATATCACTATAATGGAGTACAGGGGAGCTGGGATATACATTACTGTATACATGTCATATCACTATAATGGAGTACAGGGGAGCTGGGATATACATTACTGTATACATGTCATATCGCTATAATGGAGTACAGGGGAGCTGGGATATACATTACTGTGTACATGTCCTATCGCTATAATGGTACAGGGGAGCTGGGATATACATTACTGTATACATGTCACATCGCTATAATGGAGTACAGGGGAGCTGGGATATACATTACTGTATACATGTCATATCGCTATAATGGAGTACAGGGGAGCTGGGATATACATTACTGTGTACATGTCCTATCGCTATAATGGAGTACAGGGGAGCTGGGATATACATTACTGTATACATGTCATATCGCTATAATGGAGTACAGGGGAGGGGGGATATACATTACTGTATACATGTCATATCGCTATAATGGAGTACAGGGGAGGGGGGGGATATACATTACTGTATACACGTCATATCACTATAATGGAGTACAGGGGAGGGAGGATATACATTACTGTATACACGTCCTATCACTATAATGGAGTACAGGGGAGGGGGGATATACATTACTGTATACACGTCCTATCACTATAATGGAGTACAAGGGAGGGGGGATATACATTACTGTATACATGTCATATCACTACAATGGAGTACGGGGGAGCTGGGATATACATTACTGTGTACAAGTCCTATCACTATAATGGAGTACAGGGGAGCTGGGATATACATTACTGTATATATGTCATATCACTATAATGGAGTACAGGGGAGGTGGGATATACATTACTGTATACATGTCATATCACTACAATGGAGTACGGGGGAGCTGGGATATACATTACTGTGTACAAGTCCTATCACTATAATGGAGTACAGGGGAGCTGGGATATACATTACTGTATACGTCATATCACTATAATGGAGTACAGGGGAGGGGGGATATACATTACTGTATACATGTCATATCACTATAATGGAGTACGGGGGAGCTGGGATATACATTACTGTGTACACGTCATATCACTATAATGGAGTACAGGGGAGGGGGGATATACATACTGTATACATGTCATATCACTATAATAGAGTACAGGGGAGCTGGGATATACATTACTGTATACATGTCATATCACTATAATGGAGTACAGGGGAGGGGGGATATACATTACTATGATTACTGTATACATGTCATATCACTATAATGGAGTACAGGGTAGGGGGGATATACATTACTATGATTACTGTATACATGTCATATCACTATAATAGAGTACAGGGGAGCTGGGATATACATTACTGTATACATGTCATATCACTATAATGGAGTACATGGGAGGGGGGATATACATTACTGTATACATGTCATATCACTATAATGGAGTACGGGGGAGCTGGGATATACATTACTGTGTACACATCATATCACTATAATGGAGTACAGGGGAGGGGGGATATACATACTGTATACATGTCATATCACTATAATAGAGTACAGGGGAGCTGGGATATACATTACTGTATACATGTCATATCACTATAATGGAGTACAGGGGAGGGGGGATATACATTACTGTATACATGTCATATCACTATAATGGAGTACAGGGGAGCTGGGATATACATTACTGTGTACACGTCATATCACTATAATGGAGTACAGGGGAGGGGGGATATACATACTGAATACATGTCATATCACTATAATAGAGTACAGGGGAGCTGGGATATACATTACTCTATACATGTCATATCACTATAATAGAGTACAGGGGAGGGGATATTCATTACTGTATACATGTCATATCACTATAATGGAGTACAGGGGAGGGGGGATATACATTACTATGATTACTGTATACATGTCATATCACTATAATGGAGTACAGGGGAGGGGGGATATACATTACTGTATACATGTCATATCACTATAATGGAGTACAGGGGAGCTGGGATATACATTACTGTGTACATGTCATATCACTATAATGGAGTACAGGGGAGTGGGGATATACATTACTGTGTACAGTTTTATATTTTGGACTATTTATTCTAAAGAAAAATGTAATTTCATAAGCTTTAAGGGGGCGTGATTAGGGGTGGGGTTTGGTGCAGGTCAGGGGTGGGGTTGGGGGCAGACCTGGGCAAGGTTGGGTGGGGAAACTGGTGGAGAGTAAGTTTTGTGACCAGCTAGTAGGTCTGGACTCGAAATTTTAACCCCTGTACTACACTATGGAAAGTGTTTCTGTTTACATATGTGGAGGATATGTGGGATAAAGAGGAGATGGTACCGTTTGCAGCAGAGTGAGGTGGAAAGTGGAGTCATCTATACAATATGGAAAACAAAGAAACACAGCGCCTCTAAGTGTGTACTGTGAAGGTATTTAATAAAAAGATAAGTTGTAACTCACATCTTAGAATTTAAAAACAGGCTCATGGGTGAGAGGGTGAGATTTCTGTAGCCAGATGTTGTGTGTCTGATCCAGAGAGGAGATCAATGGAGTCCGTCAGCAGATGGTGCTGTGCATGTGCAACATGGATGGTAAGCCTGGTGGAATCTCTAAGGTATCTGCCAGCAGATGGTGCCATGCATATGCAGCATGGATAGTGGAGCTTGGCAGAGTCTCCAAGATATCCGGGATCAGCACATGTGGCGTCTGACGTAATCAAAATGCGACGTGTTCCTGAGCATGTGCAGGACGAGATGAGTCCAGGCGTGCTCTTTCATCAGGCAGGGCTTTTGACCTATGCAATTTGAGTCATAAAAGGAGGTGAGAGTATATATGTATGTCTCTGGTGGAGGAGCACCTATAGGAATATATGTGGATATAAGCAATAAAGAGCACCTGTTTGGGAACAAATTATAAAGGCACAGGTCAAGCACACATTATAGACTTTTAAGTTGTATTCAGTGTATTCACCGTTGTTGCATAATCACATGGTAGCTTCAATTCATACATGAGGTTATAGAGATATATGCGCGGCACTGTTTTATGATATATATATATAAAAATCGCTGCATAAATTGACGCCGCTATATAATTACCTATTATAAATAAATAAGGTGTATTGCATTCCATTAAAATTCAGACATGCTGCATTTTTATGAAACAAACCTGCATGGTGTAAACAAGGCACAAGCAGTCCCCTCTCTGGCACCAACATCTTGGCCACCTTGATTGGTCAGCAGGGAAATGTTGTAGATCCTGTTCATGGGCATGGGAGTTCATTCATTCCAGTGGGAAAAAATGTTAAACTTTGTATATACCTGCATTTAATTTTGTAGGCTTTGTCCACTGCGTCCATCGTCCTTGGCATCATACTAACTCCTTGGCCACGTACTCACATTCCTAAGACCCTAATAAACTCTCAGTTGTAATAGTAATGTTATATCTGCATAAGCATGGTTAGAAAAACTCAAATGCACTGAAAAAAAAAATTGGAAAGATGCCGAGTTTATCTTTTTGTGTCTGCTCCCTACTGCAGTAGTTGTTATAAATTTATAACCACTGATCAATATTAGAATAGGAGTTGCCTATCTATAAAATTCCCAAACACTGTAACTACAGTTTGCTGAAAACTTACACTGGGTTATGCATAGACAGCTCAGTGTATGTTCCAAAGAAGACTGTGAACAAGCAGGTAAGTTTGTTTTATTGCAGAGGAGACATAGCAGGTGTCTTCTTCAATAAACAGCCTGACTGTTCACAATTATTAAAGAAGAACTCTGGGATAGGTAAAAAAAAATTCCCATTAGTACACCACCCAACACAAAACACTAAACAGTTAATACAATTTTGAAAATCCTTAAAAATTTAGGAGAAAAGTCTAATTGGATTTTGATGACCTAATCTCTAATTCAAATGATAGCAGCATCTGCTCTACAAAGGAGGTGTAACAGCCTGGGATTACATCATATCCTCTCCTCTCTCTGCAGTAAAAGGAAACTACAGTTCCCATCAACCAACTGTATTATATGTGGGCAGGTACACTAGGCCTGCACATGTTGAATGTGTCTGACAGTCTCAGTCCACCCACCATTGCAAGTGGGGCTGAATTACATCACTGCTTCCCGGAGAAAGAACTATTGAAGGGATGTGCCAAGACCAGTAGCTGGGGGAATAGGAGGCATAGCAGCCACAGATCTTACAAAGAAGAAAACAAAGAGAATTAACGGTTTGATTTGAAAATCATCAGGCTATTTCACAGCAACTACTGAGTGAACTAGAATATGGACAACATATTCAGTAAAGGTAGGAATTCTTTTTATAACCCTTGAAGCAGCAGCTTGTGATCTATGGATACAGTGTAACCTGTGTAAGGGCCCTTGTCAATGGACTTTTGTTCTCATCAAGAAGGTTTTTTTATCCCCATACAAGTCTTCAGAATAGAAATGCAAAACCTACTTTAAGAGGAAACTCACCTCTTCTTAGAAATTACAACAATGGAATATTTAGAAATGTTTAGTAATGGCAAGCTCTAAATAGAGCTGCATGCTGATGTCATTTTTAGTAAAATTCCGCTTTAAGTCAGATGCAGGCGAAGAAGAAGGTCAACTGCTGGTGTAATGCACCTGTTAATGAATTCTTAGTGATCTAAGGCAGTGTTTCTCAACCTTTTTTCAGTCAAGGCACCCTTTAAAATTATGGGCAGTCCTGAGGCACCCTTTACAATTATGGACAGTCCCAAGGAACCCTTTAAAATTATGGGCAGTCTTGAGGCACCCCATTCTAAAATGGGGTGCCTCAAGAGTGTCCATCATTTTAAAAGAACACCCCATTCTAAAATGCGAAAAACTATTCTAATAGTTTTATATAACGCAGCAACATCCACACATGTAGGATACCCAACATTAGAGGTGATTTATTCTTCCAAACCAAATACACTTTTGCACACTGGTACTGACTAGTATTCCAATGTTTCTCCTCTCCTTCAGTTTTTCCCCATCACTGAGCTAATGTGACCCCAGCACTGATGGAGAAAGGCAGAGGAAGGTCAAACAAGGATGCTGTGCAGGCAGCTGACATCCTCCTTATCAACTGATGATGTCATTGGTTGTCAGGACACCGGCAGCTAGAAGGTCCTAATGGTGCACAATTAAAACATGTGGCTTTGTGTAACTAAAAGGCAGGCTTGTTCCATCCGCTGGCCTGTATACATGTTTTGAGCAATTTTTAGACATTTTACCAAGGCACCCCTGAAGAAACCTCAAGGCACCCCAGGCACCCTGGTTGAGAAAGGTTGATCTAAGAGATGCCTCAAACCGATGCCATTGACAGAACCCCAAAGCCCATTTGCACAGGCTCTAATGTATCAAAATTGTTATATGCCAAAATAAAAAAATCCCCAATTAATGGATTACCTAATAAGGAAAATGTTTTTTGCTTAAATGCATTTGGTCTAGTTGTCCCTTCTTTTCTGCCGCAAGATGTCTTCAGTCTCCCAGGTTGAATGACGGCCTACATCATTCAGCCCACTTCTTCTGAGCTCGGGCTGTCATTGGCCCCTCCCCAGCCTGTGATTGGACAATAAATAGAAGCAGCACGGAGACGTACCAAGAAACAATACTGTTTGCAGTTGATGGAGCCCCAGGATAGTGGAGGAAGTCAATGGGTTGGTAAAAGCACACTTTTTCTAAAAGGAAGAACATATAGAATTGCAGATGATTTCAGTTAATGTTTTTGATTTGTGTGGGTAATTGGAAGTGCTAAACAGAACAAATATTGAATAGACTCTACATTTAATTCAATTTCTTAATTTTAATCTTTTGTATCTGCCCAGAGTTCAGCTTTAATTCAGCTCTAAGTGAATTTTAAAATGGAACCGTCACTAAAATTCACTCCTCACATAAATCAGTAGAGCACATGCCCAGATTTCTAAATCAGATGATTATTTTATATAAGAAAGAAAACTTTTTCTTGGCACAAGTAAATAAATTCTGCTCTGAGCTCCCTCAGTCTAGGTCAGTGGTGGTCACTTTGTCCAGAGGGCAGAACTAGGGCCGATTTACTAAAAGAGATTAACAAAACATAAATTGATGTGGCAAGTGTGTGTATTGCACTGTGTGCAGGGGGAGGAATGTGTAGCGCACAGAGTACAGGGCTCAGGAATGAGTAATGTGCAGGGGTCAGGAGTATGTAATACACAAAGTGCAGAGCAAAGGAGTATGTAATATGCAGGAGTTAGGAGTATGTAATACACAAAGTGCAGGGCTCAGGAGTGTGTAATGTGCAGGGCTCAGCAATATGTAATACACAAAGTGCAGAGCAAAGGAGTATGTAATATGCAGGAGTTAGGAGTATGTAATACACAAAGTGCAGGGCAAAGGAGTATGCAATGTGCAGGGGTCAGGAGTATGTAATACACAAAGTGCAGGGCTCAGGAGTGTGTAATGTGCAGAGGTCAGGAGTATGTAATACACAAAGTGCAGGGCAAAGGGGTATGCAATGTGCAGGGGTCAGGAGTATGTAATACACAAAGTGCAGGCCAAAGGAGTATGCAATGTGCATAGGTCAGGAGTATGTAATACACAAAGTGCAGGGGTCAGGAGTACAAAATGAAGAAAGTGTAGAATTTCACAAAGTGTAGGGTTTAGGAGAGTGCAAACCCCCTGGGCTGCAAGAAATATTTTCCCCTCTCAGGAAAAAATCCTCCCTCTCCCCCCAAAAATCCAGCACTATACTGTACCTTTACCCTTCCAAGCACAAACTTGCTCTGCAAGCCAAAATTCTCCCCACACAAAAATGCAAAAAATTAAGTTCTTCTCTAAGGTAGGCTCAGACAAAGTGTTAGCTCTCTGGCTATTTTAATTGTGAACCAAAATAATATGTAATGGAAGCATTTTATTATTTTTAAAATGGTTGTGTTTAGGTTTATACATGTCTGTAGGACTGTTGCTTGTGGCGCAGCAATCATAGTATATTTAATGAATACAAAGAGGCTTGGGTTTTATTTAACCATGTCCCTTTAAGTACCTCCCACTGCTGCCTGTATCATATTGTTGCTCCCCTTCAGGTGCCAAAAGGTATCTCAGGTAATTTTAAAATCCTAGCAATGCCCCTGCCTCCCACTGTATGTGACCTGTACTTTAACCCCTTCACCTCCTCCTCCCTCAGTGTATGATTCAATGTGGGGTATCTAGTACACCATTACAAAGCTCCATGTTTTACCAAACTCAATACCAGCATAGTTATAATTCAAAAAAATTGTGGAAAAAAATAACGGGTGTCTACTTTCAAAAAAGTTTTGCGGGGTTTCAGCCTGGCATTTTTGATTTTTTTTATAACAAAAAATAAGAAACATTTTATTTTATTCAAATTGTTTTTGGTCCATTTTAAAGTGTTACTAAACCCAGGACCCTGCATTCACTTTATCTGGTCTCCCACAGCATACAGAACATGGAAATGCAATTATTTTAGTAAAATAAACTGCTAAATACCTTTTCTCATCAGCAGTCAGAGCAGTCTTGTGACTTCAGCAGAGCACTGGTTACAGCTTGTAGGAGGAGTTTTATTTCTGCTTTAGGAGGAAGCCGAACCCCTCACCTTCTGTCTGGACAGTGCTGATTGGCCCTGTGCTGATCACATGCACTCTCCCAAGAAAAAAGAAAACTGTCTAGCTACACACACTAAACTGAGCATGTGCAGTGACTCCACACGCTATGACTTATCTTTTACACAATGCAGAGGATTAACCCCTTATGTTCCACAGTGAGTATAACAAGCATTCTTTACTGCATATACAGACTGATTTTACTGTTGTGGGTTTAGTAACACTTTAATTTCTATTGCAAAAGAACAAAAACAAAACAGGGGTAATAAAACAGCACAAAAAAGCTCTATCTCAAAAAATGAA
Organism: Staurois parvus; assembly: GCF_062004578.1. Taxonomy (NCBI): domain Eukaryota; kingdom Metazoa; phylum Chordata; class Amphibia; order Anura; family Ranidae; genus Staurois; species Staurois parvus. Next base: position 5,418,989 of record NW_028318090.1, on the reverse strand, counting down.
ATAATATTAATGTAAGTACAATGTTGAATAAACAAGTAACTGTCAGTCAAACTATCACCGTACTGGACACTAAAAGATACAGGCTGGTACTCAAGTGGTTAAGAGAGCTTTTTCCCCACTAGATGTTAATGAGTTCCTGCCGACTGCATATATGCATCCCTAGGTAAACACACTACTGTGCTGAAACTGCGCTCCCAGCGCAGTAATGAATGGGTATCAGAAATCTCCCGATGCATACTTGCAGTTGGGAGCTTTCCAATCATATGACTGCCAATCACAGCGGTCAAATTAACAGAATTCCCACCTCCACCACCAGGCATTTAAAGGTCAAGGAGGTGGCGGTAGGAAGGGGTTAAAGAATATGTAAACCTAACATTTAATTTTCCTGATATGTGCCTGCTGTACCATGTACTTGTATGAAAACATATCCTGTTCTCTTTGTATTGCTTCCTTTGTATGAAATCCCTGGTGTTCCTGCCAATCTTTCTGCTTTCCTATTGAAAACTGACCACACTAGGCAGGTGAACACAGAGTAGTCAGTTCTCTAGCTGTGCAGGGAACTCAGCCTGCTCTCTTCCAATGATCAGACTTGTCCTGACATGCCCCCCTTGCACAGCCATTCCCTGGGAAGATCAGCACGCTACTGTTTCTCTTCCCTGAGCTCCTTATGAAGCTGAGAACAAAGATTATGTGATCACATAAAAAAGTATTTATAATGTTTTTTATATGTAAGATAGATTGTAAGCTCTGACGAGCAGGGTCCTCTGTTTCCTCTTGTACCAAATTGTACTTTAAACATCTGTCTTCATTTTGTACAGTGCTGCGCAAACTGTTGGCGCTATATAAATCCTGTATAATAATAACAATAATAATTGTTTTTGGTCCATTTTAAAGTGTTACTAAACCCAGGACCCTGCATTCACTATATCTGGTCTCCCACAGTATACAGAACATGGAAATGCAATTATTTTAGTAAATATAAACTGCTATATACCTTTTCTCATCAGCAGTTAGAGCAGTCTTGTGACTTCTATCAGTGTCCAGGCAAGCACTGGTTAAAGCTTTTAGGAAGAGTTTTATTTCTGCTTTAGGAGGATGCTGAACCCCTCACCTTCTGTCTGGACAGTGCTGATTGGCCCTGTGCTGATCACATGCACTCTCCCAAGAAAATAATAATAATAAAATGTTTACATAAAGGGTTGGTTCGAATCACCGCCATGGCACCTCCTGTCTGGAGTTTGCATGTTCTCCCTGTGCCTGCGTGGGTTTCCTCTGGGTACTCCGGTGTCCTCCCACACTCCAAAGACATGCTGTTTGGTTAATTGGCTCCTGTATAAATTGGCCCTAGTATGTGTATGTATGAATGTAAGTTAGGGACCTTAGATTGTACACCCCTTGAGGGTTAGGGACTGATGTGATTGTACAATATATATGTAAAGCGCTGCGTAAATTGACAGCGCTTTATAAGTACCTGAAATACATAAAGAAATGTTTTGCCTTGTATTTCTATTTTAAACTGAATGCGTTGTTTTACAAGGTGAGGGTTTACATATAGTACTTTAAATGGCTACACATTCATCAAAAAAAATTTGATATGAATCATTTTTCCTATACAAATATCAACAATAAAATGTTTTTCTAAAACTTCTTTGATCATTTTGCTTTGAACATACAATCTTGGCATGTCTATTTTTCCATGTGCAAGATTTGCCTGACTGAAAAAAAAAACCAGACTATCTGCAATTTGTAACCACACGAAATGCACAGGCCTATTGTGTTCAATATTACTTGCCAGTGACAAATTCTTTCAGGTGACATTTTTGATAAAGGAAATCAATATTGTTTATGGAACACTTTTTCGTACAAAGGATCAATCACCCGTGGAATCAACCACAAATCTAGATAGCACGATCTATAGCTGGCTGTACACAATATAATCTGAGTGTATAATCTTTGTACAATGTTCTTAAAGCAGAACTTTACCCATAGCAATTTGATAAAAAATAATGTTCTTTAGCAAAGAACATACATTCCACATTAATAATTATGCTACCAAAATCAATGTGTGCTGTAAATTGTCTCCAAGATTGTCCCTGTTTCTTCTTGCTGGAGGCTGACATTTTGCTGAAACACAGAGCCCCTGAGCAGCAGTAAATCTTTAGGCTGTCAGCAGCTTGGCCTCTACAAATTCAGCACAGTGCTGTAAAATAGAGAACAACTGAGCATGTGCAGAGCAGGGTGAGACAGTGTATTACTGGGTTTTGAAAAGTATAGGCAAATCTTTTTAATGTTTGACATAGCTATACCTGCAAAATGGGTCAGCCTGAAGTAATCTAGCAGAACTTAATTTTCTGACTCAAGTTCCACTTGAGGTTTACCAGCAACTATTAAGCAAAATGGCCTACCTCAACAAAAACAATTATGATGAATCCGTTTTGACTCACAATACAAAATTGTAGACTGTTGAATGCATAGCCAACTTTATAGCTATGGGTACCCTTAAAGTGTTACTAAACCCACACCAGTAAAATAAGTCTGTATATACAGTAAAGCATGCTTGTTATACTCACTGTGGAACCCAAGGGGTTAATCCTCTGCATTGTGTAAAAATGCTGTTTGATACTGACTTCTCTCATCTTTCCCTTTTTCCAGTGTCCCCCTCTCATCTCCTGATAAAACTTATGTGTGGATTCACTTTTTACATGCTCAGTTTGGCGTGTATTGCAAGAGAGTTTTTATTTTTTTTCATGGGAGAGTGCATGTGATCAGTGCAGGGCCAATCAGCACTGTCTAGACAGAGCTCAAGGGTTCTGCATCCTCCTAGAGCAGAATGAAAACTCCTCCTACAAGCTGTAACCAGTGCTCTGCTGGACACTGATAGAAGTCAAAAGACTGCTCTTACTGCTGATGAGAAAAGGTATTTTGCAGTTTATATTTACTAAAATAATTGCATTTCCATGTTTTGTGTACTGTGGGAGACCAGATATAGTGAAGGCAGGGTCATGGGTTTTGTAACATTTTAATACAACTCTGGTATATAAAATACAGCTTTTACTGCAATACTAAACTCCTCTCTGGTACTGTACACCATTAAACTCCACTTCCTGTTAGTTTAGGGAGTCATGGACACACCCCCTGAGGGAGTGTCATCACAAAAGCACTCACACATCATTACGCTGTTCTATGCAGGTTTAAAGCAGTAGTAAACACCACTGGCACACTTGTGTCTACAGGTAATTCAATAATAAGGCTTACCTGTAGGTACAAGGAATATCTCCTAAATGAGCACCGTTTAGGAGATACTCTCTGTGCAGCCGGTGACGTCACTGGTGCAGGTGCTCTGAAGGGACAGCATACTCATGCCTTCCCTTCAGAGCTCCATGCCATGGCCATGACTCCTGCATGCATGTGCATGAATGATGTCATTGTGGCTCGGCCACAAACCCATAAGGAAGCCCAAGTGAAGATGGAAGCCCTGTCAGTGGTGTGACAGCGTGCTTCTGGAGGGCTTTGTTCTAAGGTAAGTATTTCATAATGTGTTAGTATGCAATGCGTACTAGCATATTATAATATTAAGTACTTGCAGGAGGAATTTTTGTCTGCGTCAAAGTTTACTACAGCTTTAAGGACCTCCAACTGATGGAGAGAAGAAGAGGACAAAGAGGAAGAGTCATTTGACTGGAGAGAAGGCACCTTGAGAAGGGTAAGGGTAAGGAGAAAAAAATGTTAAAACAAATATGAGATGGAAAAAGTGGGTGAAATCATTAAAAAGAGTTGACTGATGTCGATCTTAGGAATGATCCAGCTGCCTTTCTCCTTCACTACTCAGGCTTCTCCAGAAAAAAAATGTGTTCCCTTTCTCATTGCAGCCAGGACTTGTATTCCTGCCCCCTGGAAGCAAGAATTCTCCCCTACTCTTGGTTTACGATTCTCTAAAATATATATCAGACATGTGGAAAACCTAACAGCCTGCCTTACAGCAGATCTTCACTTAAAAATGAAAATATGCTCATCCCCTTTCTCCCCCCAAATGTACATTTTTTTTGTTCTTGGGAGTTGGTACCTTTTTGTGACAGGTATCCACTTCTATTTCTGCAATTCATGGCTAGGCATGAATTACATCAGCTTAAACCGCCCCCTTCCCCTGCCTGAAACCTTCTGGGACACGTCACATAATGCCTTGCATCACATATGTGTGGTGGGGAGCCAGCTGTGAAACTTCAGGAATTCACAGTCGGCTCCCATATCCAAGATGGTGGCACCAGAGAGCCGAAGCCCAAAGAAGAATCGGCTCTGAGGAAGACAAGCATTGGCTTCTGTGGGCTGGTAAGTGTCTATTTCTAAAAGTTAGCAGCTGAAGTATTTGCAGCTGCTGACTGTTAATGTTTTAAAGCCCAACTCTGGGAAACATAAAAATTATGCCTGCACTACAAGGGTTAATTGCTTGTTTAGGTTTAGGGGGCATAAAAAAAATCAGAACTACTTACATGATTTTCTGCTCCTCTGAGCTGCTAAACCACTCCCGGAGGCATCTATTTACACATGCTTTAGCATTCTAAGGTCCTGACACCATCAAGACCACTGCAGAGTCTATAGACTTGCACTGGACATGATACCAAAGGACAGCCCCCCCACTGGAGCATTGGGGAGCACCAATTGCCTGACGAATGGAGGAGAAACCATTTTACTGACCTCATCCACTGCTCTCCCAGCAGATGGCACTCCTCCGCACTCAAGCAGTGGTCTGCCCTTGGCGTCATCACATCTAGTGCTAAGCACCCTAGTTTGGTCTTGATGACTTCAGGACCATAGACTGTTGGAGCATGAAGGGGATCAGTCTAGCTGCAGGGAGGATTGGAAGATTGGGTAAGTAAATTTTTTTTTTTTGTTACCCTAGACCAGTGGTCTCCAAACTGTGGCCCGCGTACATTTGCTTGCCTTTTATCTGGCACTATTTCTCCCACTGACACCGACAATGAGGACTATTCCTCCCACTGATACCAATGCTCAGGCACTATTCTTCCAAATGACACCAAAGATGGGGCACTATTCCTTTCACTGACACCGTTTTCTACTCCTACTGGACACAGTCTGGCCACCTTAAATTCTGACCAGAACAAGCAATTACCCATTGCACTGCAGGCACAGCCCCAATACAAGGGAACATTTTTTAGTTGCATGGAGTTGGGCTGCAAGTGCAATGTAACATTCTTGTATATGTTTTATTTTTATATTACTCATATATTCATTTTTTTTATTCAGGTAAATGTGAAATACAACTGATCTGACATCTATGTATGTGACGACAGAACTTCTATGCACGCAATAAATCGAGAAGGTCACAAGATTTGCGCAGTGACATAAATCTAACATTTGCTGTATGATGAGATTAATTATTATTCCGCACTGCCACTGGCCATTTTTCTTGTGCACCTGCGGTACAAGTGAACAGTCAGCACTGCCTAAAAAAGAAAATAATTAGGCAGCTACAGAATTTAGCACAACACTAATGGCAAACAAAAGATTTGTCTCCTTGGACTAAAATGATCACCTTGGCTGCCATCTATCAGCATTTCCGCCACCTCGATATTGTGTTTAGGAGAATGAAAGCATCAATGGCATCACAGAAGACAGTTTTCTAAAGGAGGAAAGTAATGGTATCTTTGCTGCTTCATTTGTAAGGGAATAATACATTTTTATTTTTCAGCAAATTAGTTGACAATTCTTTGATTAACGGTTTGAACAGGTTTAAAGGCAAGCTCTGGGAACGTTAAATAATTACTTCAATTTTTAACAGATTAAAAATGTATCTAAAGTTACATTTTTTATTTTATTTTTTGGATACTGAAGAGAAGGGTTTAACAAAGGACACAACTGTCTGAAAAAATTATATATCTTTTAGTAGTTACTGTTGCTTTTAACCAGTTGCCACCCGGCCTATAGCCAGATGGCAGCCGAGCAAAAAGCTGGTCCCTCCGGGTGGACGCCATATGGCGTTCTTTCCGGAGCGCACATTGCGCATGCCCTTAAGGCTGCGCTGTGGCGCGATCTGTCACCTGCCGTGTACCTCGGACACGGCCGATGACAGATCTGTGTACTGGCCCCGTTGCCAGTACCATGTGACCTGCTGTGACCAATCACAGCAGGTCACATGAGAGTTGAATACAATGGATGGCTTTCTTTCATGCCATCTATTGTATACTAGTGTGGCTAGCTGTGATTAGCCACAGTGATCACATGCACAAGCTGGGCCAGTCACAGCCCAGCTGTGTCATGTGTTTAGCTGTGGCCAAATCACAGCTAATCACAAAAAAAAAACCTGAATGAATCGATTTCATTCAGGTAAATGCTTGCTTATAGCAAAGTAATTCTTTGCTGTAAGCAAATTGTGCAAAAAAAAAAAATACTGATCACTTCCCCAAAGTAGTACAATGTTACTATGGTAACATTATACTACTTTGGTCATAGTGAAATATGAAAAAAAAATCTTAAAAAAAGAAAAAAAAAAGTAATAAAAAATTTAAAAAAAAATGATACATTTTTTTTTGTACTGTCACCAGTCAGTGTCCCTGATCACCACCATGCTAATTATATGATGATGCTGTACTGAACTGGTGACAGTATGTAAAAAAAACAAATAATGAAAATAATTTTTTAATTTCTTCATTTTCTGAAAAATTATGACAAAATAATTACAACTTCAAAAAACTCGCCATGCCTGTTATGAAATACGTCGGACTGTCTACTTTGCAAAAAGGGGTCATTTGGGGGATATCTGTACTGTTCTGACATTCTTGGACCTCTAGAAATTAGTTTGGCTGTCCGTACTTCAGGACTGATCAATTTTCAGATCTATCCCACAGTTTGTGAACTCTATAACATTCCTACAGACTAAATAATAAATACTGATTTGGGTTATTTTACCCAAAGAAATGTAGCAGAATACATCTTGGCCTAAATTTATGAAGAATAATTATTTATTTGCAAACTTTTATAACAGAAACAAAGAAAAACACGTTTTTTTTTTTCAAATTTTTCGGTCTTTGTTTTTTGTTAATTAGCCAAAAATAAAAACTCCAGTGGTGATTAAATACCACCAAAAGAAAGCTCTAGTTGTGTGAAGAAAATGCTAAAATTTTAGTTTGGGTACAGTGTTGTATGACCGCGCAATTGTCATTCAAAGTGTGAGAGTGCTGAAACCTGAAAAATGACCTGGGCAGGAAGGGGATAAAAGTGCCCGGTATGAAAGCGGTTAAAGGAGAATTCCAGGTATGGATATTTTATACATAGTAACACGATTATATTTACCATACCTATATGATGTCCCTGGACAATGGAAATCACTGAAGTAGACATTGCTTCTCGAGTCTTCTCCACTTGCTTCCTGGGTCCGTGCCAAGTAGTTGGCACACTGTAAAACTGTCACACTATATACACTTGTGCTCAAAAGATTACATACCCTGACAGAAATTGTGAAATTTTGGCTTTTTTATTGAAAATATGACTGCTCATGCCAAAAAATGCTCTTTTATTGAAGGATGATGGTCATATGAAGCCATCTATTATCAAATAGTTGTTTGGCTCCTTTTTAAATCATAATGATAACAGAAATCACCCAAATGGCCATTATCAAAAGTTTCCCTCCCCTGGAATGTTTGGCCTTGGTACAGACACACAAGGTGACACACACGGGTTCAAATGCCAATTAGAGGTTAATGTCCCACATCTGTGGCTTTATAAATTGCAGTTAGTGTCAGTGTATAAATAGTCAATGAGTTTGTTAGCTCTTATGTGGAAGCACTGACTAGGCTAGATACCGAGCCATGGGGTCAGAAAAGGACTGTCAAAACTGCTGGACCTGTTTAATGAATAATTAGACTCACCTGTAGTTGAATTCTGGTTAATTAGGATTTTGTTGTCCAAAATTTAGCTTTGCTCCTAACACTTTCATTAGGGTGTATTCATTTTTGCAACATGGTCTTGAATGAATGTTAGGAAACATACTTTTTTGTGTGTGCAAATTACCAAATCTTGTTTGAAATCAATGGGCCACATTTGTGGGAGTATTTTGTAGTATAGTGTCCCATAGAAAATGTTGATTCTGAAATGAAAGTAATGAAAGTGAAGGTTTTCTGACAAATCTATTAGGGTGTACTTATTTATGCTAAGCATATACAGGTGAAACTCGAAAAATTAGAATAGTGTGCAAATGGTCATTTATTTCAGTAATGCAACTTAAAAGGTGAAACTAATATATGAGATAGACTCATTACATGCAAAGCAAGATAGTTCAAGCCGTGATTTGTCATAAGTGTGATGATTATGGCTTACAGCTCATGAAAACCCCAAATCCACAATCTCAGAAAATTAGAATATTGTGAAAAGGTGCAATATTCTCGGCTCAAAGTGTCCCACTCTAATCAGCTAATTAAGCCATAACACCTGCAAAGGGTTCCTGAGCCTTTAAATGGTCTCTCAGTCTGGTTCAGTAGGAATCACAATCATGGGAAAGACTGCTGACCTGACAGTTGTGCAGAAAACCATCAATGACACCCTCCATAAGGAGGGAAAGCCTCAAAAGGTAATTGCAAAATAAGTTGGATGTTCCCAGTGCTGTATCAAAGCACATTAATAGAAAGTTATTTGGAAGGGAAAAGTGTAGAAGAAAAAGGTGCACAAGTAGCAGGGATGACCGCAGCCTGGAGAGGATTGTCAGGAAAAGGCCATTCAAAAGTATTGGGGACTTTCACAAGGAGTGGACTGAGGCTGGAGTCAGTGCATCAAGAGCCACCACTCACAGACGGATTCTGGACATGAGCTTCAAATGTCGTATTCCTCTTGTCAAGCCTCTCCTGAACAACAAACATCAGAAGCGTCTTACCTGGGCTAAAGAAAAACAGACCTGGTCTATTGCTCAGTGCTCCAAAGTCCTCTTTTCTGATGAGAGCAGCTTTTGCATCTCATTTGGAAACCAAGGACCCAGAGTATGGAGGAAGAATGGAGAGGCACACACTGCAAGATGCTTGAAGTCCAGTGTGAAGTTTCCACAGTCTGTGTTGATTTGGGGAGCCATGTCATCTGCTGGTGTTGGTCCACTGTGCTTCATTAAGTCCAGGGTCAACGCAGCTGTCTACCAAAAGATTTTGGAGCACTTCATGCTTTCTTCCGCAGACGAGCTTTATGGGGATGCTGACTTCATTTTCCAGCAGGACTTGGCACCTGCCCACACTGCCAAAAGCACCAAAACCTGGTTCAATGACAGTGGGATTACTGTGCTTGATTGACCAGCAAACTTGCCTGACCTGAACCCCATAGAGAATCTACGGGGCATTGCCAAGAGAAAGATGAGAGACATGAGACCGAACAATGCAGAAGAGCTGAAGGCTGCTATTGAAGCCTCCTGGTCTTCCATAACACCTCAGCAGTGCCACAGGCTGATAGCTTCCATGCCACGCCGCATTGAGGCAGTAATTGCTGTAAAAGGGGCCCAAACCAAGTACTGAGTACATATGCATGCTTATAGTTTTCAGAGGTCCGATTGTAAGGGACCACCGAGCGGCACCACTAGCACTCCACCGGTCAGGCGTGCCCAGAGCGCGGAATCTAAGCCCCAGGGTACTTGTTCACCAGGGCCCCTGATGGTGGGGATGGACTTGTAGTACCCTGAGACCAGGTCGCCTCTACTGAGCACACCTGTCAGTGGTAGGGGTGTCCGCCAGGGGTTCCAACCAGGGAGAGCCAAATGTGAGGAGGTCGGGTGACCCTGATGGGATGGATGGATGGATGGCTGAGCAAGTGCGTAGTCAGACAGGCCGAGTCGGTAATGTAGAGGACGGTAAGGTACAAGGGAGCAGGCAGAGAATCGTCGGGTCACACGCCAGGTCAGCAACAGGAGGTCAGATCTACAGAGGGGCATCCAGGGAGAGAGGTCAGGCAAGCAAGGGTCTGGGCAGGAGAAATCAGCAAGATCAAGAGCAATCCGGGTCAATAACTTACAGGATACAGGTTCACAGGATCAGGAATGCAGGTAAGACCAGAAGGCAACGAAATGACAGCTCAGGGACCTTTAAATATCCCGCCCTGCGCTGCCATTGGTGCCCAGCGGGCGGCCGCGGCTTCTACTGCGCATGCGCGAACTCGAACGCCGCGGCCGGCCCGGACCTAGTGCCCGTGTACTGGGAGGAGCAGTGCGTCTGCGCCGGGACCATCGAGGGACGGATCGCGGGGATCCCTGACATTGCCCCCCCCCTACGGGCAACCTCCGGATGCCCACCCGATCTCTCCACCACGGGTGATCACAAAGAAACCTCCGGACAAGCCTAGGTGCATGGACATTATGGGCTGGTTCCCACGAATTGTCCTCAGGGCCGTAGCCCTTCCACTTGATGAGAAATTGGGTCTGGCCCCCCCTTCGACGGCACTTCAAGATTGCCTCCACCTCGAATTCTTCTTCCTCTTCAACCGTTACGGCCTCCGGGGGCCTGGATTCCCGTTCCGGGAAGGCATCAGGGACTACCGGTTTCAACAGGGACACGTGGAAGACAGGGTGGATCTTGAGTGTGTCAGGGAGAACAAGTTCATAGGCCACCTCATTGACCATCCGTTTGATGCAAAAAGGGCCTATGAATTTAGGTCCCAACTTCTTCGACGGGCAAAGCATCCTCAAGTTTGACGTAGCCAGCCAAACCTTCTCTCCGGGCTGCAACACCAGGTTCCCTCTTCACTTCCTATTGAAAGCCCTCTTGTAGTCTTCTTGGGCTTGACGGATGGCTTCCTGTAATTTCTTATTGTTGGAGGTGAAGAAGGTCAGTGCATCCTGTGTCGCTGGAATCGGGCATTCCGGGACCAAGTCCGGGAGGAAGACCGGATGAAACCCATAGTTGGCGAAGAACGGGGACTGCCCAGTTGCTGAATGGCAAGCGTTGTTGTACGCGAATTCTGCCAAAGGGAGGAGTGGCGCCCAGTCGTCCTGAGAGAATGATGTGTAGCATCGCAGGTATTGCTCCAGGGTCTGATTGGTCCTCTCGGTCTGGCCATTGGTCTGAGGGTGAAATGCCGAGGAAAGAGACAGCTTGATATCCAGGGCTTTGCACAGCGCCCTCCAAAACCGCGAGGTAAACTGCACCCCTCGGTCCGAGACGATGTCTTCGGGAACCCCATGCAGTCTAACGATCTCTCGAATAAAGACTTGTGCCGTCTCGGCTGCAGATGGAGTCTTCCGTAAAGGGATGAAATGGGCCATCTTGGATAAGCGGTCCACAACCACGAGAATTGCTGTGTGGTCCAGCGAAGGAGGGAGCTCGACTATGAAGTCCATGGAGATTCTCTGCCAGGGCCGTTCAGGGATGGGCAATGGACGTAGCAGGCCCCATGCCTTGTTCCTTGAAGGCTTGTTCCGCTGGCAGATGGCACAGGAGCCCACGTAGATCTTACAATCCTTGGCCATGTCCGGCCACCAGAAGGAACGCCGGAGAAGTTCCAGGGTCTTGACCGGTCCAAAATGTCCTGCCAGTGGGTGGTCATGGCAATGTCCCAAGACTAAGGTTCGGGCATCCTCTGGCACCACAATCCGGTCCTCCCTCCATAGGAGTCCCTCCTTGTTCTGGAGGGGGGCCCCATCGGAGGTAGACATTGCTGTGGACGCCCTCAGGATCTCGGAGCGAAGGTTTGTCTGAAGGGCCAAGAAATTCCCTGCCGGAAGAATAGTGTTGGGCACTGGGATCTCCTTGGTGTCCTCATACATGCGCGACAATGCGTCAGGTTTCGTGTTTTTCGAGCCGGGCCTGTATGTGATGTGGAACTGGAACCTCGAGAAAAACAATGCCCATCTTGCTTGTCGTGGGCGTAGACGTTTGGCCGTCCTCAGATATTCCAGGTTCTTGTGGTCCATGAATATCAGGATGGGATGGGAGGCACCTTCCAGCAGGTACCTCCATTCCTCTAAAGCGGTTTTGATAGCCAGTAGCTCGCGATCCCCAATGTCGTAGTTCTTCTCCGCCGGGGTAAGTTTCCGTGAAAAGAATGCTACTGGGTGAAGTAATTCCTTGGCGCCCTTCTGCTGGGAAAGGATGGAGCCAACCGCGTTTTCAGATGCATCTACTTCTAAGATGTAGGGCAGGGAGGCGTCGGGATGACCCAGAATGGGTGCCGAGGTAAATAACCTTTTTAGTGCCTCAAAGGCTTCCTGTGCCTCGGGCGTCCATCTGAATCGCGTCCCAAGCTTAGTTAATTGAGTGATAGGGGAGACCAGACCCGAGAAGTTCTTGATGAACTTCCGGTAGAAATTTGCGAACCCAATAAAACGTTGGACACTTTTCCTGTCCGTGGGTTCAGGCCAATCTAGGATCGCTGAGACCTTCTGAGGGTCCATTGCGACCCCCGTGGTGGAGATAATCAGACCCAGGAATGTAACGCTAGCCTGTTCAAAGCAGCATTTCTCTGCTTTAGCGTACAACCCGTGCTGCCGCAACCGCCCCAATACCTTTGTTACATGTACCCTGTGCTCCCCCAGGGAGGATGAGAAAATCAAAATGTCGTCTAAGTAGACGATGACAAAGATGTCCAGGAAGTCCCTAAAGATGTCGTTTACAAAGTGCTGGAAGGTGGCTGGCGCATTGCATAACCCGAAAGGCATGACCAGGTATTCAAAATGGCCGAATCGGGTGCGGAAGGCCGTCTTCCACTCATCCCCCTCCCTTATGCGAACCAAATTGTAGGCTCCCCTTAAGTCCAACTTGGTAAATACTACCGCAGCCTTTAAGCTCTGGAACAATTCAGGTACCAGAGGTAATGGGTAACGATTTTTAATGGTGACCCTATTCAGCTCCCGATAGTCAATGCATGGCCTCAAAGTCTTGTCCTTCTTTTCTACAAAGAAGATCCCTGCACCTGCTGGGGAAGTGGAGGGACGGATGAATCCCTTACGGAGGCTATCCTCAATATAGTCCTTCAGGGCCCCTAATTCCAGCTCAGAAAGGGGAAAAATTCGCCCGAACGGGATTTCAGAACCGGGCAACAGATCAATCGGACAGTCATATGGGCGGTGGGGGGGTAGAGCATCTGCTCCCCGTTCACTGAACACGTCAAGAAACTTGTGATAGGCTGCAGGAACCACTTGTTTCAGGCTGTCATCCCCTTCAGAGCACAGAAGAACCTGGGGGACCCCCGGGCCCGAAGTTCGACACAGTTCCCGACAATATGGGGAAGGGAACGAGACAACCCCAGTTTCCCAGTCAATTTGGGGGTTATGGGCCCGCAACCAAGGGAGCCCCAGAATGACTGGGAAAAGGGGTGATGCAATAGCATCCAGGCGGAGGAGTTCCCGGTGCTGACCGGCAATGGAAGTCATAATGGAAGGGGTCTCCTGGTTGACTACTCCTGACTTTATCCGGGAACCATCAGCTAAAAAGATATGAAACCCCTTCTCCTTTGGGCGGAGGGGAATACCCTGCTGGTGAGCAAAATTGATATCCACAAAACAGCTGCATGCCCCCGAATCAACTATGGCCGACACCTCCACGGTCCTTTCGGAAAGCTGAAAGGAGAGGGGAACAACTAAGTACTGGGACGGGGTCATATCGCCAACAGATAAAGAAGATGAAGTGAACTTACTCAGTTTCTGCGGGCAGGAACGCACCATGTGACCAGCTTCGCCGCAGTACAGGCACAGATTCTGGGAGCGTCTGCGCTGGCGTTCCTCAGGCGATAGTTTAGGCCGAGCCAGGCCTAGCTGCATGGGTTCGGGGGCATCTTCAGCCGGCAGGTTCTGGATGCTTGGCCTAGTATGTTGACCGGATCCCTGAAATGACCCCCAGGGATTTCCGCGACCCTGACCAGACCTCTCCAATCTGCGCTCCCGTAGCCTACGGTCAATTTTAATAGTGAGTGCAATCAAGTCCTCTAATATCTCGGGCACCTCTACCCGGGCGAGCTCGTCTTTCAGAGCCTCAGATAGGCCCATACGAAACTGGTGTAAAAGGGCGAACTCGTTCCAACGAGTGTCACCCATCCAGCGCCTAAAGTCAGAGGCGTATTCCTCAGCCGTCCGCCGACCTTGTCGGAGTGCGTATAACGTGGCCTCGGCCGAGGCCGCCCGTTGTGGGTCATCATATAAGATGGCCATAGCGTTAAAGAAGCTGTCGACCGAAACCAGGTGAGGGTCATTGTTTCCCCTTAGTCGGTGGGCCCAGTCTTGGGGTTCACCCTGCAGCAGGGAGACGACAAACCCCACTTTCACTGACTCTGTCAAAAAGGTCCGTGGCTGTAGTTCAAAAAAGAGCAGACAAGAGTCACGAAATGACCGAAAACGTGTGCGATCCCCATGGAAGCGCTCGGGTAAGGGTACTCGGGGTTCCGCCATAGGGAGTGATGTGGGAGGCCCAGGAGCCGGCTCGTGGGCTGCTGCGACTGGAGGTGCAGGAGCCGGGGCCTGTGAAACAGGAACAGATATGGTGCAGGCCTGAAACCGATTCTCGATCTGCAGACATCTGTCCTGTAATGTGTTTACAGCTTGCGTCAGGGTAGACAGGTGCCTGCACACCTCGTCCAACGGGGTGAGTCCTCCTCGAGGCTCAGTCATGGCCTTCTGGTACTGTAAGGGACCGCCGAGCGGCACCACTAGCACTCCACCGGTCAGGCGTGCCCAGAGCGCGGAATCTAAGCCCCAGGGTACTTGTTCACCAGGGCCCCTGATGGTGGGGATGGACTTGTAGTACCCTGAGACCAGGTCGCCTCTACTGAGCACACCTGTCAGTGGTAGGGGTGTCCGCCAGGGGTTCCAACCAGGGAGAGCCAAATGTGAGGAGGTCGGGTGACCCTGATGGGATGGATGGATGGATGGCTGAGCAAGTGCGTAGTCAGACAGGCCGAGTCGGTAATGTAGAGGACGGTAAGGTACAAGGGAGCAGGCAGAGAATCGTCGGGTCACACGCCAGGTCAGCAACAGGAGGTCAGATCTACAGAGGGGCATCCAGGGAGAGAGGTCAGGCAAGCAAGGGTCTGGGCAGGAGAAATCAGCAAGATCAAGAGCAATCCGGGTCAATAACTTACAGGATACAGGTTCACAGGATCAGGAATGCAGGTAAGACCAGAAGGCAACGAAATGACAGCTCAGGGACCTTTAAATATCCCGCCCTGCGCTGCCATTGGTGCCCAGCGGGCGGCCGCGGCTTCTACTGCGCATGCGCGAACTCGAACGCCGCGGCCGGCCCGGACCTAGTGCCCGTGTACTGGGAGGAGCAGTGCGCCTGCGCCGGGACCATCGAGGGACGGATCGCGGGGATCCCTGACACCGATATTGTTCTATGTACAAACCTTGTTTTATTGATTGCATGTAATATTCTAATTTTCTGAGATTGTGGATTTGGGGTTTTCATGAGCTGTAAGCCATAATCATCACAATGATGACAAATCACAGCTTGAACTATCTTGCTTTGCATGTAATGAGTCTATCTCATATATTAGTTTCACCTTTTAAGTTGCATTACTGAAATAAATGAACTTTTGCACGATATTCCAATTTTTCAAGTTTCACCTGTATATATATATACATACATACACACACACAGTGGTGCTCGAAAGTTTGCACACCCAGGCAGAAATTGTGAAATTTTGGCATCGATATTGAAAATATGACTGATATGGTTGAGCTGCCAGAAAGAACTATTTACTGCCCCAATGCCACAAACATTCCCGGTTACAATGTGAGAACACCATGACATGCCTCACCAGGCTTTTTTGTGTCATTGGCACAGTAAAGGTTTCTTTCTGGCAACTCGACCATGAAGCTAATTTTTGTTCAAATATTGTCATATTGTGCTCCTTAAAAACAGCCACACTGTCTTTTTCCAGAGCAGCCTGTATTTCTCCTGAGGTTTCCTATGGGTTTTTCTTTGTATCCTGAACAATTCTTCTGGCAGTTGTGGCTGCATTCTTTCTTGGTCTACCTGACCTTGGTTTGGTATCAAGAGATCCCCTAATTTTCTACTTCATAATAAGTGATTGAACAGTACTGATTGGCATATTCAAGGCTTTGAATATCTTTTTATATCCTTTTTCATCTTTATAAAGTTACATTACCTTGTTACGCAGGTCTTTTGACAGTTCTTTTCTGCTCCATATGGCTCATTATCTAGCCTACTCAGTGTATCCACATGAGCGCTAACAAACTCTTTGACTATTTATACACAGATACAAATTGCAATTTAATAAGCCACAGATGTGGGAAATGAACCTTTAACCGCTTGCCGACCCGCTGCAGTGTTTTTACTGCAGCAGGGCGGCACCTGTGCGCACAGCGCCGTCTTTTAACGTCGTTGCGCAAAACAGGTAGGCGGGCGTGCCCGCCCAACTCGTCCCGCGGATCGTGGCAGCAGGTGTCCGTCACCGACTCCCAGCGGGTCATTTCCCGCCGGGTGCCGGCGATTACAAGTAATCACTGACAGATAGCAGAGCTGAAATGTAAACAATGCAGCCATGCTATGTGTCAGTTCAGAGCAAGCTGAACCTGAGAGAAGACTTTATCTCTTGGGATCAGCGTGTTCCTGTGAAGTACACATCCCCCGCCCCCTAGTAAAACACTCCCCTCACACAGTTAACCCTTTCTTTACCTAATAAAAGTTAACCCCTTCCTCTCCAGTGCCATTAGTACAGTGTCAGTGTTTTTTTTTTTTTGCACTGATCACTGTATTGGTGTCACTGGGGATGTCAGTGACCCCAAGTCAGTTCCCACCCAGTGTCAAAATGTCCGCCGCAGTCCCGCCATAAGTCGCTGATCACTGTCATAAATCACTGATCACCGCCATAAGTCACTGATCGCCGCCATTATTAGTATAAAAAAATCCCAGTATCTTTCCCGCCATTTGTAGACGCTATAACTTTCACGTAAAATAATTAATTTACACATATTGGGATTTTTTTTTTAAGCAAAGACATGTCGCAGAATGCATTTTGGCCTAAATTTATGACTAAATTAGATTTTTACATTGTTTTTACTGGACATGTTTTATAGCAAAAAGCCCAAAATATTGTTTTTTTTCTCAAAATTGTCAGCCTTTTTTTTATAGCGCAAAAAATAAAAAACGCACAGGCGATCAAATACCACCGAAAGAAAGCTCAATTTGTGGGAAAAAAGGATGTAAATTTCATTTATGTTCTGTATTGCATGACCGTGCAATTGTGCGTTAAACTAGCACAGTGCTGTATAGCAAAAAAATGGCGTAAATTGCTGTATCTATACCATAGTTTGTAGATGCTATAACTTTCACACAAAGCAATCAATATACATTTATTTATGATTTTTTTTACCAAAAACATGGAGCAGAATACATTTTGGCCTAAATTTATAACTAACTTTGAGTTTACTATATATTTTTTATAGCTGAAAGTAAAAAATATCGTTTTTCTTCAAAATTTTTGGTCTTTTTTTGTTTATAGCGTGAAAAATAAAAAGCGCAAAGGTGATCAAATTACACCAAAAGAAAGCTCTATTTGTGTGAAAAAAAGGACGTAAATTTAGTTTGGGTGCAGCATTGCATGACCGCGCAATTATCAGTTGAATTAGTGCAGCGCCGAGTAGCAAAAAGAGGCCTGGTTAGGAACGGGGGTAAATCCTCAGGAGGGCAAGTGGTTAATGCCATTTTAACCTGTGTGTGTCACCTTGTGTGTCTGTACCGAGGCCAAACATTCCAGGGGATGGAAACTTTTGATCTGGGCCATTTGGGTGATTTCTGTTATCATAATGATTTAAAAAGGAGCAAAACAACTATGTGATAATACATGTGATAATACACGTAATAATAAATGGCTTCATATGATCACAATTCTTAAATAAAAGACAGTTTTTTAGCATGATCAGCCCTATTTTCATTATCAATGCCAAAATTTCATGATTTCTCCTTGGGTATGCAAACCTTTGCGCACGACTGTATATATACAGTGGATATAAAAAAACTACACACCCCTGTTAAAATGTCAGATTTCTGTGATGTAAAAAAATGAAACAAAGATAATTTCAGCACTTTTTCCACCTTTAATGTGACCTATAAACTGTATAACTCAGTTGAACAACAAACTGAAATCTTTTAGGTGGAGGGAATTAAAAATAAAAAACTAAAATAATATGGTTGCATAAGTGTGCACACCCTTAAACTAATATTTTGTTGAGGCACCTTTTGATTTTATTACAGCACTCAGTCTTTTTGGGTATGAGTCTATCAGCATGGCACATCTTGACTTGGCAATATTTGCCCACTCTTCCTTGCAAAATCTTCTGTGCACAGCCCTCTTCAGATCACCCCAAAGATTTTCGATCGGATTCAGGTCTGGGCTCTGGCTGGGCCATTCCAAAACTTTAATCTCCTTCTGGTGAAGCCATTCCTTTGTGGATTTGGATGTATGCTTTGGGTCGTTGTCATGCTGAAAGATGAAGTTCCTCTTCATGTTCAGCTTTCTAGCAGAAGTCTGAAGATTTTGTGCCAATATTGACTGGTATTTGGAACTGTTCATAATTCCCTCTACCTTGACTAAGGCCACAGTTCCAGCTGAAGAAAAACAGCCTCAAAGCATGATGCTGCCACCACCATGCTTCACTGTGGGTATGGTGTTCTTTTGGTGATGTGCAAAGTTGTTTTTGCGCCAAACATATCTTTTGGAATTGTGGCCAAAATGTTCAACCTTGGTTTCATCAGACCAGAACACATTTTCCCACATACTTTTGGGAGACTTCAGATGTGCTTTTGCAAAATTTAGCCGGCTTGGATGTTTTTCTTCATAAGAAAGGGCTTCCGTCTTGCACTCTACCCCATAGCCCAGACATGAAGAATACGGGAGATTGTTGTCACATGGACCACACAGCCAGTACTTGCTACATATTCCTGCAGCTCCTTTAATGTTGCTGTAGGTCTCTTGGCAGCCTCCCAGACCAGTTTTCTTCTCGTCTTTTCATCAATTTTGGAGGGACGTCCAGTTCTTGGTAGTGTCAATGTTGCACTATATTTTTTCAACTTGATGACTGTCTTCACTGTGTTCCATAGTATATATGCGTGGGTTTCCTCCGGGTACTCTGGTTTCCTCCCACATTCCAAAGACATGCTGGCAGGTGAATTGGCTCCTGTCTAAATTGTCCCTAGTATGTGTATGTATGAATGTGAGTTATGGACCTTATATTGTACACCCCTTGAGGGTTAGGGACTGATGTGAATGTACAATATATATGTAAAGCGCTGCGTAAATTGACGGCGCTATACAAGTACCTGTAATAAATAAATAAATAAAATAAATATCTAATGCCTTGGAAATTCTTTTGTACCCTTCTCTTGACTGATACCTTTTAACAATGAGATCCCTCTGATGCTTTGGAAGCTCTCTGCGGACCATGGCTTTTGCTGTAGGATGCGACTAAGAAAATGCTATGAAAGACCTACTAGAACAGCTGAACTTTATTTGGTGTTAATCAGAGGCACTTTAAATGATGGCAGGTGTGTACTGACTCCTATTTAACATGATTTTGAATGTAATTGCCTAATTCTGAACACAGGTGCACCCCCAGTTGTAAGAGGGTGTGCACACTTATGCAACCACATTATTTTAGTTTTTTATGTTTATTTTCCCCCCTAAAAGATTTCAGTTTGTTTTTCAATTGAGTTGTACAGTTTATAGGTCACATTAACACCTTCCCGCCCGGCCTATAGCAGATTGATGGCTGGGCAGGACACACCTCCTTCTGACTGGGCATCATATGATGTCCTGCCACTAGGGACCACTCAGCTGAGTGACCAATCACAGCAGATCACATGACAATTGTACACAATAAATGGCTTCCTTTCATGCCATCCATTGCATACAATTGTTTTGTTAGCTGGTCAAAGCAGTCACATGGTACAAGCACTGCCAATCACAGCCCATCTGCATCATGTGATGAGTTTTGCCCAATCACAGCTAATCACAACAAAAGACGAAATGAATCAGTTTCATTCAGTAACAATGATTGCAAATATCAATGAAATAAATTGGTACTAGCAATCATAATGTGTAAAAAAACAAACAAATCCTGATCACTTGCCCAGAGTAGTTCAATGTTACTATGGTAACATTGTAATTCTTTGGTCACAGTGTGTTGAAAAAAAAATAGTAAAAAAAAGAACAAATAATGTAATAAATAATAAAAAAAATAGAACATTTTGAAAAAAATTTAAATTAAATTATTATTAAAATTTCTTTACATACTGTCACCAGTCAGTATCCCTGATCACTGCCACACCAATTACATCATAACGCTTTACTGGACTGGTGGCAATATGTAAAAATAATTGTGATTTTTTTTTTAATTTCTAGATTTTCCAAAAAATTGTAACAAAAAAAATATAACTTCAAAAAAATTCACCATGCCTCTTACTAAATACCTTGGTCTATTTTCCAAAAATGGGTCATTTGGGGAGTATTTGTACTATCCTGACCTTAAGAAATGAGATTTTTAGTACATCAGGACAGGGGCGGACTGACAACTCATGGGGCCCCCGGGCAATAGGGGATCCTGGAGCCCCTGTGTCCTTGCCCAAACTCAAAAATGCCTATGAAAAAGGTACCAAGGGCATCTCACGGGGCCCCCTACTGACCCCGGGCCTTCGGGCAGTGCCCGAGTTTCCAAATGGTCAGTCCGCCCCTGCATCAGAATTGATTGATTGTCAAATATATATACCTTGGTTTGTGGACTCTATAACTATCCTACAGACTAAATAATATACACTAATTTGGGGTATTTTCACCAAAGAATTGTGGCAGAATACATTTTGACCTAAACTTATGAAGAAATGTTATTTATTTGCAACATTTTATAACAGAAACGAAGAAAAATTTGTTTTTGTTTCAAAAGTTTCGGGGTTTTTTTTGTTTATTTAGCAAAAAATTTAAAACTCAGTGGTGAATAAATAGCAGAGCAAATGAAAGCTCTATTTGTGTAAAAAAAATAATAACTTTTTTTATGGGTACAGTGTTGCATGACTGAACAATTGTTATTCAAAGTGCGACAACACTGAAAGCTGAAAATTGGCCTGGGCAGGAAGGGGGTAAAAGTGCCCGGTATTGAAGTGGTTAAAGGTGGAAAAAGTTCTAAAATGATTTATCTTTGTCTCATTTTTTTACATTGCAGAAACATGACATTTTACCAGGGGTGTGTAGGCTTCTTATATCCACTGTTTATATATATATATATATATATACACACACACTTACAATATTTTACTGTATAATATAAATTTATGATAATAGTGTTTCTAGGGGAAAGACATTTGCAGACATAGCTGCTGCTTCCTTTTCTGAGCTATCTCCATCTCTAATATGTTGAAGCGTTCAGCTCGGCTGCACTCTTGCTGCTTTTCTTTCTCTTCTCCTGTTGAACTGCAACCTGCTTAAATTTCAGTGCAATTACCAGTGGCCGGGGCCATTTGTGGGGCCATTTACCTGAAGTAATGGTGGCTGAAAGGGATAATTATACTGATGATGGCGCTCCTGTGTGCTGTTTATTATCTGGTGACAGCTGCCTGTGTGGGGGGGACTGCACAGCCTCTCTACCTACATTGTTCACCCTGTGTCTGTCAGAAAAGCTGAAACTTTCACCTCCTCATGAGTCATTCATATGCTTCGTCTTCACGTTTCATCTACTCCCCTGGCGACTATGTCAGTCCTGGAGGGTTTTCTTTTATATATATATATATATATATATATATATATATAAAGAAAAACAGAAGAAAACATGTTTTGACTATTTGAACTGTCAATAAATAAAGTTAGTTGGCCATAAGGTAACAGATCCACCGCCCTGTGCAAAGCCACAGCCGCAAACCCTCTACTTCTAGACATAGGGAGCACAGGCTCATCTCATTCTCTCATATTTAAAATGGAACTATTGGGAAAAAAAAAAACAATGTATATGATGCAGTTGTCACTAGCATTAACATCAGTTTTTGTTTCTCTGAGTCATCACTATAACATGTTGATCCTTTTAGAGAGTGACAACACTGTTTGATCTGCAGTGAAAATGTGCAGGAGTGTTGTCACCCTTTGGACAAGGTATTCTTAGATGGACATGTGGTTTTAAACTGAAGAAACAAAGCTAAGTACATTTTTTAATTAATATGCCCCATACAGACAAGGATCCCCAGTATATATAAATGTACTGTGCCATTTGGGTAATGTTCTTGGCATACCTGTAGGCCTGTGGTGGCAAACCTGCCCAATAAGAAAATGTTTTGACTGGATTTGGTGACCAGTTGAATAAAAAGGATCTGTCCAGTTGTTCAGAGTCTTCAAAGAGAAATTGAACTCTGGAATCTGTTCACTTTTTGATTTCAGGTCTACTTTAAGAGGAAAGCAGTGAGCAGTAGTACAATGGCCCTGGTGGATCTCTTTGAGAAAGTATAAGTGCACTCACAGTTGATTGCCAAGATTAATGATATGTAGCACATCTAGCTAACTTCAGTCCCCTCACTTCATGAATAATGGTGACACCACATGTCCAGACATAACTAGAATATAAATAGTTTATTTTGTGATAGTTATCTTCAATGGGCTTAAGTATCCTGAAGGGGCTGGGACCCAAAACCTTTGACTCTTTGGAAGTGATTACTGTCAAATGACAGCTATAGCCTGATAGAAAAAGATTTGCCTACAAGCTGTGTTGTCTTAAAAATATCTCTCTCTGCTCCTTACAACCAAGAACTAATGCATAATGGACTTTTATAGCATGTGCATGTTCACTTAGCTTAGTAAATAAAATTTATACCCAATCAATAGTTGGAGAATTAAAAAACAAGGGATCTTCTCTTGCACATTACTGGATACTTGAAGTAGCAACTGTCCTAAGTGATTTTTCCCAGCTCCTTTAATCAGTCAGACACATTGTATGAGCACTGTAGCTATAGATAAATGAATGAAGCCTTCTGACTTAAATAAGG
Source organism: Staurois parvus (assembly GCF_062004578.1). Lineage (NCBI taxonomy): Eukaryota > Metazoa > Chordata > Amphibia > Anura > Ranidae > Staurois > Staurois parvus. Next base: position 5,396,040 of record NW_028318090.1, on the reverse strand, counting down.
CATTGGCAGCCCTACAAAGCAATAAACACCCCAAAAGCTTAAGAACATTAAGGAAGAACACAGAAGAAGTAAGATGAAGGTCATAGGTGAAGGGCAGGGGCGTATTTACCACAAGGCAAACAAGGCATTTGCCTAGGGCGGCATCTTTAAGGGGGGCAGCAGCATTTTTTCAGAGGGGCAGCACCGCCCCCTTAAAGAAGGGATGGAAGGAGGGACACACGCAGCATGAGGACCAGGTGGGATCTGATAGAGGATGCGGGCTGCTTGATGGTGTATGCAGAGCCTGACTCTTGTTCTTGGGGATGTCTGGAGCTGTGTCCAGGATGGGGGGATTGTCAGTGTATGGGGGGCAGTGGTAGTGGAAGGCTCTCTCTGGTGGTGGTGGGGGCTGGGGTATTGTTGGTCAATGTCAGGCACTCTTCGTGGGAGAGGGGGTGTTGGTCGGTGTCAGGGTCTCCCCGTGCGGGGCCTGATTTTTGTATTGTCTAGGGCAGCACAAAACATAAATACACCACTGGTGAAGGGGCAACATGGTTAGGTCGTAGGGGTGCCAGGCAACTGTAAGTGTTAAAGAATAGAAATAAGAGAATGTCCTTTACCTGACTGGTGACTGAAGTCTCAATGAGAAGGGACCTTCTGAGCAGATCAGTGGGATTGGAGCAGGGCACTGGCATTCTCAGTCTGACCAGAGACCGAAGAGCTTCCCACTCTCCTTCTCTGCAATTTGTTTACTGTTGGCATTTATTCTTTGTTTGAAACTGTCATGGCAGCTAGTGTGCAGTTTTTAGTGCAGCTGGGGGCCTACAAAGTTATTCAGTTTGGCTTTGGTTGGCTGTTGCCTTCTGGTACAAACAAATGGCAACCACTCAAACCTACAACTAGCCTTTGCAGCAAGGAGCACATGGAAGGGCGACACATGTCAAAAAGCAATAAAAAAAAATTCCCAGATCACTTACCAGCCAGCCTGCAACAAACCAATTTATCATCTCTAACAGTTCACATTAAAACAAGGGGTTTAATTTGCACACATTTGCAAATACTGTATATGACTAAGCTGCATGGCCACTTCACAGCACTCTATTGTACTGCAGTCCTAACTCTATAAATTTTGAGGGTGTCCAAAAATGGAGCCCATATATAATAATGAATAGATTAAGGGTAGGTATGCTTGGAGAGTGCCCACTCCTCCTTAAAGGTATAGGGACACACTATACACCCAGCAATAGTACAATGGCAGCAAAGGTGTCAAGTGCACCCCCTCACCAATTAACCAACATTACAAACAAATGGCAACCACCCAAACCTCTAACTGGCCTTTGCAGCAAGGAGCATATAAACCGATGACGCACGTCAAAAAACAACAGAAAATCCCAGCTCTGCAACAAACCGAATTGTCCTGTCTAACAGTTCATATTACAAGCGGGGGTTTATCGTGCCTTCAAGGATGGCCAATTTATCTTTTTTGTTATAAATTGTTAATTATTGTTACTTATTGTGGTGGTTTATGCAATAATTTATTCTAAATACGTAGGGCGGTGTCCTCTCCCTTAAACAAAATATCGCAGTGCCTCCAGCCATTAAAATACGGCAAATATTTAATGAACCAATAACTTGGACAACTTAATAATTTGATCACCACTTAATAATATACCTTGAATTCTTTTACCAGTATGATTTCGTACCATATACACAAAAGTTGCCTTTTTTGATAAATAAATTTATTTATGTACAAAATTTATATATATATTAATACAAACGCAAAATACTGGTGATGAATATATACTCGTACACACAATCAAAAATGTAATATGCAAATTTCTATGTTATCAACAATATATGAATATTAATTTAAAGGAAAATATAAAATTTTATTAGGGATAAGTTTTAACCTTATAGTGCTTCAGAAATTATTTCTAATTTCTTGTGGCCATAGAGAAAAAAGAAAAGTATATCTGATAAATCACACTACAACAACACTACAAATTAATTAATATGCAATATATATATAATCTAATACCAATTTCAAACAGTATAGTAATAATTATATATATAACCTTAATATATTCCTAACCACAAAATAAAATGTTATAACTCTTTAGAAAATTGGAAATATCAAAGAAAATTACAATATTCTAACAGTCTCACCACTCCCAAAATTTAACTGAGCATCAGCGTCTCTGGTGGAAATCTCTTCCTTCAAAATGGCAGCTGGAAGTTCTCAGCAAATTGGCCGCAGGTAGCAAGTGAGTATAGTGCAGTATATAGTGGTAGGAGTAGTGAAGAAATAGTTGGAAGATTAAGTTCAGAAGTGATCAAGAAGTAGTAGCAGTCTTTCAGAAGAAGTGAAGTGATTATTAGCAGTCTTGAAGTCTTGAGGTCTTGAAGTCTTGAAGTGATCAGGTGAGCAAGTGAGTTCATCAGTTTTTGAGTTTTTCCCTTTCTTTTGAGGTGTTTGGCATTTTTATATCATCCAATTCCATTGTTCCAAAAAGACCTCCCAAAAGACTTGATGACTGGACGGTTGAGAAGTTGCGTATCTAGAGATATTCCTCACCTGTCCACTGGGGACAGTCCGGTATCTCAAATGAATTGGTGGTCTTAATGATGACTCATCCTCTGATAGAAACAAAATGTCTTTATGTATCAAATATATGTCCTTTTCAAGTATAGTTGATTTCACTACTAACTCTTGGATAAGGACCATAGAAAGATGTAAACACATTTGGTTTCTCGTTTTCCTGATATTTAAACTGTCTGGGAATAGCTGATTTCTTTTAGACATATAGACTTTATCCCAATTCACACATCATCTTCTTCTTCATCACTTCAAACTTAGTTGAGTGGGATGCAATACCTAACCTTCTCAAAGATATTTTCCCTTGATAAAAAGTGTTGGTAATAGGCCTTTTGATAATGTCTCTGTGGGTAGATATATCAAGTTTTTGGCTGTAGATGACCTAAGTTTCACTTTCTTGTTTAAGGCATGAGGTTTCCATGAGGAGGAAAAACCCTCTGTTTACCTGTTTATTGTGTGGGAATTAGGGTAAACAGCCAGTTATATTTTGACCTCAGTGGATAATAGTATATTATCGGCTCAAAGAGTCTTGTTTGGGAATGCACACTTCCAAGGTTTTGTGAGATGTTTGACTCCCTATAATTGAGTTTCCTGAAATTGAAGTATCTCCTAGCTTCCCATAGACAATGGTACTTGTTTAGATGACATACATCTGCAAGGTCTTGGAATAACCAGAATCAGATCCCACCATTGTAATTTTCTGGTACTTTGATCACCTGTAGAAATTCAAATAGTGATATTGTGCCTTGAACAAGCTTTTTCCCTCATTGTTTATGGTAGCCCCTGGAAGGTCACCTGCAGTTGATCAATCAAGGAGGTTAACCTCTCACAGTCAGCTAGGATTTCCAATTTGAAATAATATAATGTTTTGGTTTTCTTTTTTTTTAAGAAATAGTTCCCAAAAGTCATTACATTATTGGGCTAGATTGTGTAATAAGGGGCTGCTATGGCAATTAAATTCTATTTTTCGTGTGGTTGAGTAAAGGTGGTAATAGATGAATATGGCCTAGGGGCAGCCTCCCTTTAAAATACCCTTGTCAAGAAGAACATTGGCTCATGACTGATAATTCCAAGATGGGTGTATGTATGTACAGTATGCATGTGGCCAGTGTAAGTTAATTTTTAAAGTTTTCAACAGTGTCATGAAATTTTATTTATTGCCTTCACATGAGCATAAAGAAAGTACAGGTTGCTGACTTTCATTTTATTTTAAACTTAACTAAAAGCAGCTCTTTGTTATAAAGTTCAGTTAAACCTTCTTGTTTTTCAGATTTCCATTTTACTATGTTTTGCTAGTATCGGAGTGCGCTAATAAATCACAGCAAGAAAACTGCTTACAGAACACCCAGCTTTAAATAAGAAGTGGTACTTGATGCAGATGTGTGCCTCCTTTCCACTTAGCATGTGCTGTTCTGAAATTTATGTTCCATACCCAGAACAGCAATTTTATATCCTCTGCAGACATACCTCCAAAAGCACACTCTCAGTTACACTTTTCATATTCATTTATTTACAGAGACCTACAACGATCTCTATGCGCAAACATTGGAATTTCAAGATATACAGTACATCCAGGAAGTATTCACAGAGCTTAGCTTTTGCCACATTTTGTTATGTTACAGCCTTATTCCAAAATTTATTGAATTCATTTTTTTCCTCAACATTCCACAAACAATACCCCATAATGACAACGTGAAAGAGGTTCATTTTGAAATCTTTGCAATTTATTAAAAAAACCACAAAAAACACCTGTACATAAGTATTCACAGCCTTTGCCATGACACTCAAAATTGAGCTCTGGTGCATCCTGTTCCCACTGATCATCCTTGAGATGTTTCTTGAGACTTGATTGGAGTCCACCTGTGGGAAGTTCAGTTGATTGGACATGATTAGGAAAGGCATAAACCTGTATCTATAAGGTCCCACAGTTAACAGTAAATGTCAGAGCACAAACCAAGCCATGAAGTCCAAGGATTTGTCCGTAGACCTCCGAAACAGGATTGTATTAAGGCACAGATCTGGGGAAGGGTACAGAAAAATTTCTACAGCATTGAAGGCGCCAATGAGCACAGTGAAATAAAGAAATAAATCCTCCTGCACTCTTATGTAAACGGATAAGACTAAATATCGATACTAAAAAGCAGCTCACATCCAATCCTATGCCATAAAGTCTAAATCACTCAGTGCCCAATGTCTCAGAGCTCCCTGCTGTCTGCTGACAATTTTGGCTAGTTAGCTTCCAGACTGACTGCTGTCCAAAGGTGCCCTTTGTGCTCCTACATCCAGAGTGGAGGCCTTCTAATACAGGTGGTGTGTTATTGGCCAGATCATCAGATGAAAACAGAGGGGGGAAAAGCCTAAAGAAAACTAATGAAGCCACTACATCTGATGAATGCATATGATTTATGGTACCTATGGGGGTGCTAAGCTGCCTACAAACCGGTCCAGTGGAATGGTGAATGGTCATCACCTGTTGGCGTCATCCTAGTGATAGAGTGGCTACTCTGAGCATCTAGAGGAGCTTTCTTGCTGTGTGGCCCTGTAGGGTCATGAAGTGGAGGTGAGAGGCCATTCTAGCCATTCCGTTGGGGATCACATCGAGGGTGGTTTGACATCCACAACGTGCATGAATGGGATGATCACCACACTTATTTATGGACTTATTAGTCACTTTATGTGTAATGTGTGTTTCACATAGTGTGCTGTTCTGATCCCTATTAGGGATTCACATCATCTTTTTATTACTGTGCCCCATCAGGGATTTAGGGGTCACATTTATTATATCCACTATTGGATTGGGGTCACTCTTGTTGTGTGATCACTTTTATGTTTGGCTTCTAGATCATATTTTGAATATCTGATCTGTGTATTATTATATATCATTATACATGTTTTTTGCTATATTAGCGCTGCATCATTATTATATTATATATAAATGAGCACAGTGACCTCCATCATCTGTAAATGGAAGAAGTTTGGAACCACCAGGAATCTTTCTAGAGCGGGCCGCCTGGGTAAAATGAGTGATCGAGGGAGAAGGGCCTTAGCCAGGGAGATAACCAAGCACCCGATGGTCACTCTGAAAGAGCTCCAGCATTTGTCTGTGGAGAGAGGAGAATCTTCCAGAAGAACAACCGTCTCTGCGGCACTCCGCCAATCAGGCCTGTATGGTAGAGTGGCCAGACAGAATCCACTCCTCAGTAAAATGCAAATGGCATCTTGCCTGGAGTTTGCCAAAAGGCACCTGAGGGACTCTCACACCTTGAGAAACAAAACTCTCTGGTCTGATGAAACAAGGATTGAACTCTTTGGCCTGAATGCCAAGCGTCATGTCTGGAAGAAACCAGGCACTGCTCACCACCTGGCCAATACCATTCCTACAGTGAAGCATGGTGGTGGCAGCATCATGCTGTGGGGATGTTTTTCAGCAACAGGAACTGGGAGACTAGTCAAGATCAAAGGAAAGATGAATACAGCAATGTACAGAGACATTCTTGATGAAAACCTGTTCCAGAGCGCTCTGGACCTTAGATTGGGGCGACAGTTCATCTTTCAACAGGACAACAACCCTAAGCACACAGCCCATATAACAAAGGAGTGGCTACGGGCCAACTCTGTGAATGTCCTGGAGTGGCCCAGCCAGAGCCCAGACTTGAACCCGACTGAACATCTCTGGAGAGATCTGAAAATGGCTGTGCACCGACGCTCCCCATCCCACCTGATGGAGCTTGAGAGGTACTGCAAAAAAGAATGGGAGAAATTGCCCAAACATAGGTGTGCCAAGCTTGTAGCATCATACTCAAAATGACTTGAGGCTGTAATTGGTGCTAAAGGTGCTTCAACAAAGTATTGAGCAAATACTTATGTACATGTGGTTTTTTCCATTTTTTATGTGTAATAAATTGCAAATATTTAAAAACTAACTTCTTTTATGTTGTCATTATGGGGTATTGTTTGTAGAACATTGAGGAAAAAAATTAATTTAATCCATTTTGGAATAGGCTGTAACATAACAAAATGTGGCAACAGTTAAGCACCGTGAATACTTTCTGGATGCATTGTACAAAACACTGCCGTGGCATCCTTTGCAATGGTCTGGGAGTTCAATGGAAGTATGAATTCTGGTGAGTCTAAAGTGGTTGTAAAGGCTGAAGGCTTTTTACCTTCATGCATTCTAAAAAACCTTCTGGGTGAATAACTCAGATAAAAGCAAATTAAAATTAGAAGAAATCACATCTTTATTTAAACAAAAGTAAAGTAGAAAAAGTGTTCAAACTATGAGCTCTGGTACAATGAATCCCCATTAATATGCAAAGATAACCCTATAAAAGGCAGAAAAAGTAATACAGAAGAATTTCACATATTGTACTTCTGCCTTCAAAGGAACCCCAACTCGTTTCGATAAACAGCTTTACAATCTTCATCAGGGGATCTGGACTGAAGAATACATACATATTAGAGCACCACATGATATACAGTAATGTATAACACATTGGTCTCATCCTAAACATAGAAAAAACTATCTTTCAAAGTGGGGATAAATAAGAACCAGAGAAGAGCACGCCCATTATTGGACTTACAGGGGACCAAGCTAGCTATTAAGAGACAGGGAGACCACCCACCTGCACCAAAAAGAATAAATTATATATTATTTGTATAGATGGAACTTTTTTAGTTAAGAATCAAAATGGATAATAAGCCCAGGCTGATGTGTTTGATGTTAACCATACTAATCATAAATAAGCCATAGGGGGGAATGGGCACAATCATTCCATAAGTCTTGCTGTGTGTTGGAGAGAGTGATCTAAGGCCACTAGTTTGCAAATGCCGAAAATAAAAAAGTACACCATATATATCTACAGTGCTCAGCACTGTACATAAAATATAAAGAGCATTCTTCCCAATGACCACATACAGTGCTCAGTACATGTAAATGAGTACACCCCTTTTGAAAAGTAAAATTTTAATCAATATCTCAATGAACACAAGAACAATTTCCAAAATTTTGACAAACTAAGTTTTATAGAACATTTGTTTAGCTCATTACATGAAAGTAAGGTTAATAAAATAACTTAGGTGACAAAATCTTCAGTTTTACTCAAATTAGTTGATGCAAAAATGAATACACCCCACAACAAAAACTACTGCATCTAGTATTTTGTATGACCTCCATGATTTGTAAGGACAGCACCGAGTCTTCTAGGCATGGAATGAGCAAACTGGCAACATATTGCAACATCTTTTTCCATTCTTCATGAACTGCCTCTTTTAGAAGCTGGATGCTGTATGGAGAGTGATGCTCAACTTGTCTCTTCAGAATTCCTCATAGGTGTTCGATTGGGTTCAGATCAGGAGACATACTTGGCAACTGAATCACTTTCACCCTCTTCTTCAGAAATACAAAAGTGGCCTTAGATGTGTGTTTTGGATCATTGTTATGTTGGCACAACATAACACAAGTGCACAACGAGTGCACAACGACCAAGGGCATGGCAGCATCTTCTAATATAGAGCAGTACATCTGGGAATTCATGATACCAACAATGAAATGCAGCTCCCCGACACCAGCAGCACTCATGCAGCCGCACATAAGGACACTGCTACCACCATGTTTCACTGTAGGCACCATGCATTTTCCCTTGTACTCCTCACCTTTGCAACGTCATATAGTTTTGAAATCATCAGTTCCAAAAACATTGATCTTGGTCTCATCACTCCAGAGTACAGAGTCCCAGTAGTCTTCTTATTTTTCAGCATGGGCCCTGACAACTTCAAGGTGGAATTTTTTTTGCATGGGCTTTAGGAGAGGCTTTCTTTGTGGATGACACCTATGCATGCCATTCCTCTGCAGTGTATGCCATATTGTGCCACAGGAAACAATCACCCCAGTTTGGCTTTGTACTTCTTTAGCTAACTGCTGTGAACTTGCGAAACTATTTTCTTAAACCCTTCTCATCAGAAGACGTTCCTGTCCAGGTTTTAACTTCCATGGACGGCCTGGACGTCTCTGTGAGATGGTTGCAATTCCACAATTGTTAAATTTTTGTATCACTTTTGCTACAGTATTCTGACTGATAAGTAAAGCTTTGCCAATCTTCTTATAGCCTTCTCCTTTATTATGTAAAGAAATTATTTTCTTTCTCAGGCCTTGTGACATTTCTTTTCCATGTGGTGCCATTGCTAACAAATGGGAAGGGGTTTTCATTGTTAAGTAATAGCCTTTTATACTCAACTGTCTGCCGGACACCTGTTTAATGAATAATTAGACTCACTTGTATAATAGCAAACTTTTCTCACCAAAAAATAAATTTAAAATAAATATATATATAATATAAATCAATAAATCATAAGTGTCCAAAAACATAAATATCCTCAATCCAAGAATATCCAAAAATTGTCTCTATATGATAAAGTATTTTCACCTCCAAACAAATATTGTATTTCTTTACTTAATCCCACATGATGTTTCCAGATTCCTCGTGTACCTCAAAAAATATAAACTCAAGTGTAAAGAAATACAATATTTGTTTGGAGGTGAAAAGACTTTATCATATAGAGACAATTTTTGGATATTCTTGGATTGAGAACATTTATGTTTTTGGACACTTATGATTTATTGATTTATATTATATTTTTTTATTTTTATTTTTTATTTATATTTTTTGATGAGAACAGTTTGCTATTATTTACGTTAACTTTCAAGGGTGAAAGTTGTCGACTTTTCTTTAGGGTGTGGTAGTGATTGGTATAGGTGGTATTGTGCTGAAAGATTGGCTCATATAGACTCACCTGTAGTTGAATTCTTGTTAACCACTTGCTGTCCGGCCACTGTATATAAACAGCCGGACAGTGGTAGTCCAGGGAGGGGTTGCCATTCATAAAAGGCGCCCGCCATTTTGGACTGTGCGTGCTCCCTGAGAGCGTGCAGCACCGCGATCCGGTGCCCGCTGTGTCCTCCAGACACAGTGGAACACCGATCATCATACGGGACCTCTGTGTGAGGTCCCAATCATGTGATCACTGATTGGCCAATCAGTGATCACATACAGAGTATTAAGCAAGATGTCACTTCTGACATCATTGCTTACTACGTGTGAAATCTGTGAATGATCACAGAGGTCACATGGTACAAGGCTATTCACAACAGCCTTGTACCATGTGACAAGCTTTGACCAATCACAGCTCACACAGTAGTTCTCAATGGCTGCAAGAATGCAGCCAGAGAAAAGGAGAAATGATTGCTTTCACAGCCTTTATGGGTGTAAAAGCAATCAGTGTGGAAAAAAAAAAATCTTCATCACCCCCCACAAGTAGTACAGTGTCACCATGGTGACACTGTACTGCTAGGGTGACAGTATGTAAAAAAACAAAAAACAAATAGTAATATAACAATAAAAATGTAAACATTTTTTTAAAAAAATTATAATTTTCGGTTATAAACTAATTTGGGTTATTTTTTATTACTAAAAAGATAACTGAATACATTTTTGCCAATATTTATGATGAAATATTATTTATTTGCAAAATGTTATAAGAAAAACACATTTTTTCAAAATTTTGGGACTTTTTTATTTATATAGCAAAAAAAAATAAAACTCCCAGTGGTGAATAAATACCACCAAAATAAAGCTTTATCTGTCTCAAAATTTTTTTTTTTTTTTTTTAATTTTAACCTTTAGAATCACTTTAGAGGGAGTTATCTGGTGGGCTTAAATGAGCCACCTGGCTAGCAACAGAAAGGCACTAGGTGGCTGAAATACATATATCCTAAAAGTGTATCTCTTGGCAAAACTTAGACCCTATGCTATCAAAAACTAAAATACGAAGTTGAGGTTATAGATACACTTTAAGCAGATTTAAAGGCAAATGTGTTTTTTTTTAATTTTGGATAGTGCTGTTAAAATAATCAATACAAAAGTAAATAATACATATCAGTCCAGATTGGTTTTGTGCGATTTCCTACAACAGGAAATAATGCTTCACTACACGTTAGACAAGACTACTCGCTGTCGTTATGGAAGTGTAAGAAACACGGACTTTCTGTGATGAACCAAAGCCCCACAACATATTCAAACCTGCATGAGAAAATAACACTTTAAAAATTTTGGAGAGATGAATAACAGTATGGTCAATAGAATGTCCCCAATCAAGGGGCCGCCAGCCAGGGCTACAGAAGCATCAATTTTATGCGACATGTCATTACTATAAAATGGTGGAGCTTCAAAGAAAGTGGTAGGCCTTGATAGTTTCAGGGCATTGAAACATTTTTTAAAGATTTCTCAACTCCCCAGATGCACCAAGAAGTATTTAGCTATTGCTAGGGTTACTGTAAGTATGCCCACACAAAAGATAATGACCAAAGACCTCCAATTCATGTATGGATGGTGAAGTTGCAGTTCACCATTCCACCAATGCATGATGTGAAGGTATAATATTTTACAGTTCTATTGACACTTGCTATGTTGGTTTGTGAAATAAAGTATACAACTGAAAACCATTTATGGGTATATGGAAACTCTCGCAGTACAGATATCAGATGTAGAATACAACAAAAAGGAGCAAGAGACAATTAGGTAAGGTTCATCGGGTACATGTTATTGCAGTGTGCGCTGATAGCATACCATGATGGAGTTGATTGGATCCCTGGTGTGACATCTAGCTTATGCTTTAGGCCTCATTAGTCCACCTCCTGGCACTGGTTGTATGATATAGCCTGACATGGGGCATAACAATGACAAAAATATCAAGCAATAATTTGGAACATATGAAAGATAGCTCTTATAGTTGTATTAAGAAGAGAAAGACTGCCTAATACTGTCAGATATGTTTGATTCAAACATCGAAACCAAAGTTTGTACATGTGACAGCTCAAGATGACATCAGGAACGTGGTCTGAAACTGCATACAAGGATTTTCTCATTTGTATGAACTAATATCTATAATGTATTTTTTATATGTAAAATAGATACCAGTGCTTTTCTGTAGTATTAGAATAGTCTTACATTTATTTTGTATATTAAATAATTAATAGGTGTTTAGAAATTGATAATTTACCCTGAAAATCAACAGTATGAGCTCTAAAATTATAGACATATTTCTGCTCATTGCAACTATATTGCCTGCAGGGGCTAAATATGTCTAGATCAGTTCTCTGTCCTTCAAACTTTAGGAGGGGTAGACATTCTATTCCAGCACCCCCACTCAACAACTACTCCTTATATTAGTCCCATTTTGGATTTCAATTCTATAAATCTGTTTCTTGTAAGCAGTTTTGTCAAAGCATCTGCAATCATGTTGTTTCTCTTGGGTTGGAAGTCTATGCATCAAACAGCATGGTTCTTCCATTCTCACATAGAGTACAGTTCTTTCTTTCTGCAACCCTGTTTTTTTTCTGGGTTGTATGGTACAATAGTTTGAAATAGCATGTCATGCTTTCTGAGAATCGCCTGTGTTTTCAGTTCTATTTTATGTGCTCAATACACTCAGAATTTTGCCAAAGTTGTTGCTTACTTGAGCCAAATACTGGTCAAGTTTTTCTGGTACTTCACTTTTGTTGTGTAACAGATATAGTGTAGCATACCTAGAGTAGTCATCTGTAAAAGTGAAAAATACCTCTTCTTTCCTGGAGTAAATTTTTCATTTGGACCACAAACATCTGAATGAATTAAGTCCAGAGGGTTTTAGCTCAGCTGTTACTCTGCTTTGGAAAGTCTTTTCTTGCCATTTTTCCTTTTATACAGTTGGTGCATTTCATTGTGTGATCACATTGACTAATTTTTATTCCACTTGCATACCGATTCTCAGGTAATTTCTTAATTGTGTCAGGACTTCTGTGCCCAAATCGTCTGTGCCATGTGTGAATGCTGCTTGAATATTTTTCCTTCTTGGCAGTATTACCTATCTCGTTGCAGTTCAGTTCATGTTGCAAGTGAGATATCCCTTTTGTGATGGCACAACTGTCTTCTTTGAAGGTCACTACATTGCCTTGTTTGGTGAGCTTCTTTACTGACAAAAGATTAGTGTCAAGAGCAGGGACATACAGGACATTTATCACGAGGGTCTTTCTGGTGACACTCTGGGAAATAGGACAGTACAGAAAAGCATTTCCTACTCCTTCTATATCCATTATTTGCCCATTAGCTATGGTGATTTTTTCTGTTTTACTCTGGAAAAGGTAAATAAAAAAATGTCTGTCATTTGTCATGTGACTCATAGATCCTGAATCAACAAACCGTGACTGCAAAGATGAGGTGCAACTTTTGTGATGAAGAACATATTCATTATCTGAAGAAAAATCAGTTTCTTCCTTCACCCTTTTCGGCTTTTGTAGTTCTAACTTTTGCATTCTAGCTTTCCAGATTCTGCAATCTGCTTTTAAATGACCCTGTTTCTTGCACACAAAGCATTCACTTGTTTATTGCTGCATGTTACTGTTTTTATTCCTATTTTTCATCTTCAACCAGTTCCACGCTGCCCTATAGCAGAAATACTGCTACGGGGTGGCACGGATGTGCAAGATCATGTATATATACATGATTTTGCAGTTCTAGGTAGAGGGTGCACAGCATAGCAGAGCCATTCAAAGCAGTTTGCTTACAGTGTAAAGCACACACAGCCCACATAGTAAAACAGCACACAGCACACAGTTAACCCTTTGAAAGCCTCGCATGTTAACCCCTTTCTGCCCAGTGCTAGTAGTACAGTATCACAAGTGTAATAAAAGCGCCACACCCTTAATACTTTAAAGCAGCAATTCCACCTCAAAGAAACCAAATAAATTTCTTAGTGCTATAACTTAAATAAAGGAATGCGCTAAAACCACAAACTATTCCTAATTTAGTGTAGAAACATTAGTGCAAAAGATATATATATATCTATTCTCAATTAATATCAAAAAATATCAAAATTATGTGCAAAACTATTTTTTAGTGCATAAGTAATTTAAATAATTAAATTTGTGAATATAAAAAAAATGTCCAATTCTGAATTTCTTCAAATGTCCAAATAAATCCTTTTCAAATTCAGGTGCTCTCAAAGAAATTGTGCCCCTTGAAGACGTCATTCATGACGAAACTAGTAGGGCTTGCTGGATGCTGACGTTTGTGGAGAAAATGAAGTCACGAGCGCTGTAGTGAGTGTACGGGGAACAGGAGACTGTTATACCATTTGCTGTTTTATGCTGTTATACTGGTGTCGGTGAAGACACCCTTTTTGTGAGTGTAAATCTTTATTAAATTGTTGGATACTTTTATAAAAAAACTGGCTGCACCATGATTTTCTCTTTCATTCCCAAACATGACCTCGGTGGAGAGATATAAAAAGAGAGAGTGATATAATGCTCCTGGAACCATTATATTGAGTGGTGGATACCTACCTTATGGATGATTGTGTAGCTATTGATCATCACACCTGAGAAGTTGATTCATTGCATCTGCTCCCAGAGCAAAAAGCGTTTTTTGCTGATCTAGAGATTGATCAGCATGGAGCTCTGGTGAGTTACCCAACTTTACTTTTGGTGGTGGATTTTGGCACAATTTCTTTGAGAGCACCTGAATTTGAAAAGGATTTATTTGGACATTTGAAGAAATTCAGAATTGGACATTTTTTTTATATTCACAAATTTAATTATTTAAATTACTTATGCACTAAAAAATAGTTTTGCACATAATTTTGATATTTTTTGATATTAATTGAGAATAGATATATATATCTTTTGCACTAATGTTTCTACACTAAATTAGGAATAGTTTGTGGTTTTAGCGCATTCCTTTATTTAAGCTAGTAGTACAGTGTCAGTGCTTTTTATTAGCACTGATCACTGTATTGGTGTCACTGGGGAAGTCACTGACACCAAGTTAGTTCCCCCCAGTTTAAGAATGCCCATCGCAACCCCACTATAAGTCGCTGATCGCCGCAATTACTAGTAGAAAAAAAAATTCCAGTGTATATACAGCCATTTGTAAATGCTATAACTTTCATGTAAACTAATGAATTTACACACAAAATTCGATTTTTAAAAATTTTTTACTGGACATGTTTAATAGCAATAGGTAAAAAATATAGTTTTTTTTAAAATTGTCAGTCTTTTTTTGTTTATAGCGCAAAAAATTAAAAATGCAGAAATGATCAAATACCACCAAAAGAAAGCTCTGTGGGAAAAAAGGATGTACATTTTATTTGGGTGCAGTGTTGCATGACCACGCAATTGTCAGTTAAAATAACGCAGCGATGTTTCACAAAAAATGGCCTGGTCAGGAAGGGGCATAAATCCTTAGAGGGCAAGTGGTTAACGTGGACTCTGCAACAGAGGCATCAGCTCTATTAATGCTTTCTGTTCTATGCTTATATTCATCCATAAGCTTGCCTTTAACATAGTCCAATGTCAGTTCATCACCTGGATGTGCATCAAGTGCTGTCACAAGCATAGCTTTCTGCTAAACCACTAAGTAATAGTGCTGCGACATGAAAATCTTTTATTGTTTCTCTTATTCTTCTCTATTTCCAAGATGTTCCTTATGTAATTATGCATATGCTGGATTTTCATCAGCGTGGTGTGGTGTAGTCTTCTAATCAAATACAGTTAATTGCTGAGATTAGCATTTTCATGCTCTTTTTGTAATTTTTTTCACATTTATTTAGCAGTTTCACACTTACATACTGTATATGTATGATTTGATTACCTTCTATGCTAAGGAAGATTGTGCTCTGAGCTTTCTGATCTTTCTTTATCCACTCATCTGAAGGGTGTTTAGGCCTTACTTCATTTATACATTTCCACGCACCTTCTCTTTTTAGCAGCATTTGCATCTTAAATTTCCAATACTGGTAGT
Source organism: Staurois parvus (assembly GCF_062004578.1). NCBI lineage: Eukaryota > Metazoa > Chordata > Amphibia > Anura > Ranidae > Staurois > Staurois parvus. The sequence continues at coordinate 5,380,635 of NW_028318090.1, read as the reverse complement.
TCTGATTTGTCAGATTTACAAATTAAAGCATTATTGCAGCTGTGTTACTAGCCATTTTTTTATTCTGTTGCAGTCTTCTTTATGTTCCTGTATCTTGCACTCATTAGGTGCAGCAGGCTATGACTGGGTGCCTGGGCCCATAACCTGTTAGAAATTCTGTATATAGCCATACAGAAAATAGAGTGCACAGTCCAAATGTGCTTTCCTGCTACTTCTCTGCAAACAGGAACTTTTCATTTTAGAGAAAAAAGTTTAACATAGATGCAGCTTCAAACACTGACATCTACTGGTTATAGTTGTTGTATAATAATCTAGAGTGGGTGACTGGAGACAAAGAGAGGCAAATTTATTAAATACCTTCTTCAGCTCTGTGTATACAAAGGAGCATGGGGGAGCTCTTGTCCATAATGGGTATGGTTTAGACACAGCCCCAGATGATCCACATTGGTTCACAATTTATATGATCCAGAAATATTTAGACAGAATAAAAGGTGAATAAAGTACCTGGACTGGATTGCATACACCCACAGGTCCTTAAAAAATTTACTACTGTCATTTCAAAGCCTTTGTTTCAAATTTTTAGTGACTCTTTAATGACTGGGATAGTACCACTGGATTGGCGTAAGGCCAATGTGGTGCCAATGTTTAAAAAGAGGTCAAAATCTTTACCAAGTAAATACAGACCTGTTAGTTTAACTTCTATAGTTGGGAAGATACTGGAGAGTTTAATAAAAGACCACAAACATGAGTTCTTGCTGGAAAAATATATTTTAAGCAACAGAAAGCATGCATTTATGAAAGACAGAAGTTGTCAAACAAATCTGATTTCTTTTTATGAGGAGGTGAGCAAAACCTTGGACAGAGGGGTGGTTGGGGACGTGGTATACTTGGACAGAGGGGTGGTGGTGGTGGTATACTTGGATTTTGCAAAAGCTTTTGACACAGTTCCCCACACACTGCTAATGTGTAAGGTAAAGTCTACAGGCTTGGAAAAATCCATATGTAAATGTATAGAAAACTGACTAAAAGATCGTATTCAGAGAGTAGTGGTTAATGATTCATACTCTGAATGGTCTAGGGTTGTCAGTGGTGTACCCCAAGGTTCAATGTTGGGATCCTTACTTTTTAATATATTTATAAACGATATAGGGTCTGAGATTAAAAATCCCATTTCAGTCTTTGCAGATGACACCAAGCTGTGCAGTGGAATAACGTCATTACAGGATGTCTCCAATTTACAAGCCGACCTCAATGCACTGTTTAATTGGGCAACTATGTGGCAAATGAGGTTTAATGTTGATAAATGTAAGATTATGCACTTGGGGGCTAAGAATATGCATGCATCATACATACTAGGGGGGGTACAACTGGGGGAATCAATGGTGGAGAAGGATCTGGGGGTTCTGGTAGATCACAAGCTTAACAATGGCATGCAATGCCAAGCTGCGGTTTCTAAAGCGAGCAAAATCCTCTCTTGTATTAAAAGAGGTATAGACTCCAGAGAGGGAGATATCATATTACCCCAATACAAATCATTAGTAACACCTCATCTAGAATATGCAGTTCTGTTTTGGGCACCAATTCACAAAAAGAAGGAGATTAAGGGGGGATATGATCAACATGTATAAATACATCAGTGGTTCATATAGTGAACTCGGTGTAGAGTTATTCACCCTTAGATCATCACAGAGGACAAGGGGGCACTCTTTACATCTAGAGGAAAAGAGATGTAATCTCCAAACACGGAAAGGTTTCTTTACAGTGAGAGCTGGGAAAATGGGGAATAGAATCCCTCAAGAGTTGGTTCTGGCCAGCTCAGTAAATTGCTTTAAAAAAGGCCTGGATTCTTTCCTAGATACACAGAATATAACTGGATACTAACATTTATAGGTAAAGTTTATCCAGGGAATATCCGACAAATTACTAAAGGATTTGCTGGAGGGCACTGTTCTGAAGTCATGGTCTGGAGAAGGATCTTTTATCTTCCTCATTGAGGAACTACCTGTGGAAGCTGGGTGGCAGACAGCTCATAGGACACTGTGAGTGAGACCTGATTTTGCGACTTTGTGCTAGAAGTTTGTCCTCCTATTGATTGTTTTGGAGTATGTGAACCCACTGAACCTTTCTCCTGTGTCAAGGTTATTCAGCAATACATTCTAGAAAGACATCCACTAGACTCTGTAACCTGTATTGTCAGTGTGCATGGAACTGTGCTTGTGGCAGGCAACCTCTGTACTAGCTAGGGAGACCTGAGCAAATGCTCATAGGCCTTTCTGGGGGTGAGCGCCACACATTTATGTAAATCTTTTCCCAAGGAAAAAACAACAGTTGCTTTAACTGCTTATAAAGTGTTAGCTGGAATTTGGTTTTAGATTGCTTGTCAAATTCATCTAATTTTGTTATCACTACCCTCTCCCCAGATGACAATGCTGCTGTCCAATGGTGTCTCAGTTGCTCCTCAGTCTAGAATGATGAAGATACCCTAAGAAAGAAAGAACATTACTGGCCAGATTACCAGATGGAAATAAAGGCCCTCTTGCTCGGTGTCTACAGTGCCCCTATATTTTTAAAGAGGAGTGGGCTCCTTTCAGGCATATCTTTCCTTAATTTATTCACTACTATTTGTGGTCCAAATTGGATACTCTAAAATTTAGTTAGGACCACAGTATATAAAAGAGCCTTGGTGAGGCACTGAGGCTTCCACATATATTTGCAAATGTGTGTAAACCAATCTCTCTGTTTTAATGTGAATTGTTAGACAGGGTCGATTCGGTTTTCTTGTAGGCTTGCTGGTAAGTGTTCTAGGAATTGTTTCGTTTGTGATGTGCAAAACCTTTCTATGTGCAATTTACTGCAAAGGTTAGTTATAAATTGTGGTGATTCCCATCTTTTTGTAGAGCTTGTTTGCTGGGAACACATTTTGTTTTGGCGTGGGAACATATTGGATGCCTTTGGCTGACATTGTTCTCTTGCTGGCCATCTATTATGTCTCTGCACCTTTCAGGATGCATGGGCTCCCTCCAGGGCATACCTGTCCTTAATTTATACACTGTTATATATGCTCCAGCTGGGAGACACTCAAATTTAGAGTTAAAGTGGTTGTAAACCTCAGACATGAAATATGAAAAAAACCCATATCCCTCTATAGTTTGTCTCAATTAAGAGCGCTAAGTATCATTTCTGTCAGTTGCTTCATTCCTCATTTCTGACAAGTTTTCCTGACACCAAAAAAAAAATGGTGACATGGGAGGGACCTCCGGCAGATTTTCAGTCTTAGTTCTGTTCCTGTGAGCTGTGTGGAAGAGGGAGTGTCTCTTCCCTCCAATCAACTCTCAGAGCTCTGCTCACTGACCTTTGCAGAGTGTAACTTCAGCTCTCCGCCTCCTTTTTTCTGACAGCTCAAACACGCTTCATAAATTCAGCACTTTGAATGAATGTAGGGAAAAGAAGACTGCAGATAGACAGGTGCAACGTATGGCTACCACATATACAGTATTTGCAAATGTGTGCAACTAAAACCTGTTTTTAACATGAATTGTTAGACAGGGTCAATTTGTTTTTCTGCAGGCTGGCTGGTAAGTGTGCTGGGAGTTTTTTGGTTTGTTTGTAAAAGAAAAGGGTTGGTAATCAGCAGTATAATAATTTTTTTGTCTTTGGGTTTAGATACACTCTTGGGTGGCATGTGGGATGGTACAGGAGACATGACAACTATCTACACCAAGTCGAGCTCTCTCTATAGTGTAAACCCAAGGGTGAGGGGTTTCCAAAGTACACCTAAATGGATTTAGGGGAACCTTTATAACAAGACAGGTTGACTTTATCCCAAAGATTGTTGTAGCAGAAGAACTGAGATACGTTCTCTGAAGAGGAATACAATCAGTGTATTAAGAAGGTGGCACTGAATGACCTAGAACTCAATATTTTTGTGTTCTCTTTATTGAAGCATTTCCCCAACTGCATATGAAATCAACAAATTATACAATAATAACCCAGACACTCTTGTTATGCGTTTTATGAGAGGGGATATTTTAAGCATATATGTGGAATAAAATATTACCCTGGAGAAAGCTCATGACAGCGATTCACGTGGAGAGTTCTTGAGACATCATGATCGGTAAGGAAGCAGCTGCAGATCTCTGCCATCAAGTGTGTGAGAAATGAAAAATACCTAATAGTCAGACGTTATATATTGCTTTCATTTCTGCTCATTATAAAGCAACTCAAATGTTCCTTTTTGATAGGGGCTGCTTATATCATGCACTAAAACTAATCGCCCGAGGCACTCCATGCTATAGATACTGACTCAGTTCTCTAGAAACTCCTTTCCTAACACAACTCATCTCTGATAAGGATTTCAAACAACTCTCAGTTTTCCTGTGGGTCCAAATAGTATGAAGAAAGACTGAAATACACTTTAAAGTGTAACTCCACTTTTGCAGACAAACTGGGATAACACATGTTTTATATATATTGCATGTTCCCATTCTCATAGCATAAAAAATGACAACATGAAGGTGAACTAACACCTTCAGCTCTCCCCTCCCCCTCCCCAGTGCCCATTGCCCTTACCTTTGTAGGTGATTAGCTGTCACTGCCCACACAACCAATGGCAACAGTTCAAGGATTTTCTTAAAGCTTCCAGGACAGATCAGAGTGAATCTGTGACCACTTAGAAAAGGTGAACGTGACCGCAATGACCTTTTGTGAAAAGGTGAACTTGCACTTTAAATTTAGTTAAAAAACATTTTAATCAGCACATGGAAGAAAAATATAGGCCCCACATGGAAGAAAAATATATTTGAAATATATTTTAAAAATGAAAATGCTACGTTGGCCATATTCCATATATTTCAAAATATATTTCAATAAATAAATAATTTTATGTATATATATATATATACACATACATACTGTAGGTTGAAATGTGTTTTTATTACAAAATATGAAAAATATTTTTAAAAATACATTTCAAATATACTGTATGTCTTTAAAAATACAAATCTACATTTTTGGAATGCATTTACAAATATATGTAAAAATATATATTAAAATGACTTTTTTATATGTTAAAAAAAATCTGAAGAATATGTTTTAAAACTCTGGGCACCCTGGTTGAGAAAGGCTGCTGTAGATAACAGCTGCTAATTGGACGCTGCAACTTCTGGTCACCTTTGACAGCCATCTTGGTATGGAACCTTATAAATTAGGGTGCCCAAGCCTAGAGTGGTAGGTCAGGGTTAGAGTTCTCGCTTGTTAGGCAGAGTGTATAGTGCAGGGAGAGGTTCCTGCAATATTGCCTGAATGCCAAAGCCTATAGAAACTCATTTCATTACTGCCAACCTAAACATCAAGAACTCTGTGATCTCTCCCAAACTGGGTACCCCAACTCTAGGACTGTCTACAACAGCCACATAAATCTGTCGCCTGCAAAGACATCTTCTTGTGGAGGCACATCAGAACTCTTAGACACTCGTTATGAATTCCCCTGATTATTTGATCAGGTTATGTGTTCATTACAAAATCATTAAGTTATGAGAGAAACACAAGTATAGAGTCTGCATCCCTTTAAGGGTATTTACCCTTAAATGAATATATCACTAAAAGTAACATTTCTGTTGCAGGAGGTGCCAAAAACTTGACTTGTATCTTAATGCAGACTTCTGGGAAGAAGGTGCCAGTCACAGGAAACTACATTTTTATAGGGCATTCTGTACACCATGGGAAAATTACAGAGGCTGTAAAAATAGAATGGTAGGTGTATTGTAACACTGAGAGACAGAATAACATAAAAAAAATTCAAAAGAATTGCATATCTAACACATTATGCACTGATTTGCATGTTCATGAGGGAAGTAAGTATTTGATCCCTTATCATTCAGCAGGATTTCTGGCTACCAGGTGTCTTTCATACAGGTAACAAGCTGAGATTAGAAGCAGTCTCTTAAAGGGAGTGCTGCTAATCTCATTTTGTTATCTGTATAAAAGATATCTGTCCACAGGAGCAATCAAACAATCAGATTCCAAAGTCTCCACCATGGCAAAGACCAAAGAGCTGTCCAAGGATGTCAGAGACAAGATTGTAGATCTACACAAAGCTGGACTGGGCTACAAAACTATCGCCAAGTAGCTTGGTGAGAAGGTGACAACAGTTGGTGCAATCATTCACAAATGGAAGAAACACAAAACAACTGTCAGTCTCCCTAGGTCTAGTGCACTATGCAAGATCTCACTTTGGGGAGTGTCAATGATCAGGAGAACAGTGAGGAATCATCCCAGAACTACATGTGAGGATCTTGTCAATGATCTCCAGGCAGCTGGGACCACAGTCACCAAGAAAACATTTGGTAACACACTACGCTGACAAGGATTGAAATCCTGCAGTGCCCGCAAGGTCCCTCTGCTCAAGAAAGCACATGTCCAGACCCGTCTGAAGTTTGCCACTGAACATCTGAATGATGTAGAGGATGACTGGTTGAAAGTGTTGTGGTCAGATGAGACCAAAATCGAACTCTTTGGCATCAACTCAACTCGCCATGTTTGGAGGAGGAGGAATGCTGCCTATGACCCCAAGAACACCATCCCAACTGTCAAACATGGTAGTGGAAAGACTCTGCTTTAGGGGTGTTTTTCTGCTAAGGGGACAACTACACCGCATCAAAGGGACGATGGATGGGGCAATGTACCGTCAAATCTTGGGTGGGAACCTTCTTCCCTCAGCCAGGGCATTGAAAACGGGTCGTGGATGGGTGTTCCAGCATGACAATGACCCAAAATACATGGCCAAGGCAACAAAGGAGTAGCTCAAGAAGAAGCACATTAAGGTCTTGGAGTGGCCTAGCCAGTCTCAAACCTTAATCAGATTGAAAATCTGTGGAGGGAGCTGAAAGTTCGAGTTGCCAAACGTCAGCCACCAAACCTTAATGACTTGGAGAGGATCTGCTAAGAGGAGTGAGCCAAAATTCCTCCTGAGATGTGTGCAAACCTGGTGGCCAACTACAGGAAATGTCTGACCTCTGTGATTGCCAACAAGGGATTTGCCACCAAGTACTAAGTCATGTTTTGTGAAGGTTATCAAATACTTATTTCCCTCAAGAACATGCAAATCAGTGCATAATTTGTTAGACATGCATTTCTTTTGAATTTGTTGTTGCTATTCTGTCTCTCCGTGTTACAATACACCTACCATTCGATTTTTAGACTGAACATTTCTTTGTGAGTGGGCAAACATTCCAAATCAGCAGGGGATCAAATACTTATTTCCTTCACTATATGCTATATTTTTTTGATTTTGTAGATTTTCTCATGAAATTGGAGCCACCCTTTAGCCCTGGTTTACAAAAGTGTGACTTGAGAGTTCAAAGTTGCATGACAAGTCGCAGCCCAATAGCAGCAATGGAACCATTTAAATTGATGCGACTCAAGCTGCAGTGACATTGAAAAAGGGTCCTGCACTATTTTTTGCACCTTCATTGCGACTTGCATTGACATCTGTTAAATGAAGTTGCAAAGAGTCAGCACACGGCAATGAAGTTGCACAGAATAGTTGGCTTCAAAGCCGCACTGTTCTGAACCAGAGCTAAAGCAGAAAAATAACAAAACACACAGATATTTTCAAAAACAAAAACAATCCCCAGGGACCTGTTACAGGATAAGTTCACCTTTGGAAACATGTTACATGTTCCACCTGTTTTTAGGGTAGAACATGTAACATGTACCTATAGCTGCAGCCACAACCACCACCCCCCCTCCCTCTGACAGATAATACGGGGAGAAGTTTCCCAGTACGATCTGTCAGATTTGAAGAGCAGACAGTTTTGACTGACGGTCCCAGCTCTCTACTCAGAGCTGCGAGGAGCACGGAGTGATCAGCAGTGTATGATCACTCAGTTCTCAGCCTTAGAGCCGGCAAGGGGGACAGATGCAGCAATCTGATCGATACTGAATCCACCTAGGTAATTAGGATTTTAAAAAAATAAATAATCCCACACTTCTCTTTTAAAGTGTTTTATGTTAATGCATTCTATGCAGTGGGGCTTGGGAACGAGTCTGCACAAGTACCACCATAGGAAATGGCTTCCTATATGGGTACTGGATGAGGAAGAGGAGCCAGGAGCGCCAGCGGGGGACCCAAGAAGAGGATGATTGTGGTTGTTCTGTGCAAAACCAGAAGGTATGACATGTTTATTATTTTAATAAAAAATATCCAAAGCTTTGCAATCACTTCAACTGTAATGCATTTCATTAATATGGTGACATTCACTGTAATGTCCACAATTTGCTGAAATGTCCAGAATTTCAACAAAATTTAAAGTGATATTAAAGGCTTATTTTTTTTTCAATAACAAACACATCAAACGTACCTTCTCTCTGCAGTGGCTTTGCACAGAGCAGCCCAGTTCCTCCTCTTCTCGGGGCTCCCCCGGATGCTCCTTGCCTCTCCCACAGCAAGCAGCTTACTATAGGGGCACCCACTGTAACGTGTGTCCATTCACACACAGAGCCGTGGCTTGGTCCTGCCCCCTCTCTATTCTCATTGGCTCACTGGCTGTAATTGACAGCAGTGGGAGCCATTGGCTGTCTTAGCCAATGAGGAGATGGAATCCCGGGATTGCCAAGACTCCAGTGCACATTGCTGGATCGAGAGGGGCTTAGGCGAGTATTGGGGGGGGGGGCTGGGGGGATCTGCTGCACAGAGAAGGTTGAGTCTTCAGCCTTTACAACCACTTTAACAAAGCACCAGAGGTTTAACTTATTTATCTTTGACTTTTTAAAAAAAAATATATGAGGACAAAAAAAAATAGTTTTTACAGGATATAGTAACATGCAGAATAATGTATGTAAGAGAGAGAAGAAAATGTCTTATAATACAAGGCAAAGGCTGGTGAAAAATGCAATGTAGACATGTTTTTATCTCTCAGTAAAAGAAAAAGTTGCACTTCTAACAGTAAGTAAAATGTTCTTGGCACTTAATAATAGATATTTGATTTATTTTTTTTATAAGGTGAAGCCATGGTGACATTATTGAACAGATGGCAATATGAACAATTTAACATTACATAATGTTCCCCAAGTTTCAAATGTCATCTCAAGGAAATGTTTTCTTCATTAAGATGGAGTCTCACAAACCACATTTTTCATGCCTGAAGTCTTGCAGTGTTCTCACAACGTTCTGTATATGAATAAAAATCCCTGGTAATGAGTTTCTAGCCAAAGAACATAAAATGTATCTGCAAATTAATCACATTGAAATGCTCGATAAATCAAATTAAGGGCAGGTGTTTTTATAAACATTTTTATTGATAAGCCAGATGTTCCTTTCATTGCTAGTCACCCAGTTTATATGAGTGCATCAGCAGTCTAAAAGTCACAGGCAGTACGCAGAACATAAACCCTTATTTGCTTACACTCATTTATTACAACTGGGAATCTACTCTAGGTTTGACATTTTTACTGAAAGGGTTCCAGTTTCTAGTTCAGTGGATAAATGTGCCTTGTATACTCATGTATGTTCCTCTGTAATTTACAGTATTATATTAATATAATGAACTATGGCTTCTCATTAAAAAATCATGTGCCGCAGCACATAATATGTGCATCTACACTTACAGTTTTCTTTGAGTCCCCTGTACAGTCACAAAATATCTGTTAATTCTTCCAGTCCACTTAATGCAGCTTCCTGTGATGGGGTGGCAACAATGCCGCACTGCTTCTGAATGCAGAGCAGAGTTGCCACTCTCAGGTAGGCTGTGCCTGCTTGCACACAGTGGCATGGAATGATGTTGAAGGGGGCGTGGCTATCAGCATTGTCACTGCTGATTCACAGGCCTGTAGCTTGTCAGTCAAGACCTGGCGACACCTAGTCCTGCCCATTGCTTTCTGGATTGGCAGCACTGCCTCTGTTAACCCCTAGACGCTGAGAGCACACAAATATGCAGCCTCTCAGCATCTAGACTTCAACGCCGAGCAGCCATTAGAAAATACAGATGTGCTGAGAGTGCATGCCCTGCGAGCTCCCAGCACATATGTCCGTGGCTCACAGAAAAGTCCTGATCTCCCTTTGTGATCTGGACCTTTTCTGGTCATGTGACTGCCATGACAGCGAATCACGGCGGTCACATGGCCCTAAAACCCCGCCTGCCTCCCGGCTTCTGAAACTCTTAAAGGGCTGGGAGGCGTCGGCGCAAAGGGGTTAATAAACTCTCCCACTGTGAGCTGCAGGGTATGGGAGGAGGAGCATGTGAGACACAAAAGGAGGATATGGCTCAGAAAATGACCTAAGTTTTTGGTTTAGCTTCTGAGGCTTGTACATCACAGAGTAACTAGATTTGGTACTGCTTAAAATTGTCATACTGGTGCTTTTAGTTGTACTTTAAATATATTTTTCATTACAGCTAATGTATGTACCTGAACATAACTTTGTACAGGTCTCTTGTAATCCCATGTATGGCAGCACTCAGACTGGGAGATGGAGGGGCAGCCCTATGAACCATTCAGTTGTGGTTCGTGTACATGGGGTGCTAGAGAACATTCTAAAATACACAGATTGGGAAGAAGAATAATCTCATCCATCTACTGACACTATTCCTTTACTGTTCAATAAAAAGAGTAGGAAGGTTACATAGTTGTATAATTTATTGGCAGGAGAGAAAAGTCAGGTCACCATCTGGCTGTGCTGTGGGGCAATCTTAGGGCTGATTGGACAGAAATACAAATATTTTGGTAGATATAGCAGATTACATTTATTTATTGGAATAATGATATGAGAGAGAGAGTAACGAGAGAAAACGAGAGAGAATGAGAGAACGAGAGATAACAAGAGAGAGAACGAGAGAGAGAACGAGAAAGAGCGAGAGAGTATGAGAGAGAGAGAGAGAGAGAATGAGAGAGAGAGAGAATGAAAGAGAGGGAGAGAGAGAAAATGAGAGAGAATGAGAGATAGCAAGAGAGAGAACGAGAGAGAGAAAGAGAGAGAACGAGAAAGAGCGATAGAGTATGAGAGAGAAAGCGAGAGAGAATGAGAGAGAGAGAATGAGAGAGAGAGGGAGAGAATGAAAGAGAGGGAGAGAGAGAATGAGAGAAAACTAGGGAGAATGAGAGATAATAGAGAGAGAGAGAAAGCGAGAGAGAGAGAGAACGAGAAAGAGCGAGAGAGTATTAGAGAGCGAGAGAAAGAGTGAGAGAGAGAATGAGAGAGAGCGAGAGAGAGAGAAGAAGAGAGAGCGAGAGAGAACGAGAGAGAGAAGAAGAGAGAGAGAACAAGAGAGAGAGATCGAGAGCGAGAGAGAGAGAGAGAACAAGAGAGAGAATGTGCGAGAGAGAGAGAGAACAGGAGAGAGAGAGAATGACAGAGAGAGAACGCGAGAGAGAGAACGAGAGATATAGAGAGAATGAGAGAGAAAACGAGAAAACGAGAGAGAGAAAACGAGAGAGAGATAACGGAGAGAGATAACGAGAGATAGAACAAGAGAGAGAGATAATGATCGAGAGAGAGAGATAATGATAGAGTGAGACAGAACGAGAGAGAGGGAACGAGAGAGAGAGATAATGAGAGAGAGAGAACGAGAGAGAGAACGAGAGAGAAAACACGAGGGAGAGAGAACAAGAGAGAGAGAGACATTCAACACATAGCAATACCCTAGTTGTCACTGCAATAAAAACGAAAGGGAAAATATTTCAAAAATGGATATAGACATCAGTAAAACCCAGAGGATCCTTAGTCTGTAAAAACGTTTTAAATGAGATCCTTAATGGAGCGCTACCCCTGCAGGACCCACTTTTTATTTGGGTTCTCTGTTCTGTGCCTTGACACCAAGAACAACCTCAGCCCCTCTGGCACACTTTCGATTGAATGAAAGTTACTCCAAGCACCTGAAAGAACATGAGTATAGATACCTTTAACTTGGCTGTGACTTAGCACCAGGAAATAGACACAAGACCGTTTAGCGGTAAATGAAATCAGTATATTGGTACAGGTAGAAATAAACAGTGGTTTGAGCTTACATGAACACACAGAAGGTATTATTATTATTATACAGTATTTATAAAGCGCCAACAGTTCGCTCAGCGCTGTATATTACAATGGGAGACAGAACATGCGACAGTACAATAACAATACAATGTGGGCCCTGCTCCTTGGAGCTTACAATCTAGGAGGGAGGGGATAGTGGTACAGGAGGAAATAGCTGTGGGGGATGGAGTGGTAGAAAGAGTGGATGAGGTCGGGAATTAGCAGGGGGTGGGGTAGGCTTCCCTGAAGAGGTGGGTTTTCAGGGTGCGCCTAAAGGAGAGGAGAGTAGGTGATAGTCTGATGGATTGGGGTAGGGAGTTCCAGAGGATGGGTGATGCCCTGGAGAAGTCCTGGAGGTGGGCATGGGAGGAGGAGACCAGGGAACTAGAGAGAAGGAGGTCTTGTGAGGAGCGGAGAGTGCGTGTAGGGTGGTACTTGGATATTAGGTCGATGATGTCGTTTGGGGCAGTATTATGGACAGCTTTGTACGTCAGTGTTAGGATTTTGAATTTGATCCGTTGGGCGATCAGAAGCCAGTGGAGAGATTGGCAGAGGGGGGTGGCAGAAACGGAGTGGTTGCTAAGGTGGATGAGTCTGGCTGCCGTATTCAGGATCGACTGAAGCGGGGATAGCCTGTGACGAGGCAGGCCAGTGAGGAGGGAGTTGCAGTAATCGAGTCGTGATATGATGAGGGAGTGGATGAGCTGTTTAGTGGTTTCTGGGGTTAGGAATGTGCTTATTTTGGCGATGTTGTGGAGGTGGAGTCTGCACGAGTTTGTTAGTAATTAGACTTGGGGCTGGAAGGATAGATTGGAGTCAAGAATGACACCAAGTACTCTGGCCTGCAGGGCGGGCCTGATGGTGGCATTGTTGGACGTGATGGAGAAGTCAGTGGGGGGTGGTGAGCGGGCTGGGGGGAAGACTAGGAGCTCGGTTTTGGAGAGGTTCAGTTTAAGGAAGTGGAGCGACATCCAATCTGATATGTCATTCAGTAGGCTTGTGATTCGGGCGGAGACTGAGGGGGTGAGGCGAGGGGTCGAGAGAGAGATTTGTGTGTCATCGGCATAGAGGTGGTAGTTGAAGCCATGAGAGTGTATGAGTTGGCCAAGGGAGGAGGTGTAGATGGAGAAGAGAAGGGGCCCGAGGACAGAGCCTTGAGGGACCCCAACATAGAGGAGGAGTGAGGGGGAGGTGGTAGCGTTATAGGTAACGTTGAGCATTGTGATAGGTAGAATGAGAGCCAGGAGAGAGCGGAATCTCTGAGGCCAAGGGAGTGAAGTTTTGTGAGGAGGAGGGGGTGGTCGACTGTGTCAAAAGCCGCAGAGAGGTCGAGGAGTAGGAGTACTGAACAGTGGCCATTAGCTTTGGCGGTTAGCAGGTCGTTGGAGAGTTTGAGTAAGGCGGTTTCGGTGGAGTGTAGGGGACAGAAGCCGGACTGTAGGGGATCGAGGAGGTTGTTGTCGTTGAGGTGGGAACTTAGGCAATTGTAGACTAAGCGCTCAAGGAGTTTGGATGTGAATGGCAGCAAGGAGATGGGTCTAAGGTTGTTCGGTTCAGTGGGGTCCAGGGAGGGCTTTTTAAATATGGGGGTGATGTACGCGTGCTTCAGAGGGGAGGGGAATGCACCGGAAGAGAGGGAGAGATTAAAGATGTGGGTGAGGGAGAGTAGGATGGAGGAGGAGGGAGGTCGTAGGAGTTGTGAGGGGACAGGGTCGAGGGGGCAGGTGGTGGGACGGGCTTCAGAGAAGACCTTGGTGACCTCCTCAATGGTAGTAAGGTCAAAGGAGTGGAATATTGAGGGGTCTTTGGTGTGAGGAATGTTAGGTGAGGTGGAGGTCTGAACAGTGGTAAGGCCGAGAGGTGATGAGGGGGTTGCTGTGTGAGAGGGGATGGGTGGGGAGGAAGTTTGAGCAGCGGCGATGCCCTTGCGAATTGCGTCAATCTTGTTTTTGGAGTGATTGGCAATCTCAAGGGCGGTGAGTGAGGTGCTGGGTGGAGGTGGGGGCGGAGAGAGTAGAGAGTTGAAGGTGGAGAGGAGCCGGCGAGGATTGAAGGAGAGGGTCTTTATGAGGGTCAGGAAGTATGCTTGTTTGGCAGCGTGGAGTGAGAAGGTGTAGGTGTGGAAGGCAGGTTTATAGCGGGTGAATGCTAGTTGGGATCTGGTTTTGCGCCATAGTCGCTCCAGCGCACGACTGCATCGTTTGAGAGTTTTGTTGTGATCAGTCTGCCAGGGCTGGAGCGGTTGGTGCAAGGTAGGTTCAGACACAGTCTGCTAGACAGCATCATCACTATGCCAAGGTAACCAAGAATAGGGTTCTGTACCAGTAGACTGGGATTAACTCATGAATCAGTAAAGTCAGCAATAAACAGTGCATATAAGAATTAACTGCAATGTGAATGAAAATAAAATAACTAATCATGAAATTCACTCTAGGAGAAAGGCTAGGATATGGTGCAATGTCCCCTGAGAGGTACCTCTTAGCATAAGCAATAGGTGAAGAGTCCTAACTCTTCAGCCAGCTAGTGTTGGGGCCCAGTTGTAGCACTGTGCATGTGAGAATAGTCCCTGTCAAGCTAGCAGGTAGCAATAAGGCTACTAGATGGCTGTATGATTCCTAAAGGACTCAGTCTCTCTAGCAGCAGATCGTAAATCCCCACAGTAGCAGCCCACCTGTCCCAGGGATATTACAGCTCACAATCAGCAATTAGTCCACTCTCTAGGAGTGCCTGGTTGTTGGCCCATCTGGACTCAGCACTCCGGATCTTGCTCAGGCTGCCATTATGCAGCACTGTTAGTGGACATTGGACAGCAAGGTGCACTCTCCAGGCTCCCTTGTGGTGAGAGGAAACTGTGAGCTGTACAGCCTAAGAAAATGCAGCTCTTTCTCCTCCTCCTGGCAATTTCCCTCTAGGAAATGCAGTTCAAAAGCTCTTGATTATAGTAGAGTCTCTCTCCTCTAGACTACAGTTCCCACAGTGCATTGCTGCCTGATTCAGTCTACTGAACTCTTCCTGCTCAGCAGCTCCCTCCTCTTGCTGATATACACAAGCTGTAAACCCGTTCAGCACCGCAGGGCAGTAGCTACAGAGCAGAGATGCAGCCAGGCTGTGGATAAGGGGGTACCACCAGTCCTCTTGTACGGGGCCCATACCAGCAGAGGGGCCCAGGCAGCTGGGTGAATCAGATGTGGGCAGGGAGAGTGATCGTTATGGCAGGGGGGGCAATTACTGGAACCAACCCCCTGTATCGTGCTCTCTGCAGCAGCTGAAAGCTGGCTTCTCCTCTCCCTTCCTCTGGCTTTCAGTTTCAGCAGAGAGAGCCATACAGGGAAACGGTACAGTAATTGCCCCACCCCAGTGCACCCATTGCCTCCCTGTACACAATACATTTCTCACTGCTCCCCCCATCCCTGTAATGTTATCGGCTTCCCTCCTCTCATCCCCAGCAACAGCTGCAAGCAATAAGATTCTTCAGTATGGAGAGTGGGGAAAGGGTCTGGTAAATATGTCACATTTACCAGCCCCTTCCTTTCCTGAATGAACACAATGAGTGATTGGTAACCAATCAATCACTGTGTTCATTCATAATTGAACCGTAGCAAACTGTGTTTTCTTGTGGGAATGGGGGGGGCTTGTCCGCTTGGCTGTATGCCCCCC
Organism: Staurois parvus; assembly: GCF_062004578.1. Lineage (NCBI taxonomy): Eukaryota > Metazoa > Chordata > Amphibia > Anura > Ranidae > Staurois > Staurois parvus. The sequence goes on along the minus strand of NW_028318090.1, from coordinate 5,364,971 downwards.
CCCTCCCCGTGGTTTGGGGGACCCTGTCAAGTTGGCTGTATGGGGCCCCATGGTTTCTAACAGCAGTCCTGGATGCAGCCAGTGTTTCTCTCATTCTATGTTCCTAGCCAAGCACCTGACTACACAAATGTGACATTTTAATGCTGTAATGCACCCCTTTCATGCCACATGCAGAGACATGAGTTTTTCTGCTCCTGTCTATACAATGGCACAAAGAAAATAATTGTTCTCTTTTGATGTGAACAGGGCACATAAGAAATAGTTGTCTTCTATGTACCATTGCAGAAACCTACATTAGGAATACACACGTGGTGTGAACAAACCCAAAATATTCTATGCAAGTCAACTCTGCGCATTTTTTCCATCAGTTTTTATGCACTTATGGTATGAACAAGGACTTTACAAATTGTAACATGTTTTGCCTAGGATGGATGAATGGATGGATAGCTAGATGGATGGATGATAGATGGTTAGGTGGATGGATGGAAGGCTGTTCAGGTGCGTGGATGGATGAATGGAAGGATGGTTGAAAGGATGGGGTTGGTGGATGGATGAGTGGATGAATAGATGGGTGGGTGGGTAGATGGATGGATAAACAAATGGATGGATAAACGAATGGATGGACAGAAGGTAGGATGGATGGATAGGGAGGTAAAGAAAGTCCTGCTGAAATCACCGACCTGTAACCTCGTAACGATCATACCACTGTCACTGCCATCTGTCTATAAAGTGCACAGTGTGGACCCACCAGAGGTGAAGGACAGGAATTATTCAACCAGTGATGTTGGACCCAGAGGGGATAAAAAGACAAAAAACTACTTCTGAGGTTAACTGCAACAAGGTAATTTTATTATCCCCAAGTCATAAACCAAGGCATTTGGTACGCACCTTATCCTTTCTCTGGAGATTCCATCTGTGCCTTGAGCCCAGTAAATGAGTTCAGAAATTGAGCAGATTTACTGTCAGGCCACTTGACAGCTGCTGTAATAAATATATCGGAGGAAACTGAACAATGCGGCTTGTTATGATCCAAGTGACAAGAGCCTGAAACAAGTGACATAACAGGAAAGCAGAGAGATCTGGAACATGATGACACAGACTGGGACAGAAGCAATATCATACTGAAAAAGTGAAGATTTCAAAGAAAATTTAAAGGAAATGTATAGCTTGGGAAATAAAGGAGCTGCCAATGCAAAATTCCTTCTAAGAACTCAAAGTACCTGGCTGACTGTGGCTTCAGCACTTTCTAACTCAGCACATGCATTTCTGATCTACATTCTTGTTCCAGATCAGTGACTTGAATAATACTGAAGCCACTTGAAGAACATTGGGCAGCCTGCTAACCAGTATTTCTTTAAAAGAGTTCCTTAATGGATGCCTTCAAATTTTTTCTCTCTACAGTTTTCCTTAAAGGAAATACCTTTGTAAAGTGAATTTTTGCTGAGAGAAATACAGGATCTGTCACTGCCAACCTTCTTCTGAAGATGTTGATCCTCTGGCTTCTACGCTTTTGGAACCACTGACCTGTTACAAGTATGCAGACAAGGACAGCCAGAATTAATTTTGAGTGACTTAAAGTATTATAATCACAGAGTCAGCAGTATGTCCAGGAAAATAGCATTAGTAAAATAAGAAATCAGCAATGGCAGCTTTAATGGTTCTCTCCAGAAAGGTTTTCTTCAAAACCCACCTATAGACAATATATCCTTAATGAGAAATGCAGACCAACAGATCTCATTGAAAGTTTTTCTATCCAATAGTCTATTGACCACCTAAAACATTCTTTCCCTTTTAACACTAATATTTTTATGGGCTCAGGGAACCCCTCCTAGTAAGGGCTGTATCTACAGCTCACAGTCAATTAGTGTGATGGTCTTTAGAAACAATGTTCCTTACATACAGTGCTCAGAATAAATGAGTACACCCCAACAGGTTTTGTCAGAAAAGCTTTATTTGCATTTCAGAATCAACATTTTCTACGGGACACTATACTACAAAAGACTCCCACAAATGCCAGCCATTGATTGCAAATAGGATTTTTTAATTTTCACACACAAAAAAGCATTTTTCCTAACAAATTAATTCTAGACCATGTTGCAAAAATGAATACACCCCAATGTTAGTCAGAATACTGTAGCAAAAGTGATACAAAATTTTAACAAAGATGAAACTGCAACCATCTGACAGAGATGTCCAGGCTTTCCACAGAAGTTAACACCTTGACAGGAGCGTCTTCTGATGAGAAAGGTTGAAGAAAATCATCATGTAAGTCTACTGCAGTTCGCTGAAGTAGTAGAAAGCCAAACTGGGGTGATTGTTACCATGACACAATATTTTGTACACTGCAGAAGAATGGCAGGTGTGGGTGTCTTCCATGAAGGAAGCCCATGCACAAAAAAGCCCACCTAGAATTAGCCAGGTCCAGTGCTGAAAAAGAAGAAAACTACTGGAACTCTGGAGTGATGAGATCAAGATAAATGTTTTTGGAACTGATGGCCTCAAAACTGTATGACATTGCAAAGGTGAGAAGTAGAAATAAAAATCCATGATGCCTACAGTGAAACATTATGGTGGTAGTGTCCTTATGTGGAGCTTCGTGAGTGCTGCTGATGTCGGGGAGTTGCATTTCATTGATGGTATCATGAACTCATAGATGTACTGCTCTATAATGAAAGAGAGATGCTACCATCACTCCATACCCTTGGTTGCTGTGCACTTATCCAACATGACAATGATCCAAAACACACATCTAAGGCCAGAAGAACAGGGTGAAAGTGATTCAGTGGACAAGTATATCTCCTGATCTGAACCCAATTGAACACCTATGGGGAATTCTGAAGAGACAAGTTGAGCATCACTCGCCATCCAGGATCCAGGCTTTAAAAGAGGTTGTTCTTGAAGAATGGAAAAAGATCAATGTTGCAATATGTCCCCAACTTGTTCATTCCATGCCTAGAAGATTTGGTTCTGTCATTACAAATCATGGAGGTCATACACAATACTATGTGTATTAGTTTTTGTTGTGGGGAGTATTAATTTTTGCCTCAACTAATTTGAGTAAAACTGAATATTTTGTTTTATTATGAACCTTACTTTCATGTAATGAGCTAAACAAATGTTCTAAAAACCTCAGTTTTGTAAAAATTTTGGAAATTGTTTTTGTGTTCATTGAGGTATTGATTCAAATCTTACTTTTCAAAAGTGGTGTACTCATTTATGCTGAGCACTGTAAAGTTGAGGACCCACATGCAATAGGACTATGATTGGTTGGGTTAATCTGTAGAAATCAACAATCGTTCAAGCAAATATCTGTCTGTTGTCTCTAATTAATATACTGAAGACATCAAAGTAATTGTCTCAAGCTTTACACTTTAGATTTCAAGATACTGCCTGCACCTCTAAGTGATTTTTCCTAAAGGGGGAGGGGGGGATTGGGCAGCGGCTGTAGCAGTGGGAACATGTTACATGTTCCACCCTAAAAACAAGTGGAACATTTAACATGTTCCCAAAGGTGAACTTATTCTTTAAGCTTGCAGAATGCGGAAATGAAAAGGAACCTATTAATCATAGTAACTACATGAGATGGCTTCAAATTAGGAAGGCTGAATGTTTAATACTTTGCATTAATACTTCAATTACCATTATTTTTTTTATCCTGACATTAGTTGGTAGACTCATCAAATCCCACATCCCGCTTTTCCTGTGACCTTTACAAGGTCTTCAGTCTTCCTCTGTGGACCCTTAAATTGTATGTAGTTAAATGTTTTGTTTTGTTTTATAGAGAATAGGATTAGAGGGATTTCTGTAAGGTGTTTATCACTACGTCACCTCTGGGGAGATTTGTCCTGCCTACTGTTCTGGTGACCATTGTCCAGGGGAGGACTGACAACTGATGGGGCCCCCGGGCAATAGGGGATCATGGGGCCCCTGTGTCCTTGCCTAAACTCAAAAAAGCCTATGAAAAAGGTACCAGGGGCATCTCATGGGGCCCCCTACTGACCCTGGGCCCTCGGGCAGTGCCCAGGTTTCCAAATGATCAGTCCGCCCCTGCCATTGTTTTCAGAACTATAGACAAGTGATGGTAAATGCAAAGTTTTAGTTTTTACTAGGGATGAGATTTGAATTTGGGTCTACCTTGGCTTTGATGTGGATCATTCTTGTTTGCAGCTATGGCAAACCGATGTGGTACTTCACTCGACACAATGCTTTGTAATCATAATGCACTTCAAGAACCTTTAAATCTAGGTCAGGGGTGGGCAACTGTGGCCCTCCAGCTGTTGTAGAACTACAAGTCCCATGAAGCATTGCAAAACTGACAGTTACAAGCATGACTCCCAAAGGCAGAGGCATGATGGGATTTGTAGTTTACCAACAGCTGGAGGGCCACAGTTGCCCACCCCTGATCTAGGTCATCCGGCTTAGATGGGGAAATAATGCTCTTTGTTTTGTTCCAGCCCCTCACTGTGAAAGCGTGGGCACCACTGACCCATGTGGCTTCATCAAGGGATCAAAGGACCATTCTCTGATGAAGCCACATGGGGTGTGGCGTAACGCATAAAGGCAGAGTTTTGTGGTGACATCACTTGGAACTGGATGCCGGCAGTAGGACACAAACCTGGCTTGTCAGCGTTTATCACTGTTTGTATGCCTGCTTGCTTTTGATGGATGTAAGTGCATTAATTTTATTTAATAAATATTCATCCTGATCTTACTACACTCTGGCTGAAATGATCAGATTCTGAGCACTTAGGCTTTATGCACACTAACTTAAAAATTGCTGCTTCTACAGGAGTTTTGAGATTCGCCTGTAGAAGCAGCTCAGTGTTATCCTATGTGTCCATGCACATTAGGACGATTAGAGGCATATTTTAAGCTCCATGTTTAGAGGCAGGAAAGAAAACCCTTCTGTATTGCTTCTTTGATTGGAGCTTTCTGGCAGAAAAAACGCTAAACTCTGCTAAACTCATCTTGACTGTGTACAAAAATGCTCTATATCAGCGTTTTTTTCGGTAAAGGTAACTGCCCTTTTTTAAGTCCAGTGTGTATGGAGCCTTAGACTATATATCGGAGAATCTGGAAGTTTAAAGTCACAGGACCTGACTGAGGATCAATAAAGAGTAGGCTGTGCCTGGCAGCCATATCTGAGACCCCCATTTGAGGAATGCATGATAAGACCTATTTGGATCTCCCTTTAAGGTGAGAGTCCACCTGGAGCACATTATTTGGTGTATGCATGTTGATTGGCAGCTGTTCTTTCAGCACTGGTTTTATGGTCACAAATATAAGGAAGAACATTGTATATGGACTTTTCTCTCTGGACTGCACTGTTATAAAGTCTTCAATTTGATGATCACTGCATCACTTGCATGAAGAACTGTGAATCATTGTTTGCAGCACTGGAGTTTTGTGTTACATGTAATACACTTTATTTTATTGCACTTTTTGCTAGTTTTAAATGCTTTAACATTGGACACACTTGATAAGAATTGTGAATCTTCCAGCACTGTTGCACATAATATATATACAGTATGTCCTTTGGGATTTGAGCTTATTTTTTTTTTAATGGCAGTGCTACACTATTTATTTTAGTTTATATGGTTCGTGTGAAAACACTTTTACAGTGGTTGTAAAGGCTGAACCTTCTGTGTGCAGCACCCTCAATACTTACCTGAACCTCATTGCGATCCAGCGATGTGAATGACAGCTTCAGCTGTCCCGGGTCTCTGCCTCCTCATTGGCTGAGACAGCAAGCAGGAGCTATTGCCTCCCACTGCTGACAATCACAGCCAGTCAGCCAAGGAGGAGAGAGAGGGCAGGGTCAAGCCATGGCTCAATGTGTGAATGGACAAATAGAGCAGCGGGTGCCCCCATAGCAAGCTGCTTGCTGTGGGGGTACCCGACAGAAAGGAAGAGCCAGGAGAGCCTGTGGGGGACCCGAGAAGAGGAGGATCTGGGCTACTCTGTGCAAAACCACTGCATACAGTAGGTAAGTGTAGACATTTTTATTATTTTACAAAAATAATGAACCTTTAGAATCGCTTTAAGTGTTAGTGGCAGTCTCCGAGTAGTTATTTAGTGATTATTTAGCTGTAAAATTGTAATTTTTTTATTCATTGTAACAACGTTTTGAATCATCATGAATGGGTTACATTCATAACAGCTGTGACTACTAGTGATCTGTGATTTGCTACAGCTAATTATATGGTACAGGGCACGGTCCTGGTACAGGTACCATGTGATATCTGTGGGCCAATCACAGCATCACTGTATAGGCAGCACAGCTGTTATGGATAAGATTCATTCATAACAGCTTTGTGGACATTGTGATTGCATAGTGATCACATGATCCCCGGGCTGCTCATGGCAGTTGGGTACTGAGAGCCGCAATCCACTGTGTCCGTTGGACACAGTGGTTGTGAGAGTGGCGTGCTGCGTGCCTCTAACCCAGAGCAGGCTGGATCCCGTGCATCTATATGATCCAGCCTGCCTGTGCCACCGACCTGCAGTAAATGTACTGTAGGCGGGTAGCAAGTGCTTGGAGGCAGTGGAATTTTGGAGTTTTTGTTTCTTTTGGGAGCATCTTGTTTAAACTAAGAACAAGAACAAAACTAAGAACAAAATCAGTGTGCACCAAAATCACTTCACACTATCACTCCTCCATATCCATAGTAATAATGAAAGTTAGGCATAAACTAGTTAGTCATAATGTCCCTATAATCACTGATTAAAAATGTCCGTGTTAGAAGGTCTGGAAGTGATGGAATATCCAACATTTTGAGTAGTCACCAATATGAGAACAGAGGGCAAATCCTCCATTGGGGTCACTTGGGGCAACTGTTTAAGAAAGGGTTTACTTCAATGAATGTCTAGAGGACATGAAGTGAAGGGAAAGCTTGAATAGGACACAGAAGGCAAATAAATAAATAAAACTGAAATTTTTTTAGACTCTACTTCATCTAAAACAGGAAAAAATCCTTTAAATATACTTTAAGGCTAGCTTCACTTTATTGTGGTTCTGTGGTGTGCGTTTGCGTGAGTACAACAGCCCATTCATAATGATTAATGGCACCCCTGCACGTCTGCTAACGAGCAGTGCTTTTTTTTGCCTGTGGGTGCAGGAACATGTGCGATTTACACGTACTCCTGCGCCTGGAATAGTGTGAACCTAGGCTAAGGGTAATTCGTTTTGAAATCTTAACATATTTGTACATTTTTACAGTGGACCTTTTAATAACTATATAAATAAATAAACAAATTGTGGACATGTCACAATATATATGAAAAGTATACCCTTCCAGAAAAGCTTTACCTTTTATCCAAGCAATTCTTGAGTTCCAGTTCAATGATTTTACTTAGGCTGAGATGATATCATCAGTCTTTTGCAGGCAGGAAGAATCATGTACTCAATTTTCTCTACCCCAGTGATCAGACTGTAGATTGCAACTTTGTAGAAAACCAGAAGATGAGAGACTGTGGCAGGGGCTGATTTGTGTAAGACATTTTTTTAACACAACCAAGACCTGCACAGTACGTTATTATGTCTTTTTAGGTAGCATCTAAATCAAGAAAAAGGATTCTGACCTTGGATGGTGTCTGAACAAAGAAGGTGCCATCCTTCATTCACTGAACATGAAAATATATACCTGATGTTATGTTCACTTCACATTTTAAGCAGCAGACATTTAAGCTGCCTGGGCAGATCTTTTTTTTTTATTAATAGCACCAGGAAATATTATTCTTGTCATTGTAAAAAGATAGTTGAATTTTGAGTGGTATACCCAGGGGTGGAGGCAGCAAGTACTGTCAGAGACAGAATGCATTTCTGCACCCTCAGACAGATTAATTTCCTGTCCATTTCTGGTGTTGTCAACAGCCAGAGCTAGGACTTGGAGCCAGGCATCACTGGTTCCGAGCTAGGAACTTTCTAGGTAAGAAATCCACTGACACCAATTACTTTTTTAATTTTCACTGACCACCAGTGTAAGGGGGCACCAAAACCACTGACTATGAGCGAAAGGGGGCACTTTACTCACCGTTAATTAGAAGTGGGACACAAAGACCGCTAACCATGAGCTAAAAGGAAGCAAAAGTGGGCACTACACTGACCATCAACAAAAAAGGATCCCCACATTTATCACCAACTTAAAGGATGGCAGTGCACTGACCTCCAGCTAAAAAGGGCACTACACTGACCACAAACTTAAAAGGGAGAAACACAAAGACAACCAGATTAAAGGATAGCGCTACATGGACCACCAATTTAAAGTGGAGCACCAAAACACTGGACCATCAATTTAAAGTGGGTCACTACACAAACCACCACATTTAAGGGCTGACATGACAATGACCACCAATGTAACTGGGTGCCAGGATCCAGGTCTGAACCTTCAACCTCTGCTGTGTCTGGCAATGTCTCTTCTTGCTGAGACATTTGGGAGGCTGGACAGCACCCAGGAATATTATTTTAATGATCTTGCTTTGACCCTTGTTCCTATCATAGCCATGTGTAAGGGACCGCCCGGCGGTACTACTAGCACTCCACTGAATAGGCGTCCCCAGCGCACGGAATCTAAGTCCCAGGGTGCTTGTTCACCAGGGCCCCTGATGGTGGGGATGGACTTGGAGCTCCCTGAGACCAGGTCGTGACTACTGGGTGCGCCCGTCAGTGGTAGTAGTATGCGCAAGGGGCTCCCACGGGGAAGAGTCTGATGTGAGGAGGTCGGAAGACCCCACTGCAAGGGATGGATGGATGGATGAGCAAGGTCAGACGGGCCGGGTCGGTAACAGAGAGGACGGCAAGGTACAAGGCAGCGGGCATAGAATGGTCGGGTCACACGCCAGGTCAGCAACAGCAGGTCAAATCCAATAGGGGGCATCCAGGAGAGAGGTCAGGCAAAGCAAGGGTCAGAGCAGGAGAAAGCAGCAAGGTCAGGTTCAATCCGGGTCAAAACTTACAAGGGGTACAGGATCACAGGTTCACAGGATGCAGGGAAGACCAGAAGGCACTGAATGACAGCTCAGGGCCATTTAAATATCCCGCCCTGCGCTGCCATTGGTGCCCAGCGGGCGGCCGCGGCTTCTACTGCGCATGCGCGAACTCGAACGCCGCGGCCGGCCCGGACCTAGTGCCCGTGTCCCTGCACAGGGCGGTGCACTGCGCCTGCGCCGGGACCATCGCGGCAGGGATCGAGGAGATCCCTGACATTGCCCCCCCCCCTACGGGCAGCCTCCGGATGCCCACCCGATCTCTCCACCACGGGTGATCGCGAAAAAACCTCCGGACAAGTCTGGGTGCATGGACATTATGGGCTGGTTCCCAGGAATTGTCCTCAGGGCCATAGCCCTTCCATTTGATAAGGAATTGGGTCTGGCCTCCCCTCCTTCGACACTTCAGGATTGTTTCAACCTCAAACTCTTCTTCTCCCTCGACCGTTACCGCTTCCGGGGGTCTAGATTCCCGGTCAGGGAAGGCATCTGGGACCACTGGCTTCAGCAGGGACACATGGAAGACCGGGTGGATCTTGAGCGTGTCAGGGAGGACGAGTTCGTAGGCTACTTCTTTAACCATCCGTTTAATGCAGAAGGGGCCTATAAATTTGGGTCCCAATTTCTTTGACGGGCAAAGCATCTTTAAATTGGACGTCGCCAGCCAAACCTTCTCCCCAGGCCGCAATACCAGATCTCCTCTCCGTTTCCTGTTGAATGCTTTCCTGTAGTCTTCCTGGGCCCGACTGATGGCCTCTTGAAGCTTCTTATTGTTTGCAGCGAAGAACGTTACCACATCTTGTGTTGCTGGTACTGGGCATTCCGAAACCAAGTCCGGGAGGAAGACTGGGTGAAAGCCATAGTTGGCAAAGAACGGGGACTGCCCTGTTGCTGAGTGGCGGGCGTTGTTATACGCAAATTCCGCTAGCGGTAGAAGTGGCAGCCAGTCATCTTGAGTAAACGAAGTATAGCATCTTAAGTATTGCTCTAAGGTCTGATTGGTCCTTTCGGTTTGACCGTTAATTTGAGGGTGGAACGCAGAGGAGAGAGATAATTTGATGTCCAGGGCTTTGCACAGTGCTCTCCAGAATCTGGACGTGAACTGGACCCCTCGGTCCGAGACAATGTCTTCGGGGACCCCATGCAACCTGACTACCTCACGAATGAAGACTCGCGCGGTCTCGGCCGCCGAGGGGGTTTTCTTCAACGGGATGAAGTGGGCCATCTTGGACAAGCGGTCCACGACCACCAGGATTGCCGTGTGGTCTAGGGATGGCGGAAGCTCGACTATAAAGTCTAATGAGATCTTTTGCCAAGGCCGTTCAGGAATAGGTAAGGGTCGCAGCAGACCCCAAACCTTGTTTCTTGATGGCTTGTTCTTCTGGCAGGTGACACAGGACCTTACATAGCCCTTACAATCCTTAGCCATGTCTGGCCACCAGAATGAGCGTCGGAGAAGTTCCAGGGTCTTTTCTGGGCCAAAGTGCCCCGCCATCGGGTGGTCATGGCAATGCCCCAAGACCAGGGTTCGGGCTTCTTCCGGCACCACAATTCGATCTTCCCTCCATAGGAGTCCCCCCTTGTTCTGGAGCGGCCCTCCGCCTGGGGTAGAGAAGTTTGTGGATGCCTCCATTAGCCTGGAACGAAGGACCGACTGAAGGACCAAGAAGTTACCCGAGGACAGGATGGTGTCGGGTACTGGGATCTCCTTGGCGTCTTCGTACATCCGTGATAACGCATCCAGCTTAGTGTTCTTTGATCCCGGCCGGTACGTAATGTGGAAGTTGAATCTTGAAAAGAATAGTGCCCATCTCGCCTGTCGCGGGCGTAGGCGCTTGGCGGTTCTCAGATACTCTAAGTTCTTGTGGTCAGTAAATATTAAGATGGGGTGCACCGCACCTTCCAGCAGGTACCTCCATTCCTCTAACGCCGTTTTGATCGCTAGTAGCTCTCGATCACCGATATCATAGTTCCTCTCCGCTGGGGTAAGCTTCCGTGAGAAGAACGCTACAGGGTGGAGCAGTTCCTTGGTGCCTTTTCGTTGGGAGAGGATGGAGCCTACCGCATTCTCCGATGCATCTACCTCCAAGATATAGGGCAGGGCGGCGTCTGGGTGACCCAAAATGGGTGCCGAAGTGAACAGCTTCTTCAAGGCTTCGAAAGCTCCCTGCGCTTCTGGTGTCCATCTGAATCGGGTTCCCAGCTTGGTTAGCTGAGTAATGGGGGAGACCAGACCCGAGAAGTTCTTGATGAACTTCCGGTAAAAATTTGCAAAGCCGATGAATCGTTGGACGCCTTTCCTGTCTATGGGTTCAGGCCAATCCAGTATTGCAGCGACCTTCTGGGGATCCATCGCGACCCCTGTGGCGGAGATAATCAGGCCCAAGAAGGCAATGCTGGATTGTTCAAAACAACATTTCTCTGCCTTGGCGTACAACCCATGCTGCCGCAACCGCCCCAATACTTTTGCTACATGTATTCTGTGTTCCCCCAAAGACGGGGAGAAAATCAGAATGTCGTCTAAATAAACGATCACAAAGACATCCAGAAAGTCCCTAAAAATATCATTCACAAAGTGTTGAAAAGTGGCCGGAGCATTGCACAACCCGAACGGCATGACCAGATATTCAAAATGACCAAAGCAGGTGCGGAAGGCCGTCTTCCACTCGTCCCCCTCCCTTATGCGAATCAAGTTGTACGCCCCCCTCAGATCCAGCTTGGTAAAAACCACTGCTGACTTTAAACTTTGGAACAGCTCTGGTACTAACGGTAGTGGGTAACGGTTTTTTATCGTGACCCTGTTCAATTCCCTGTAATCGATACACGGCCTTAAGGTTTTGTCTTTCTTTTCAACAAAGAAGATTCCCGCCCCCGCCGGTGAAGTGGAGTGGCGGATGAACCCCTTCTGGAGGCTATCCTCGATATATTCCTTTAGGGCCCCCAATTCGGGCTCTGAAAGGGGGAAGATTCGCCCAAAAGGAATTTCTGAGCCGGGTAACAGGTCAATGGGACAGTCATAAGGGCGGTGGGGGGGTAGAGTATCGGCTCCCCGTTTGCTGAACACATCTAGAAACCCATGGTAGACTGCAGGGATTACTTGTTTTAATTCAGCTTCCCCCTCAGAGCACAGGAGGATTTGGGGGGCCCCCGGGCCCGAAGTGCGGCAGTATACCCGACAGTATGGGGAAGGGAACGTGATTACTCCGGTCTCCCAGTCAATCTGGGGGTTATGGGCCCGTAACCATGGGAGCCCCAGAATGACTGGGAAGAGGGGTGAAGCTATAGCATCCAGGCGGAGGAGTTCCTGGTGCTGGCCGGCAATGACAGTGGTGATGGAGGGGGTTTCCTGGTTCACTACCCCCGATTTTATTCGGGAACCGTCGGCCAAATAAATATTGAACCCCTTCTGTTTCAATTGGAGAGGAATACCCTGCTGGTGAGCAAAATTAATATCCAAGAAGCAGCTGCATGCCCCAGAGTCAATTATGGCTGATACTTCCACGGTCCTTTCTGGAAGCTGAAAGGAAAGGGGTACCACTAAGTATTGGGATGGACCAACATTGCCAATGGATAAGGAAGAAGAGGTGCACTTACTCAGTTTCTGCGGGCAGGAACGTGCCATATGACCAGCTTCGCCACAATAGAGGCACAGGTTCTGGGATCGTCTGCGCAGATGTTCCTCTGGGGATAGTTTAGGCCGTGCCAGGCCGAGTTGCATGGGTTCGGGGTTATCTCCAGGTGGCCGGTTTTGGATGATTGGCCTAGGTGTTTGACTGGGACCTTGAAATGATCCCCAGGGATTTCCATGACCCTGGCCGGACCTCTCAAACCTGCGTTCCCGCAGTCTACGGTCAATTTTAATGGTCAGTGCTATTAAGTCCTCTAAAGTCTCAGGTACCTCCACCCGGGCGAGCTCATCTTTCAGGCCTTCTGATAGGCCTATACGGAACTGATGCAGGAGTGCGAACTCGTTCCAGCGAGTATCCCCCATCCACCACCTAAACTCAGATGCGTACTCCTCCACCGCTCGGCGGCCTTGCCGGAGCGTGTACAGAGTAGCTTCAGCAGAAGCTGCCCGCTGCGGGTCATCATAAAGGATGGCCATTGCATCAAAAAAACTGTCAACCAAACTGAGGTGAGGGTCATTTTTTCCCCGTAATCGATGGGCCCAGTCTTGGGGTTCACCCTGCAGGAGGGAGATGACGAACCCCACCTTCACGGATTCAGTCACGAAGGTTCGGGGTTGTAGCTCAAAATAGAGGAGGCAGGACTCTGAATCGTGTGCGGTCCCCGTGGAAACGTTCCGGTAAGGGTACTCGGGGGTCGGCCGCCGGGAGTGGTGCGGATGCCCCAGACACCAGCACAGGGGCTGCTACGGCTGGAGGTGCGGGGACCGCGGCCTGTGGGACGGGAACGGATATAGTGCAGGTCTGGAATTGGGTTTCAATCTGCTGACATCTATCCTGCAGGGCCGATACGGCCTGTGTCAAATTAGACAGGTGCCTGCAGATCTCCTCAAGCGGCGAGGGACCTCCTCTAGACTCAGTCATGGCCTTCTGGTACTGTAAGGGACCGCCCGGCGGTACTACTAGCACTCCACTGAATAGGCGTCCCCAGCGCACGGAATCTAAGTCCCAGGGTGCTTGTTCACCAGGGCCCCTGATGGTGGGGATGGACTTGGAGCTCCCTGAGACCAGGTCGTGACTACTGGGTGCGCCCGTCAGTGGTAGTAGTATGCGCAAGGGGCTCCCACGGGGAAGAGTCTGATGTGAGGAGGTCGGAAGACCCCACTGCAAGGGATGGATGGATGGATGAGCAAGGTCAGACGGGCCGGGTCGGTAACAGAGAGGACGGCAAGGTACAAGGCAGCGGGCATAGAATGGTCGGGTCACACGCCAGGTCAGCAACAGCAGGTCAAATCCAATAGGGGGCATCCAGGAGAGAGGTCAGGCAAAGCAAGGGTCAGAGCAGGAGAAAGCAGCAAGGTCAGGTTCAATCCGGGTCAAAACTTACAAGGGGTACAGGATCACAGGTTCACAGGATGCAGGGAAGACCAAAAGGCACTGAATGACAGCTCAGGGCCATTTAAATATCCCGCCCTGCGCTGCCATTGGTGCCCAGCGGGCGGCCGCGGCTTCTACTGCGCATGCGCGAACTCGAACGCCGCGGCTGGCCCGGACCTAGTGCCCGTGTCCCTGCACAGGGCGGTGCACTGCGCCTGCGCCGGGACCATCGCGGCAGGGATCGAGGAGATCCCTGACACATGTCTTTGCATTTCCTGTTCTCTCTCCAGCAAGTATCTCATTCTGGTCACTCCTGCTACTGTCCACATCTCTGCTACCACTTGTTACTGACCTTTGGCTTGTTACACGACTACGACTCTGCTTGATCCTAACCTGTGATCATTTGTTACCAACCTTTCGCTTGTTTACTGATTATGCTTCTGTTTGATCCCTACTTGTTATAACAATTACTGGACCTCGGTTTGCTCACTTCCTGGTGGAGTGACCCTGAGGACCACAACCTGGTGCTAACAAGCAGCAAAACCCATCTCCACCATCACAAGCTCTGGTGAATACCGGTTAGTGCTTAGACTCCGCACCTAGGGTGAGTCTATGTCATCTTCCAGGGTGTCAGGTAACTGGTAGAAGACTAAATTGACAAGGTTGGCCTCTCTTGTATCTCCAGCCCAGGCCCCATTGTAAATGGAACAGATGGTGCTTAGGGACAGGAAGAACACGAATGCTGGCAGGTGTTGATAGCAGAACTTGCAACAGGAGATGCAGGCTTGAGAAGTCAGGCAGGACACCAGGTCCGGAGCATGTGATGCACACTGGACCAGCCGAGGCTAAAGCGGCTCTCCACATGTACTGCAGGTTCTGGAAGCATGTCTTGTCAAGGATCCCAGCAGGCTTTAGGCAGGAACACACTGCGATGACTGGAGCGGTTATGAAGGACAGCTGAAGCAGGCACTCAGAAGTAGTATGAAGCCAAGTTGGAAACAGAAGCAAGGTCACAGAGGCAGCTAAAATCAGTAGCAGGCAGGCAATGATGTACAGAAGCATAGTCGAAAGCGTGGTCAGGAACAAAGCCAAGGTCAGTAGCAGGAGGGCAACGAGGTGCAGAAGCGTGGTCAGGAACAAAGCCAAGGTCAGGAACAGATGGGCAGAGGTACAAACAAAATCCAGGATTAGGTCAGTAACAAGCTGGATCATCACAAATCAGATACACTTAGGACACAGGAAATGTTGAAGAAGAGTCAGCACCAGGGGCGGACTGACCATTTGGAAAGTCGGGCGCTGCCCGAGGGTCCGGGGTCAGTAGGGGGCCCCATGAGATGCCCCTGGTACCTTTTTCATAGGCTTTTTTTAATTTGGGCAAGGACACAGGGGCCCCATGATCCCCTATTGCCCCATGAGTTGTCAGTCCACCCCTGGTCAGCACTGACAGTGAGCAAGAGCATCCCTTAAATGTGGCACCTGAAACTGTGGACACGTGCAATCCTGCACATATGTGCACACCTATGCTCGATTCTGTGAGCGATGCTTTGCACATGTGCACATCTTTGTTCTAACTGCCTTACTGGAATTCACTTACACAGGGTGGCCTGCTGCTGCACTTATCCAGCTGGTCAGTGTGGGCCTTTTTACTGCTATAGCTACTGGCATCTGAGCCTGACCCCTGACCGTGACACTGGGGGCACTACACTGATCTCCACTGTAAATTGGAATTAGGTTTAGTTCCGCTTTAACTCCAAAATGGGAGTTAAAATGAACAAACGAAACCAGTGTTCAAATCTTCATGCAGACTAAGATAACTGAAACTGTCATTCGTAGAGGTGCAGCCCTTAAAGATCGGGAAATCTTGAAACTGGTGAACAAAAGCAAAACAGGGGGCACTCTCTTCATGCATTAACGTAGTAAACCAAAAATTTATTATAAAGCATAAAAATGCATACTCACAAACCAAAGGGGATAAAAACAGACAAGAAAAGTCCATAATAAAAGTCCAAAGTGATGATAGACCCTTAGTAAGGTAATCTCTGAATAAACTCTGATGAAGGGAGCTCGTCTCCCAAAACGCGTTAGTTTACCTTACTAAGGGTCTATCGTCACTTTGGACTGTTATTATGGACTCTTCTTGCCTGTTTTTTTTACCCTTTGGTTTGTGAGTATGCATTTTTATGCTTTTATAACAAATTCTTGGTTTACTATGGTAATGCACGAAGAGAGTGCTTTTGTTCTCCAAAACGGGAGTTGTTTAAATGAAACTACGTAGAATTGCAATTCTTTTTCATTTATTTATTTTTTCAACCCTCAACAACCAATTGCTGTTTTAGGTTTATTGTCATATTAGAGGGAAATGGATTACTGAGTACAGAGACATTCCAGGACACCTTACAATTAGTATGAAACCTGTAACATTTAGTATTACATCAGACAGGCCCTTGCACCACATAGTTGATGGTAGATCTACAGGAAATTGTACTATCAGTTTCCATAGTTTATGGTCAGCCTCACAATCAATACCTCGCTTGTATAAATCAGTCCCTAAACAAACTCTTCACTTATTAAAATTATTTCTGAGTTTTTGCTGGAGTGCACCTTAAATTTGGATTTTCAGGAAACATAGCAGTCAGTCCCTAAAGGTCACCTGCCTCGTTAATATTTATTGCCCTCCCAATAAGACAAGAAAAACCCTTTGTGTGATAGATGGCATTGATTGTCAGGTTCACAGTGACATTTATTGAGCTGGCAAGTATTACCCATACATCCTCCCGGCATTGTGCTCAGGTTGTGCCAAGCTACTGACCTTGAAGTTCTTTTTCCTCCCATAAAGCGGATTAGCAGGTTAGTAAAGCTGCTCCCTCTCTGTCCTCGGCCTGACATGAAATTAGGTAGTTAATTCTATTACAGTGCATGTGCTGAAGTTTAATCACTCATTGCTCACCCTCTATTGAAAGAATCAAGGATTTCTTATATCACTTCTTGGTAATAATCTGTTTTCTGTTGACATCTTCATCAGCAATTCAGATTTATCAGAATATGATGGGATAAAACAAAATACTGTGTAGTATTAACGGCGAGTTATTAGGACTGTATTTAGACGTCATGCTGAGACGCACGTGGATGATGATGCCCTCGTGTGTTTATTTTTATAAAACTAGAACAAGAATGAGCTGCAGTCAGAATTGATTTTTATTGCTACTTACAAAAGTCCCAAAGAGAAAAATCATTGGAAGCAGATCTTCGCGTTTTGTGATAAAAATAGGGGTAGAGTACAGAAATAAATACAGCAAAAATCCAAATAGGAAACAGTTCTTACTACCTCTTCCTAGTCCCCGTTCACACATATGCGATCTTATGAAAGTTGGCAGATGTGCTACAATACACAACAAACAGATTACCAGTGTTTTCTTTGGGACCCGTTCACACCTGTTTGATCTTTATAATGTTGGCTGATGTGTGACAATGCAGGACAAGAGGATTCCCATCATTTACTATGGGACCCATTCACAGCTGTGTGTTTTCTTCTATGCATCTTAGAAAAAAATACATGTGCTTTTTTATGGTGTGACAATGCACTTTCCTGGCCCCAAAACGTCAACAGAAGTGCATGAAAAAGCATGAAAAATGCATAAGAATGCAGGTATGCAACTGTGAACCCAGCCTAGTGATCAAATCCCACCACCCATGGTCCTATGAAGAATTCACCTATTTAAAGCTAAAGCTGAACTCCAGGAATGAGACAAAATGTACCTTTGGAGGCCGCAGGCCACCCCCCCCCCCCCACTGAAAAGATTAGATACTCATTTAGACTATGGGTACACAGAGATTTATTTATTTCAGGTACTTATATAGCGCTGTCAATTTACGCAGCGCTTTACACATATATATTGTACATTCACATCAGTCCCTAACCCTCAAGGGGTGTACGATCTAAGGTCCCTAACTCACATTCATACATACACATACTAGGGACAATTTAAAAAGGAGCCAATTAACCTACCAGCATGTCTTTGGAGTGTGGGAGGAAACCAGAGTACCCGGAGGAAACCCACGCAGGCACAGTGAGAACATGCAAACTCCAAGCAGGTGGTGCCATGGCTAGGATTTGAACCAACGACCCTAGTGCTGCCAGGCAGAAGCGCTAACCATTTAGCCACTGTGCTGCCCTAGGTATTATTTACCTTATTCCTGGCCTCAATTAATGCGACTGGTTCCCCCACAGATTCCTCTCTAAGCAGCTTTGGGGCTCGGTCTCAGGCCCGCCTCTTAATGTACAATGCAAGGTTATTAGCCTTGCACTGTGCATAATGAGGCTGAAGGTCTTCCCGCAGTCCACAGCTGGAGGACAGCGCTGGAGTCTGCCAAAGCTAGGAATAAGGAAAGCAATACAACCTATTCCTGCACCCCTAGCCTAAATGAGCAATTAACTCTTGTAATGCAGGAGGCCCCCACTGTAAGGGTACATTTTGTCTCACTCCCAGAGTACAGCTTTAAATTCCAACCCTAGGAAAGAATGAGTTCACTTACCGCTCCAGATGTCATCCTTTAGGAACAGATTATAGAGGGGGTAAGGAAGTAGTATGCCCTAAAGTGTTTAAACGGCTTGGCCTAAAGTGGAACTAAAGTCAATATAGTTACCTCCTCTTTAATGGTTTGAAGTCAACGAGAGGTCCCTTACCAGCATGAACATCTTCTCCCCAGCTAATTCTGAGTGCTGGTCTCTTGGAATCTTCATTGGCTGGCACAGGATGTCGTAAAGCCTGCACATGCACAGGAGTCAGTCATCCTGCGCACCAGAACTGTGCTGGTGATGTATATGTATTTTAGTAGCCTCCCTAGCGGTCTGATTATGTCAGTATTTTTGTGCTCAAAGCGGTACATTTTTTTGCATGGAAATATGTCATTTTTTTACTGTAGGCCTGTAATTTTTAGGAATAACTCACTGAAATCTGTCTGAACAAGAGTCTAGTAAACATCCCGGGTATGTTAAAATTTGAAACACAAAATCCTAAATTATCATTTAATTATCATAAAAAATAATATAATAATAATAATAATAATAATAAATGTAATACAATAATATAATCAAACCAAAAACACTGAAATTTGAAATATAGCACCAAGTTCGCACATCGCTGAGCTCAGTCGCAAAATCATTTTCAGTGTCTGAAAATGACGAATTTCCCCAGGATTCATTATCACTCAATTCTGAAAGTCGTTCTGATTTACTATCGCTGTTCTCTAGCTGGTCTAAAACCGCTTTTGACCTAAAAGGAACGCTTTTTGGACGCCATGGGCGTTTCTCAGTTTCCAGGCAGAAAGAACAGTAAAAATACAGGCAGGACACAGGACAAAGCACTCGGGACAAAATGTATGTGAAATGGTTTGATACAGTAATGTTTTACTATGTGATTTTAGTGTATTTAGTGAATGTCACTTTTTGACATTTTTAAATTTCCCGCCATTTCCGTCCGCATATGTCCTGATGTCGCAGGGAACAGAACCTGGAAGACAGATGCCGGCATAGGTCGGAGGACATTACCAGGGATGCTGCAGGGGGGACATCGCGGGAGCACAGGACAAGGTAAGTGCAGAAGGGATCCTGGAGCAATGCTACAGGGTATTTCTGAGTGTAGCTCGGGGTTACCGCATGTGGTGCTGAAACTTTACCCCGAACTACACTTGGGAATACCTCCAGGGAGGTTAAAGAAGAGACAAGTTCCTTCTGCAATAAATAGTCTGCCTGCTTGTAAGTTCTTTAAAAAGCCTTTGGTTCTGCTTTAAAAGTGGACATATGAATATACACAGTAAAAAAGATCTTTTCTATACTGTTACAGGTAGGCTGGAGGTCAGTTAGCAGCACATCCCATATCATAAATAACCATAAATATACAAAAACAAAAAGGGGGATTTTTAAGGTGCTCAAAAAGTTCCAAATATTTGATGTACTAAAATCACACAAAACTTTATTACAATATTATCATATGAAAAACTTAAAACCAGCAAAGCGCTCCACACCCCCTGCTAACTTGCCGACCTCCTCCACTCTTCCTACCACTCCATCCCCCACAGCTATCTCCTCCTGTACCACTATCCCCTCCTTCCTAGATTGTAAGCTCGAAAGAGCAGGGCCTTCGATCCCCTCATGTTTTGCATTGTATTGGTATTGTTCTGTCACATGTTCTGTCCCCCATTGTAATGTACAGCGCTGAGCGAACTATTGGCACTTTATAAATACTGTATAATAATAATAATAATAATGTGGCTTAGAATTCACAATGCAACAGTTCCCACTCAACATGTTGCGCCAAATTTTTGGCTTCTTCGGGAAATTAGATAATTGCATATAATTGCCACAGGTGTATCTTCATTAAATAAAGCACAGCAAACAAGCATCCAATCTCTTATTCCCAGGAGAGGCCAACATGAGCCAAAAGAGGGAGAGGAAGCTGCAACCCACCAATACGGACCTCCCTGCACAGAAAATAAATCACCTGTTAAAGGAATTAATCCACGAGCACCATTCTGTGTGTAATGCAGGCCATAGACAGGGAGAAAACCGGCTGTTTTTTTATCAAAAAAAAGAAAAATTGGTCGTTCAATAGGCCAACGTTACCACCAACAGTAAAAAAAAATTGGCCGATTTTCTTCCAGTCTACGGCTGGCATTTAATTACTTCTGTCCCTGCAGAGAGCCCCGCTATTATATTTGACATTAAAAAGTATTGCGGTTGCAGCATTGTATCTATTTGTATCCATTTTGGATACAGATTTTTTTTTCTGGATACAAATAGATACATTGTTGCAACCACAATACCTTTTAATGTCAAATATAATAGCGGACTGGAATTTTCCTTCTTTCTCTTCTTCTTTCTCTTCTTCTTTTTCTTCTTCTTTCTCTTCTTCTGCTTTCTCTTCTTCTTTCTCTTCTTATTTTTTTCTTCTTCTTTTTCTTTTTTTCTTCCTCTTCTTCTTGCAGGTCCCGGCTCATGCGCAGATTTTTTATCGGTAAAAAGATCGGCCGATTTGCCCATCATTGTGGCGAAAATCGGCCGATTGGCAAAATTGGCCGATTTTTTTCCAACTTTACTGATCAAAAAAATCTGACAAAATCCAGAAAAACGGCCGACCAATTAACCTATTAACGGTGCGAAAATCGTCCGAAAAAAAAAAATCGGTCGATTTTCGACCCCTCTATGCCCTGCATAAGTCTGTGTAGCATCTTCCTAGATAGGCACTAGAATGTAGATAGTTAAGTATAGTATAATATAGTCTTATGCTTAACAGGAGATTGTAAGGCAAATTTATTAGCTCTCTCTGTCTGCTTAACAGAAGAGTGCTAGCTAGTCAATCCTGTGTGATTCATAGTACTGCTGCATCTCGGTGAAAATGTATCTTTATCCAGATAACCAAGGAAAGTTCTGGGTGGATAGTGTGGGCCATGCAGATGAGCAGTATGTACATGGATGCAGCCCCAGCCAGTTACAAGGAGTGGTGCCCCTGAGCATGCTGGGTGCTAGTATTTATATTCAGTGAGCACATGGGATCTGGACTCTTCCTCCTTTGACAAAGGAGTTCCAGCCAGGAAGGCGGGCTCACCTCCTGACTCATGATGCCAGGAGGCCTCGGGTGGGTGACACAAGGGCCTGAATGCTAAAACCTAGGGTGCTTCTGAGAGCTGACTGAGGGGGATGTCTACAGATCCTATCTGATATCACAGAGGAAGGTGACCTGCAGCAAGGGCCTTGTGAGTGCAGACTGTTCAAAAGGGATCCTGGGACTGGGGCTGTTTAACGCCCCTAGGGTATTCCCCCTTGGAACCTACATAGTCAGCTGCTGGGTGTAAGCTAGAGGGCACACCGCCTGGTGTCCAGAAGAGCAACTGTCCATTAAGTTCTGCATTTCTACAGAGGGACTTTGCTCCATTCTTTGTACAGTCTGCTACACGGTTCTACTAAGGAAACCCACAGATTCACTTAGAGAAAGCTGTCCTCAATTGTGAAGAGTATTGCTCTATATCCCTTCCCTATCTCAGTTAAAAAAAAACAAACAACAGAAACTACAACCCCTAGACTGATCATTGTAGTAACAAAAGGTATGTGCAACTGGCTATAGGAAATGCTGTGTGCTTGGCTGCAGGTGAAGATTTAGAGGAAAGCATGGGCAAGATACAAGTGGCTCTTATGGGGGTAGCGCTACATCTGTTTATTAAATTACTCCAGGAGCACCATTCCGCATTTATGTCTTGCATAGTATAATTGCATTACAGGACTGCATTATGGCGGATGTGTATTGTGTCTTGTTGTCCATAACCTGGCTTTAGGTAAGCTAACTCTTTGTTGTTTGTTGTTGTTTTTGAATATTCATTACAAAACAAAAACAAAAGAAGACATTGGCTCTCCTGTTGTCTTCAACACACTGTCACACAATTAGCCTCACTTACAAGCCCCCATAAGAACAGAATAATAGGAACAGACACTAAAAAAATGCATACCGCATACATAACGAGAGGTGCTACTGTGCGGCCTCATTCTGGACTTCCTGTGAGTGCAGTTGCAGGCAGTGTGGTACCGATCTCCTCTGATGTCTGGTATGGACGTCATTTTTAGATTGCAATGGATCGGAGCACCTCCCAGGAAATTCCTAGACCTCTAGGTCTTTCAGGACTTCCCGAAGTGAAAGCTGTGAAGCTGGGGATGGTGGTAAAGCAGGAAGGAAAAGCACAGATCAAAATGTATCCTGTTCATGCTGAACTGGCTGAAGTTTGAGAAGTGTATACCTAACTTTAGAAAGTCAGCCATCATAGCCACAGTAGGCCCAGCCGGGTGGAGCTCAGGCAGATCAGGGTCGAGAAATATGTTGCCCCCAGCTATCCACAAAGATACAAATGGATTTTATTTGAACAGAAAATTGATTAAATAGAATTTACAACCAGGAATAGTGGTTGGCAGTGGCCTGGAATCAGGGGCGGACTGACCATTTGGAAACTCAGGCACTGCCCGAGGGCTCGGGGTCAGTAGGGGGCCCCATGAGATGCCCCTGGTACATTTTTAATAGGCTTTTTTGAGTTTGGGCAAGGACACAGGGGCCCCATGATCCCCTATTGCCCGGGGGCCCCATGAGTTGTCAGTTCGCCCCTGCCTGGAATATTCACAATGTTTTAAACTACAGCAAATTAAAAGTTATGTTGGCAATAATTCACTACAATTGCCCCAACTACACATTCTATAGCCATTAGACACCCTCAAAAGTCTGCCAGTTCCTACATTGTAAAGAAGGAGCAGGATTTTGAACATCCTGCAGATATTACAAAGCAGAAGATGAAACAAAAAAGGGGCAAAGCCTGCACCTGAGCTGCACCTTGCTGATAAGATTGGGAGAATGAAGACCTTAAGAACCAAAACAAATATAGAGAAACAGATTGTCTATAAACTCAAAACCACCAATCCCAAAAAGGAAGCTAGAACCAGATAAACTCTCTAGGCATGGAGCTGGCCAACGTTTCAATGCTGATACTTTTCTAGAAGACATTAGACCAGAAGGGGAGGTATATAGGAACCAAGATTGGTTTGAGGCAAACTGCTGTAGGAGATCTGAGTCTTCTTCAAAGACACACTGTGGGGAGCTTGCTAACATTATGCTACTGCCAAATGTTTCCCCTGAGAAAGACTTAGCAACCATATAACAGCAGCACAGTGGCTAAATGGTTAGCACTTCCGTCTGGCAGTACTAGGGTCATTGGTTTGAATCCCAGCCACTGCATCACCTGCCTGGAGTTTGCATGTTCTCCCTGTGCCTGCGTGGGTTTCCTCAGGGTACTCCGGTTTCCTCCCACACTCCAAAGACATGCTGATAGGTTAATTTGCATTAAATAGTGAAGCGCTCCCAAATTATCTAAAAGAATTCCCTCTGTGTATAATTTAATTACCAACTGAACTTAAAATAATCAATATTATACGGTGATAAAAACCATATGAGCTAAAATACATAAACACCTCTCATATATACCAATTAATCTTGCCTCTTAATAAATCTGTGATGAAAAATACCAATTAAAAAATTCATAATAAATCCTCAAATATCAGTGATACATCAATTAACATAATAATACTAATTTCAGAGTAAATTGTGACAAATCGTGATAATTGTGATAAACCAATAAATCAAAAATAGTGATTCTGTAACAAAATATGTAATACATATATCCTGTGATAAACCTATAGCAGAATAAAAATAAATTGCTACTTAATACAGTGAAAAAATAAATGAACTCAGTGTCCAAAATAAACTCAAAAAGTCCATGCAAAATTGTGAAAAACACTCTGTGATCTTCACTTCTAGTGCTCAAAAAGGAATCCTCCAAAGGCAGCAATGCCTGCTCACCTCCCCTCCTCGACCCACACAGGGCCACAAGGCAAAAAACTCTCCTCAAAGGCAATCCTTTCCTCCAAGCAACTCAGCAAGGGACCTCTGGACTTCCACTCCACCTCCTCTCACCTCGTCATATAGGACACAAACAAAAACTTCCCATAGTATAATACCGTTTATTTAGGAGTAATTTGTCATAACATACTTTTTCCACTCACATGTAGTCTTTGAATACAGCGCTTTCCACCTCACATCATGGGTGTATTCTCATTCACATACAGGGAGGGAAACAAATATGGCCGCTGCGTCTGGACAAACGTCCCCACGTGACCGGAAGTGACGTAATCTCGAACTGGGAATGGAGTGGAAGTCCAGAGGTCCCTTGCTGAGTTGCTTGGAGGAAAGGATTGCCTTTGAGGAGAGTTTTTTGCCTTGTGGCCCTGTGTGGGTCGAGGAGGGGAGGTGAGCAGGCATTGCTGCCTTTGGAGGATTCCTTTTTGAGCACTAGAAGTGAAGATCACAGAGTGTTTTTCACAATTTTGCATGGACTTTTTGAGTTTATTTTGGACACTGAGTTCATTTATTTTTTCACTGTATTAAGTAGCAATTTATTTTTATTCTGCTATAGGTTTATCACAGGATATATGTATTACATATTTTGTTACAGAATCACTATTTTTGATTTATTGGTTTATCACAATTATCACGATTTGTCACAATTTACTCTGAAATTAGTATTATTATGTTAATTGATGTATCACTGATATTTGAGGATTTATTATGAATTTTTTAATTGGTATTTTTCATCACAGATTTATTAAGAGGCAAGATTAATTGGTATATATGAGAGGTGTTTATGTATTTTAGCTCATATGGTTTTTATCACCGTATAATATTGATTATTTTAAGTTCAGTTGGTAATTAAATTATACACAGAGGGAATTCTTTTAGATAATTTGGGAGCGCTTCACTATTTAATGCATGTTATCTATGACTTATTTGGTTGAGGTTGAGTGATTGCAGCTAGTAGTTAGGGACCTACCCATACCGAGCGCAGGAGGATACCCCCCTAGCTGATAGGTTAATTGGATCCTGTCCAAATTGGCCCTAATATGTGTATGTATAAATGTAAGTTAGAGACCTTAGATTGTATGCCCCTTGAGGGTTAGAGACTGA
The DNA here is from genome assembly GCF_062004578.1 of Staurois parvus. Classification (NCBI taxonomy): domain Eukaryota; kingdom Metazoa; phylum Chordata; class Amphibia; order Anura; family Ranidae; genus Staurois; species Staurois parvus. The sequence goes on along the minus strand of NW_028318090.1, from coordinate 5,339,434 downwards.
TGTGAATGTACAATATATATGTAAAGCGCTGTGTAAATTGACAGAGCTATATAAGTACTTGAAATAAATAATAAATAACATTAAGAAACAGAAAGGAGACACTTCTCTGCAATAACAATGCAACCATTGGGGCAGCACCAGGTTAAGACTAACCTATCTTCTGAATGTCTATATCTGAGGGCAGCAAAATTGTCAGGAAAACCCAAAAGTCAATTGCAGCACAGGAAACAGATGTGATGTGGGGAACACCCAGCATATGCATGCTTATCATGAGAATAGTGTTGCCGGCACTAATACTCATGATAGGAACAATGTTGGTTTACCTGAAACTACTAATGTGGACAAGACTGGTGTTGCTAATATTGATGTGATATTTAATGCTGGTGTTGCCAATACTAATGTGGTCTATAATTCTGGTATAGTATCACTAGTACTGATATGGTATATATTCCTGGTGTCACTATTCTTGATGTAGTCCATGATACTGGTGTTATTCATTCTGACAACAAAGCAGGTATATCTGATTGGGGACATGAGCAGTCCATGATCTCTGAGAATGTGGAGATGGAGAAGTCTATGAAGAATAACCCCTATGATTGGGTAATTTTTCCACATGGTTCAAATGGGGATGGCAGTGCATGTAGCCTGCCTCGGAATACCTGAAACCATGGGGGTCCTCCTTTTACCTCCAGTACCAGTAATACTTGTCATGCTCTTAGGAAGACAAAAGTGGTCAGATTCAAGCACAGGGGTTCCAGAGAAGAACTGTGTGACTGGAAGTTTGTGATAGGGGAGTTTCTGTGTCATCAGGTGGCTGAAGATATCTAAGCACTTAACCTGCTCAACAGACAAATTGAGGACTTTCAGATTTTGGCCCAGCTTTAGTAGGTTTTAGGACACAGAGGACTGGAATGATTCCATTTTATTACCACCTCCAAATCTGATACAGCAAATGTAAACATCATATCCTGTAAAAGGGTCAGTGATTCAACAGTAAGCTTTCAGAAGATCAGATCATTTGGCAACAATTACTGATCCTCTTGTAAGACCAAGCAGAGAAACTGGATTTATATGACTATATAGCAGAGTGGTTGGAGAATGTGACAAAGGATCTATCTTCTCTCTTTAAGAAATCGTCAGTTAAAAAGGATAAGTATATAAAGCCAGGATCTCAGGCTGCAGAAAGAGCTGAAGGCACTATATTTGGGATACCTGATCCCCTTGATAACAGTTCTAATGAATTCTCAAGGGATTTTGAAGGAGTCTCAGGAAGGGATTCTGAAACAGATGGGAGTATAATATATTGACTGATTTTGGAAGAAAGTTTTGGATAAGGAAAAGAGGCAGTTTCAGGTCCTGATACTGATAATGTAGATGTCTCCCCTTTGACAGCAGACCCAAATAACAGTGGAGGAAGCCAGGATTGCTATTAAAAAAATATGTTAGAAGGTACCAGGACCTAACAGCATTACTGATACATTTTATACAACATTTAAATACGCCTTGGGGAGTGCGCATGCGTGGCCGGCCAGACGGGAAGGTCCCGCACTAGCTCCGCACATCCCCGGACTCAGTGACAGCCCGTGCACGGGCACCGATCCCCCGCTGCATTTGGGATTTCCCCCAGGTGTTGCCCGGACCTTAGTGCCCCTGCACAATGCCAGGGCAGGCGGCAAGGAAGAGCCGCGGAGGCTTACAATCATTACTCCCTGCGGAGAGGAAGGGACCCAAGATGGCGCCCGGCTCGGCATCTGCGGCTCGTGCCACCTCGTCTGCTGTCTGCAGAGCTTCACCTCTCCTACAGAGAGTGACACGGGACCCTGCTTCTCCCTCCATCATGGGCCGGGACTGGATCGGTGATGTTGCGCAGGATGGGGTGAGTGAATCTCGGCAGCCCCCTCAGTCACCTTCCAGCCCTGCGGTACCCAAGTCCCAGGCTTTGGCCTGTTCACTGGTCCTTGATTCCCCTGCTTCCTCACAACTGGGAAGTGAGATAGCGGCCATATTTTCTAGCCAGCATAGTGGCCCTGAACCCGAGGACGCCAGCCCCGCTCACTCGCCAGCAATCCATGCAGATCCACCACAATATTCGAGTGATGCAACCCTAATAGCTCAGTTCGCTGATTTACTGCAACGCGAACTGGATAGAGCTACTTCAAAATTGGTGGCCGACCTCAAACAGGATTTTCAGGAGTTGGGCCAACGCCTAGACAGTATTGAAGCTAAAGTTGCTTCTCGACCTCAGTCGCTCTCACCTTTGTGGACTGCTTCAAATCCTCGAAAGACTGGGCCGCGGAAATCACCCAGGCAGACTTCCTAAGTTTCTACAGGTTTTCATGGGACTCCTTGGGTGTTTTTTTTTTCTTTCTTCCATGGTTGGGTGGTGGCCTCTCAGTGGTTCCTTGGGCACATTGGCCACTACTTTTCTGCTGTTGTGGGAGGTTTGGCGGGGGGAGGGGCCTTGGGGTTACCTCTTATCTACATGCTGATTTCTTTATCAGAGGGATCGGTTGCATTTTTGACTACTAATTGTTATGTTATTGGTGGATTGTTGTTGGTTCCGGGGAGTGTCTATGTGCCCTCCCTGATTGGAAGACTCTTCCCTGAGTTGTTTGCTCCGGGTGGACCCATTATTTTGCAGGGCTCTGGTATTACGGGTGTGGAGTTTGATTTGCTTATGTTAAAAAGTTTGTATATTACCTTCGGTTGCTTGACATGAGGATTTCTCTATTCCAAATGTCTCTTCTTCCTTCTGTTTTCCTTCCTCTCTTTTCTTTATTGTCCTCCCTCTTTTTCTCCCCTTTTTTTTTCTCTCTCCCAGGGTCAGCCGTCAGCGTATCTGGATCCTTTGGACCCTTTTTATGCTCCAGGAGCAGAGGGTCCCAAGTCTATCTAGTTTTTTAATTGCCGATTATGTCTTCTCTATGGTCTCATAGCGGAACGTTCCGTCTAATTTCTCATAACATTCAGGGGCTTAACTCCCCCTCCAAACGCATAAAGGCCTTTAATTCATACCGCTCTTTTGGGGCGGACATAGTTGCCCTACAGGAGACACATTTCCCACTTTCATTTACCCCACGATACGTACATAAAGATTATCCTGTCTGTTATTTTGCTAATGCCTCAGAGAAGAAACAGGGGGGGTTGCCCTTTGCTTATCTCGCCGTCTTTCCTTTACTGAATCTAAAGTTATCTGGGACAAGGAGGGATGGTATCTTCTTGTGCAAGGACACCTGGGGGGACATTTGATTACTTTTTAATTTACTACACTCCAAATACCAACCAGGTGGCATTTTTTATTCCCTATTGAACTCTATGGCTAGCGAATTCGAAGGCGATGTCATTTTGGCTGGTGACTCTAACTTAGCTTTGGATCAGATTTTGGATCGTTCCCGAACTGCCGCGCTTCAGCGTCCTTCTACACAAAGCCGAAAATTGGCCCAGCTATTGTATCGGTTTGACTTTGTTGATGTTTGGAGAGAAGCTCACCCAACCTCTCGAGACTATTCCCATTACTCTAGGGCTCATAAATGTTATTCTCGCATTGACCATATATTTCTTCATACACATTCACTTCCTAGACTCCTCACTGCTAAAATCCTCTCCAAGCCTTGGTCCGACCATGACCCGATCTCTATAACATTGTCATCCGGGCTGCTTGGTAGGACTGCTTATTGTTGGCGCCTTAATGAGTCTATTTTGGGCAATTCTTCCTATTGTCAGGACATCTCCTCTCACTTACAAACGTACTTTGAACTTAATAAGTCAGAGGATACGAACCTGGCCATTAATTGGGCAGCCCATAAGGCCTCGGTTAGGGGGTTTATTATTCAGCTCTCTTCACGACTTAAAGCCTGAAATGACCTTCTAGCTGCCAAAACTCAAGCATATTCTGACTTGGTTGCCCAGCATAAGCAAAATCCCAGTCCGGACTTGTTGCTTGAATTGGATCAAGCCGGGCTGGAACTAAATCTTTGTCTTACTACTACAGCTGACAAACTATGATGGTCTAACCATAAATTTTTTACTTGGAGGGATAGACCTGGTACCTTATTGGCCCACAAGTTAACTCCCAGACATTCTCAAATGGCCCTCCCTAAGCTTAGATTAGACGACGGCACTTTATCCCAAGATCCGGGTAAGATTCTTTGGAAATTTCACTCTTTTTACACTGAACTTTATAGTACGCCTCAGGGAGGTGCTTCTTCATCTTTCGACTCCTTCTTGAGTTCTGTTTCTCTTCCCTGTCTCCAGGAGGCTCATAGGGAGTCAATGGAATGGCCCATTTCATATGAAGAGATTAGGGATGCTTTGAAATATCTTGTTCCTTATAAATCTCCAGAACCGAATGGTCTTCCTCACAATTATTACAAAGTTTTCCCTGATATCCTGGTTCCCCATATGGTTCAATACTTTAATTATCTATGGGATGGGGGACTGGTGCCCCCAACGAAAATAAGGCATTCATTAGTGTCATCCCCAAACCCTTCAAAGATGTTTCTATAGTTTCCAATTACCGGCCGATTTCATTAATAATTGTGATCTAAAGATCCTCACTAAAATTTTGGACTTACGCCTCCATAAATTCCTAGCATTGTATGTTCATGATGATCAGTCAGGACTTATCAGCGGTCGACAAATATCTGACCAAATTCGCCAGACTTTAGCTTTGCTGTCAGCCGTTCATTCTAATTGGGACAAATCTTCACAGAGGGAAATTTTATTGTTATCTCTGGATATTCATAAAGCGTTTGACAGTCTGTCGTGGGACTACCTATTTCAGATGTTAGATAGGTTTGGCCCTTCTTTTACAACCTTGCTACGGGCCCTCCATTCTAAACCTTCGGCTTAAGTTTCCATTCCTGGTTATAAGTCAGCCTCCCTGTCGATAGGGCGTGGTACTAGACAGGGTTGTCCTCTCTCTCCACTATTATTCGCTCTGGCAATGGAACCGCTTGCAATCACCATTCACTCTGATCCCACTATTTCGGGCATCAGCAAGATCATAAATGCGCTCTATTTGCTGATGATGTCCTTATGTACATATCTGATCCTCACACTTTTTTACCCGGTCTCCTTCACCTGTTTCATTGTTTCTCAGAGGCCTCCGGTCTTACTCTTAATTCCTCTAAAACAATTGCCCTAAATATTTCGTTGCCTGACTCGGAGATTCGTTACCTTCAGGACAATTTTGATTTCCAGTTGGCCCCTCGTTCTCTCCCCTATCTGGGGATTCACCTCACAAAATCTTTTTCATCCTTGTACAAGACCAATTATCTTCCGCTCTTCAAGCGACTTAAATCTGATTTACTAGAGTGGCAGGATCTCCCACTTTCCTGGTTTGGTAGAATCCACTCTATTAAAATGACTTTTTTACCACACCTATTGTACTACTTTAGGACGTTACCAAACATGGTGCCCAAACGGGAACTGATACTATTACAGGCTGCAGTCTCTAGATTTATCTAGAGGGGAAAGTGTCCTAGGGTCTACAGGTCAACTCTCTTTTCCCTAAAGAGGCATGGCGGTTTGGGACTTCCTAATCTCCTAGTTTATTTTCATGCGGCTCAGATAACACAGTTAACTTGTACTACAGCCAGGGGTTATGTCCCCCAGTGGGTTGGCATTGAGGCCTTATTCTGCCATCCTTATGCTATTGGTGCTCTTATGTGGCTCCCCAGTCGCTTACGTCCTCCTATTTTGTGTCCTACGCTGTCCTATTCGTTGATGGTTTGGGACAGATGGCGGGCTCGCAAACCTTTCTTCTCCCCACATACTCCATTACTTCCAGTTTTTATAATCCTGAGTTTATTCCTGGTGTGTCACCATCAGTATTTCAATGGTGGTTGAATAAGGGTTTGCTGCGTATTGGAGACTTCCTGGATGGACTTCGTCCTCGTTCTCTCCAGTATTTTCTGACACCGTACCAGATGCCTCCCGGAGAATTGTTTCGCTATTATCAAATTATCTAATTTATCTCTAGCAGAACCGTGTACACTCACTCCTTTGGAAGTCTCCTGTGGGGCAACTGGGTTGATGAGGGGTCGTTTGTCCATTGTCTATGCTTCCCTTGTTGATCCTCTCACTAAATTATCCTATATGACTCAATGTGAAAGGGACTTGAATAGCTCCTTTGATCTGGAAACTTGGCAGACTGCGGCCCATTCTCTATCAAAGATATCGATTAATACTGCTCTTATTGAATCAAATTACAAAACGCTATTTCGTTGGTACTTGGTTCCTACGCTCCTCGCTAAAATATGTCCTTCAGTATCACCTAATTGCTTACTTCACTGCAGACAAGAGGGAACTATGTTCCATATTTGGTGGAAATGTCCGGTAATGAATAGATTTTCGATCCGAATCTTTAATTTTATCTACTCAGTTACGGGAATTAATATTCGTAGAACACTGGAAGTGGCCTTATTTCATCTGCTACCTGCTACCATTCCCAAAAACTCGAATAAACTAGTTCATTACCTCTTACTGGCAGCACGTATTACCATAGCTAGAAGTTGGAGACAATCATTGATTCCGCTAGACGGGGTTAAACAAAAACTTAATTGGATAATAGTAAATGATAAGTTAACTAGCATTGTCAATAATGATGAGGGATTTGAGGGAACATGGGAACCATGGATCAGATATATCTCCATTGCTTAATAACGCCGCAGCTGACTCTCATTTTCTCCCTCCCCCCCCCCTTTTTTTTTGTCTTTTTCTTTTCTTCTCTCCTCCTTGTTTTATCCTAGATCTTTTCTTTTGATCTCCCTATTAATGTTTTTTCTTTTGAATTGGGTTTCCCATCCATGAAATTATCATCCTTGGTTTTGCTGTAACAGGGTAAAGAGCCTAGTGACATCAGGAACTGAAGGTCTATTGTCCTAGATTGATCTGTTTTTGTCATGCACTGTTAATAGACTATCACTATGTCATGGTAAAAGGGCAGGACATTTGAGGTATCATTTCATTAAGAGAAATGTTTGAGAAGTGTAAAATAATTGGCAGAGGGACGTATGTTGTGCGTTTAGACCAATCTAAAACCTGTGACAAAGTTTACACAAGTATCTGTTAAAATATAGTATTACCATATTATTTGTTGATTGGCTAAAAACTTTATATCGAGAGGCTGAGAGCTTCACCCTGATCAGTGGATGGCAAGGTGGCAGTAGCTACATATTATTTTCTTGGGTCAATGCAGGAATATAGATTTCAAGGGGCACATGTTCCGTAAAGCTCAACCTCATCTATAGTCACCTATGTGGATGATGTCATTGTTGTGGTGTCTGCTCCTCATGAGGCCTTTGATAAGATGAACCAGTGTTTCAGCTGCCATAGTTTGCAAAAGCCTCAAGCCATCTTAAAGCCTTAAGGGTTACATTTGGAAGGGAAGATAATGCTAGGGTAAATTGGGAGGAGAAATTGGATGCTGAAAATGTAAAAGGTTTAGTGATGGAAGAATTTCAAACAGACCTACAAAGAAAGGATAACAATTCTGAACATTTATTTGGTCCCTACATTTCTTTATGTCTCCATGGTTTTTGGTTTGTTAAAAACTTTCTCTGCTAGACACTCTTAGTCTTTTCCTCCATCTGGAAAAAAGAGGGGTTAGTAACTTGCAGCAAAAAGAGGGTGGGTTATAATAACTCCTAGGATATCTCATAAGGCCTTGTTTTAAAAAAAATTGTTTGGATGCTTGGACCCCATTGTTAGCTCTCTGTGGTTCAGCAGACTCAAGGTCTGGAAATAGCCTTCTGTAGAATCTTGGGTGCAAGGCAGCTCTCTCAAGAGAGGGAATATGACTCAGGGTTATCTCTTGCCATATCAGGACTCCACTCTGAAGGTGGTAGGAGGTTGATAAGTCCTACCTTGAGGAAAACCTTAAGGAGATTTTGTTCACCATTTGTGTTTAGGGACTGCATTACAACCATATTAGATATGTAACAAACCAGAACTATCAAAAACGTATCTAAATGCCCTAAATCAAAATCTCAGCAGTCCATTGCTTTACTTAAAGAAAGACAAGGTTATATATGCAAAATTGCATGTTAGAGATAAACACCATTCCATATGACATGACATTTCTGATTGGTTTCAGGTTACCTGTAAAGTTTTCTGACATTGCTCAGCTGTCCCCGCATAGATGGAAGTGCTTTAGGCTTTCAACTGGAGGAATCCATGGATGGTAGGTATCTACTAAGGTAGATAATTGGGGAAGCTGTGAAGTCTTGAGGGAAGTAACCACTAGAGGTAAGATCCAAAGGTTGGAAAAACTAAGCTGTTCAGACAGAGTTTATGGCATTCTCCATACAGTACATAATCTAGACAGGAGGAACAATTTATAATATAGCCATAGTAAAATGTTATCATTGGCATGCAGGAACAAAGTTGTCCAAGCATAATAAATGATTATTTAATGAAGATAAAAGACATGGTGGGGAAATGCAAAGATATGGAATAGCGTTTATCTCTAACATGCAATTTGCATATATAACCTTGTCTTTCTATAAGGAAAGCAATGGACTGCTGAGATTTTGATTTAGGGCATGTAGATAAGTTTTTGATATTTCTGGTTTGTTACATTGTATTTTGTTTGTTTTAACAAATAACAATTTCCAGCATACAGAAGACATGAAGTAATAGAGAATATACCCACTGTGCAACACAAAAAGAAGCATTATGCAATGTCCATATGTAAATGCTGTCTCTCTTAAAGGTTAGATAAAACAAAAAAAAAAAAAAAACACATTTACTGCATCTGAACATAAATTAAAATACCAGGACTGTCCTGCAAAATATGGGTCATCTGGCAGTTTCCCTGGGGAGAATGTATAGGTTATTTCGGCAGTGAATGAGAGTAATCAGTGGAGATTTGTACATCATACAGAGAGGCAGAGTAACAGTGGTAAAAATAATGGGAATACCAGGATTTTAGTACAAATTGACATGGCTGCATATATGATTTGTGGCATAGATGCAACTAGGACTAGATTGAGTCTAAGACTGTTAGAAGCCTTTTAGCCAGGGATACTTGTTTAAAATAAAGGGAGGAAAAAGCAATGTAGAAAAAAAAACAAGGTAGTAATAGGAGTAGAGCAATTATTAAGAACAATTTTATATTCAATATTATGCCTGGAGTTGAACTTTAGGTGGCTAATACAATTAGATGGCACATTCTTAGGCCATTATACATACATTTCCAGGTTGTAGTAAAGAAATTCTTTGCTTATTGTTTTACAATGGTTTCTCTACTCACCCACAGATCCTAGCTCTCTCCTACTCACAATAAAACCCTGCCGAAGCTTTAAAGGATAGCTTCACCTTTTAGACAAAAACAATAAATGCACATCTTTTTGCAGGTAAAAAAAATTTGCATTCATTATTTTTGTCTACAGGAGCCTGGAAAGCATTGCACCAGTGATCAGTAGATTGCCTATGCCATGCAAGTCTCCTGCAGACTTGTCAGAATATTTGCTTGCCATATGGAATGTACGGCCAAGCAGATATTCTGACAGGAAGCTTCAATGAACTACTACAGCACTCCGCAGCTCCGTGATAGTTCATTGAAAACTACAAGCCCACAGCTGCTAAGGCTTTCAAGACTTGCAGTTCATTCAATCATGGATGTCTGTGAATGAATAATGCGGCCGTGTGGGCGGAGTTTTCAAATTTGACAGATAGTACAGGGAAACTTCTCCCCATATTATCCATCAGAGGCGGGGGGGGGGGGGGTGGCGTCGGGTGCGGCTATGGGAACATGTTACAGGTTCCACCCTAAAAATGGGTGGAACATGTAACATGTTCCCAAAGGTGAACTTATCCTTTAAGGTGGGAGTCTGTCTACATTGAACTTCTGTTCTCATTCGGAACTTCTGATCGAGGTTATTTCTGACTCTTACCACATATACCTTGGTGCTGGTTTTTTTTACTAGTTAAAGCTCAAATGCAGTCACAGAAATACATATGAAGCAAGAATGATTTTTTACAACCTCCATTTCAATGGTCGTAATTCAGTTTCCTGTAAAGTTGCTTGTGTGGGCAGTCTAAATTCAACTGTGCAGTCTAAACGCATCAGAACTAGACCTACAGCACTCAGTAATAGACATGGTCCAAGACTCCCTCTCCCTTTCTATACAATATACTGTATATCAAAATAGGATTGATGGGTAGACACTTTGCCCCACATGTCCAATGCAGTATACAAAAAAAACCTTAGGACTTTTAGGTGCCATAGTATTATCAAAAACAACATGAAATGGTTCCTCTCTCTGGTTTGATGGGTGCAGCACTGTAAGTATAGAGTAGAAACATTGCTTATTTGTATGTAACTGTATTAAATTAATACCGAATTGACATGGCATGTTATGGTTTTGCTTTACAAATGTTTTATTCATTTTATGAACCAAAGTACATGTAAAAAGATACATTACAAGTACAGTAGATTATATAAAAAAATGATACAATGAAAGCATAATCCAAGAAATTAAAAGATTTAGGTAAAAATGCTAATATTACTAAAGCAATATCATGGTAGACACCCACTACATACCATTTATTATTTGTAGTAAATGTCTTATAGAGAGAATGTTTGGAAGAACAAAGGGAAAAATATATATAAAAAATAGAAAAACATTAAAGATTTTATCTAGGTGTCTTCTTGATGAAGAGTAGTACGAAACACATAGAAGAGCAGGACACCACCATCACCCCATGTGTTCAATTAAAATCATGTCTGTATTGAAATACCTCAACAAGCTCTTTAGGCCCCTCTATTGTTATTTCTTATAGGGGGTAGATTGGTGGTAGCCCAACTGGGAAAGTTAAGCAATCAAAGTAACAACTGCATGCTGCAATGGTTATTATATGTATATGATTGAAGGTCATATTTTTAATCTTTCAGTTTTGTAAAAAATAAAAATAAAGTTTTAATTATGTATTTTTTTTTACATTTTTTTTACATTACTGTGGCTCCTTGTTCAATTTTCATTCCTTTCTGTACAAGCCTTCCAATGGTCACATGTGCTAAGAGGTGTTGCTGCTACGCAGCTCTGGTGGCACAGAGTACTGTAGAGAGGGAATGGTTTATTCACCAATTAAAACCAAGTAAAAAAAAAAGATTTGAATACTTTTCCATAAACAATTTGTCACAGATCATAGCACATGTGACTATAACAAGACAAAAAGCTATAACAATAATTGGACTTTAAATATTCAAGGTATAAATATATTCCTATTATAATGAAGAACTACTATATAAAAGGTAAACAAGAATCATATTAAATGGTTATATGAGGAAGAAATAGTAGTTGTAATGGTTTCTCCTTTTGAGGCAGATTAAAACTGAAAATTTAGTATTGCGTGAGTAATGGCATGTTACAGCAAGGCAATTCTGTTTATATCTCCTCCGAGCCAGCCCATTGGTGGAGGCTCAAATCATTTCTGCACATGGGGATTCCCTGTTCACTGTGTCTTGCCTGGGGAGATGACAGCGTTGGAATCTCTGAGTGATAAAAGGAGCCATAGGTATTTCACCTCACCAGTACTGTTTGGACTTTGAAGAAGGGGACATACCCCGAAAGCTTGTCCTCAAAATTGTATGTTAGTGCAAATAAAAAAAGTATCACGGACAGTACTCAATTGTTTATGTCGCAAATGCACTAATACGGCTACAATCACCTCACCAGCATCACTTTTGGTGGAATGACCCTTTAAGCGTTCTCCGAATAGCAGTAACAAGGAAGCTTTTCAGAACGTCAGTGTTCTGAAGCAATATCAGGAAAAATGTTGGCTAGCCACAGTGCAACTGGTTTGCTCTAATCAGTCGGACAGAGTTTATCAAAGCTACATTCAGCTGGATAAAAACTCCAAATGTCATAATCATTAAATGAGTGTGCCAGTGAAATAGTGTATCTCCAGAGATTACAATGATGATGGTTTATAGATAAGTGCTTTTCAACAGTCAGGGGTTGCTATGGAAGTAGAGTCTCAAGTGGGAATATAATGTGATGTTCTACTGATGAACACATTTTTGTCTATAACGGGCAGAGTGTTTTGATTACCTTAGTTTTCAAAGTTTCAGGCACATTATCTTATTAAAAAAAGATCTCTTTGTACTAGTCATATATAGTTCAGATAATTACATACTGTACCAGCAGTTAAAAGCGATTTTCTGTAATATAGAAGAGTATGTTGAACATGTCTTAAAAGACTTTTTGAAAATTGATCTACTGCCACAAAGAGAAAAGAAAAGTTCTCAGATCATTAAAAGGGCACTACCTGTCTTTTTTCATTTTCTGTGAAGCCACTTTATGTCTTGTCTTAATGTTTTGCTTTAAAGCTTGACTTTAAAGAGTGAAAATCATTTTCTAACAGGGCTGTCATTTCTCTATGAAGTCTCAACTTCACCTCTTTAAAAAAAAAGGAAAAGAAAAGATGCTCTGTATTGTGGGTATTTCCAAATTGCACTAACAGTGGAATTATGACGCTTATGACACAGTCCTTTTTTTCCCTCCACAAAATATGCGTGGCTGTGCCAGAAACAAGAGTCTAACAGACACCTAAAAAGCTCAGCACACTTATGTTAAAGAAATTAAACTCTTCCATTACATATCCCTTTCTACACGCACCTACTCTAAACAAGAACATCAGGAGTAGTGTACTTAGAGTGCAAGAGTCAGGAGTATGAAATGTAAAACACAGTACACCCTATAGAGCAGTCTCTCAACCTTTTCAACACAAAGGAACCCTTTGAAATACTGTAACTTTCTGGTCTCAGGGAACCCCTGCTAAAATTTACTATATCCTCAACTCATGACACAATAGTGTGATGGCCAGTGGGAAGAATAATCCTTACACTTGTAATAATTGCAAAGAATTAGCCCCTTACACATAGCTAAAAAGATCTATAGTGTCAGTGGGAGCTTATCTGAGAGGCAGAAATTTCTCATTGCTCAAGAAACCCTTAGCAACTTTCAGCTCATATGTCCTACAGTACAGATCTCCTCTATCATCCTTTAATTCCCTCTCCCGGTCCCAGCACAGACCGCTTATTACAGATGGAACCCCCTCCCTCAGCACAGTCTCTCAGTACAAATGGACTCCCCAGCCTAGACCCCCCCCCCAGCACAGACCCCAAAATACAACCACAGTTACTTGTTCTTTCAAGTACAAATCAGACCCCCAGCCCATATGCCCTACAGTACAGATCTCCCCATCATCCCTAAATCCCCCTCTCAACCCACCCCTCAGACTTCCCCCACAGTACAGACCAGGGATGAGTCCAAAGTTGTTTGGATCCTAGTCTGAACCCATTTGAGCTATCCTTCCAGGGAGTGGTCGCTGCGAACCACCAGTCATAATTTCCAAGGTATTCCCCACCCCACAGCCCATGTATACATGTCCCTTGTATATGTGTAGGGTGGGGAATGCCTCGGCGGCTTATGACTGGTGGTCCACAGTGACAGCTCCATGGCAGGATAGCTCAAATGGGTTCATACTAGTATCCAAACATTCCTCAGCTTATTCTTAGTACAGACACCCATCCCCTCAGCATAAACCCCTCAATACTGACACCCCCCTGGCCAACGCAGACCCTTTGGTACAGATACCCACACACCACCACCAGTAAAGACCACTTAGTACAGACACCTCTCTCCCTCAGTACAGACTCTTCAGTTATGACACAACCTCAAGTATAGACCCCTCTATACAGACACCCTCCATTCCTCCTACCGCCAGTACAAAACTCATAGTACAGATCTCCCTTCTACCTAAACTCAGCACATGAAATCCTCCCCTCAGCTCTGTCATATATCCTGGAGCAGGGAGGGAAGGTTTCCTCTCACTGTGAACTGCTGCTCTCATGGAAGCAGCAGGCGGAGACTCTTGGGGGGGTGCTGTGGTCACCTGACATTTTGTATTTTGCAGCCATGGCACTGAGGTGTGCCTCTGTGCAACAAAAAAAGAAATGTCTGGTGGACACAGCACCCTCAAGAGTCTACACCTAGTGGGGACCACACCCCTGCACCCTCCTTAATACACCACTGAGGATTACTGCAGATTAAGAAGACAACTACAGTAAAGGAGTAAACCTGCAGATCAGAAGGAAGATAACTGAAGGTCAGAAGGTAGACAACTGTAGTTCAGAAGGAGGACAACTGAAGCTCAGAAGAAGAGATGCATGTCAGAAAGAGGACAACTGAAGCTCAGAAACAGGACAACTACAGGTAGGTCTAAAGAAGGACAACTGTAGGTCAGAGGTACATGGGGAAGAACTAAGAATGAAATTCTACCCTGTTCAAGGATAATCAACACCTGCCTTGACACAATATAAGTGATAGTATTAAGGTGTCTTTGTTACCTGTCTGGATATGAATGCTGGGGTATGTTCCTGACACTCATTGGAACTGAAGAAATTACTTGGATAAACTTTGAAGCATCTACTAACTTGCAGAACAAGACCAATTTAATGTGAGTAACTACTACTAGATAACTCAGAAGTGTCTCAGACTGTGTTTGAATGCAGATAAATGCAAATTTTTATTATTATACAGAATTTATATATTGCCAACAGTTTACGCAGCGCTTTACAATATAAAGGGGGACAGTACAATTACAATTCAGTTCTATACAGAATAGGAGGGCCCTGCTCATGGAGCTTACAATCTACAGCACATAAAAGCATTTTACGTATGCTCATATACACAAGTCCAAAAACCTGTCCGTACATTATGCATCCCAGATGAAATTGAGTTGTTTTGTTTTTTATTGAACACTCTTTTTATTGGCTCCTATTACTGCTACCCCTATGTTATAGCAACAGCATTACTCAGGTTGTTCTTCCTAAGAACAACCTAAGGCTGAGAGGAATCCCAGAGACCATAGAAGGGGAAATATTACAAAAAGAAATATGTAAAATTTTAAATTCCATATTGAATAGAGCTACGTCAGAAGTGATTAAAACAGATGGTGTTTGGAGAAAAGGAAAGTTTCAAAATGACGGGAAGGAAAATCCAAGAGATGTTATAGTCCAATTACATAGGTATGGAGACAGAGAAGAGATCTGGAGGAAGATTAAAGGGAAAAAAACGATTAAATATGGAGAAATGGTCATTCAGATCTTTGCAGACCTTGGACCAGAAACTTTGTGGAGAAAAAGAACTTTGAAACCACTGACAGAGCAGATGAGAAAAAAGAAGGTCCTCTATAGATGGGGAACCCCGATTTGTCTGATTGGGTGGAAAAATGGGATAACAGCCTACCTGAGATTCCCAGAAGATATGAGAGTTTTTTGTGAAAAACTTGAGTTGCAGAGGATGGAGATCCTTGGATGGGAAGAAGAAAATAAAGGAGGAGAAGCAAGACAAAAGGAATGGCAGACTGTTAGAGGGAGAAAGCAGAATTAATTATTGTCCAAATAGAGATTTTCCTGAGATTTTCCCTAGGGGTGAAACCGCGGATTGTTAAAAGCAAAGGAAGAAATGAGACTACGGACGGGAACAGCTGGGGAGGAGGGGGAAGGAGGAGGAGCTGTCCATGGACAGAGTTCAAACCCCAAAAATAATCAACAGTGGTTCTTAGAAACACAAATGATTAGTAGGTGCATTAGTTGCCTAGTGGGGGGGAGGGAGGGGTGGAGGGAAAGGGGGGAGGGAGGGGACGAGAGTTGGGCAGGAGGGAGGGAGGGGAGGAGGTATTGGGTCAATACTCTGCATGACAGAAGAGATAAAGAGGAAGAGGCAATTTGGAAGAGAGATGGAGTTAATTGGGAATGATGGAAGAAATACAGTTTATAACCTATAATGTGAACGGGTTGAGCTGTCCAGGGAAGAGATTTAGGTTGTTTAACGAGTTACATCATAGGGCTACATCAGTGGTATTTTTACAGGAGACGCATTTTGAGATAGAGGTAAACGTGAAATTGAAATCTAAACACTACCCAACATGGTACTATGCAGACTCTCCAATTAAAAGAGCGAAAGGGGTTGCAATAGGTTTTGCAAAGAATATGAGATTTGAGCTGGAGGATAGAAGAACCGACCCTGAGGGGAGGTTTTTATTTTTAAAAGGTAGACTCCAGGGGATTGAGTGTACTTTAGCCAATATATACTGCCCTAATAAAAACCCGGAGATGTATATGAAGGGTCTGCTGAAAAAATTAATGGAATTTAAAACAGGGCGCCTGATAGTAGCTGGAGACCTAAATTTCTGTATGGACCCACAAAAGGATAATACCTCTTCTGTGCAAAGAGAGGGGAGTAGGTCTCTGAGAGCTCTGAAAAAAGTGATGCATGAATATCAACTAGTGGATACTTGGAGAATAAAGCATATGAAAGACAGAGACTATACCTTCTTCTCTAATGCACATGAGATATACTCGAGATTAGATTACATCTTAATAGACCATCAACTTATAGATCATCTGGTTAAAATTGACATAGAGACAAGGACGTTCTCGGACCATGCCCCGGTTGTAATGAAAATGGGATGGGGAAGAAGGTGGACGGGAGGAATGGGGTGGAGGTTAAATGAGGGTCTTCTTCTGGATAAGGATGTAGTTCAGAAAATCGAGAAAGAGATTAAGGTATACTTTAAGGAGAACGAAACAGAGGATGTATCGATAGCTACAGTCTGGGAAAGCCATAAGGTATTCATAAGAGGAATCTTGATTGCGGCAGGAGCAAGGAAGAAAAAGGAAAGAAGAGAGAGGGTCAGTGGGCTCTTAAAAGAAATATTAGACTTGGAGCAGATCCATAAGAAGAAAATAACAAAAGACACGAGACAGAGGTTATCGGACAAAAAAGATGAGCTAGAGAGGTTGATGGATGAGGAGAAGAGAAGAGTATACAACAGGGTTTTGAACGAAAGATATAGATGGGGAGACAGACCAGGAAGATACTTAATGAAAGCTTTGAATAAAAAGAAAACTAGGAATTATATAGAAAAGATAAAAAGTTTAAAGGGGGAGTTGGTCCACTCAAATAAAGAGATTATTAAAGAGTTTACGGAGTATTACAAAAAGTTATATAATATTAGCCCCCAAGGCCCCCTAAAAGAAGCCCAAGAGGGAATTAACGAAAAAAAGATGACATACTTAAAAAATGCGGGATTACCAAAACTAAGTGAAGCACAGTTGAACTCCCTGGATGCAGAAATCTCCCAGGAAGAAATTAAAATAGCATTAAGAAGCACAGGGGGAGGAAAAAGCCCAGGCCCGGATGGATACACAGTTAAGTATTATAAGAAATTTAGTGAAGTACTTCTACCCAAGTTGGAGGAATATATGAATGCTCTGGGAGGGGGGATGGAAGTGAGGAGAGAGTCCCTACAGGCCCATGTAGTGCTTATTCACAAGGAGGGAAAAGATCCATCTCAGTGCTCCAGTTATAGGCCTATCTCATTATTGAACGTAGACACTAAACTGTATGCAAAGGTGTTGGCAAACAGGTTGAGGAATCTGATGCCTGAATGGATCCATGGAGATCAGGTGGGCTTTGTACCGGGGAGAGAAGGCAGAGATAACGGCTTGAGAACCCTGATGCTTATTCAGAAAAGTAGAAAAGGGAAAGCCCCGGTGGTGCTCTTGTCAATTGATGCTGAAAAGGCATTTGATAGAGTGGACTGGGGCTTTATGATGGACAACTTAAAAGTGTTGGGGATAGGTGATAGAATGCGAGAGTGGATAGGTAAATTATATAGGGAGCCTACTGCAATTATCACGGTAAATGGGGAGAGATCAGAACCCATCGGAATGTCTAATGGTACAAGACAGGGCTGCCCACTGTCCCCTCTGCTATATGTATTGTCACTCGAACCTCTGTTGTCAATAATAAGAAATAGTGGATCGGTAAAGGGAATTCAGATAGAATCCACAGAACATAGAGTAGCGGCCTTTGCGGACGACTTATTGTTCTATGTGGGGAATCCCCGAATAACTCTCCCAAATATAATGAAGATTCTGAAAGAGTATGGTGAACTATCAAATTTAAAAATTAATCCAGCGAAAACAGAGATCCTGAATATTAATATATCAAAGAATGAAAAAGAAAAACTACAAAAAGAATTCCCTTTTATATGGAGAGAAAAAGAGATAAAATACCTAGGAATAAAACTCACTGCCTCACCTAAGCATTTGTATAGATTAAACTATATCTCTTTGATAAACGAAATCAGGGAAGATTTAAAAAGACTAGAAGGAGGAAACCCATCCTGGATAGGACGTATAAACCTAGTCAAAATGGTAGTTATGCCTAAAATACTGTATAGATTTCAAATGGTACCAATTAAAATCCCAGAAGCCTTCTTTAAGATAATGAAAAAAATGTTAACAAGATACATATGGAAGAATAAAAAACCCAGAATAGCATATGAAACATTGAGTAGGACTAAAGAGAAAGGGGGATTGGGCCTACCAGATGTCAAGAGATACTATAAAGCAGTGGTTTTAGCAAGAATATACGATTGGACATTTAACCACAAGGGGAAAAGCTGGGTAACAATTGAAAATGATCTTAGTGGCATTAGATTGAGTCAGATGATATGGGTCCCACCACAGTTTAGGGGAATTAAAGAAAGCACAAGTATTTACACTTTAAATGTCTTTAGGGTATGGGACAATTTACACAAAAACATGAAATGGGAATTTAATTCTACACTAATGCCTCTTATAAATACTGAGTACTTTCCCCCTGGAAAGAATAAGATATCAGGGAGATGGTTTAGAAAGGAGGATACCCAATTGAGAGATGTCCTGGTGGAGGGAGAATTGAGATCACTTAAAGAGTTAATAGAGAAGAAGGGAGATATTTTTATTAGAATAGATGAGTGGAAATATCAGCAACTGAAAAGTTTTATTGGAAATCTACCGAAACCCCTGAGACTAAAACAGGAGTGGAATATGTTTGAAAGGTTGTTAGAGACACGAAGGGATGGGAAGCACGGTATCTC
Organism: Staurois parvus; assembly: GCF_062004578.1. Lineage (NCBI taxonomy): Eukaryota > Metazoa > Chordata > Amphibia > Anura > Ranidae > Staurois > Staurois parvus. The sequence goes on along the minus strand of NW_028318090.1, from coordinate 5,320,489 downwards.
AAAAGTGTATAGAATACTCACAGAATTAGACACAAACACAAAGTTAATTTTTATGACAAAATGGGAAAGGGATATGGGAGTTGGGTTTGATGAAGATAGACAGAGAAAGATGTTTAGACTGATACACGATAATGTTAGTATAAGAGAGGTTGAGGTTAATTATAAGTGTGTGACACGATGGCACATTACACCGAGTGTAGAGCACAAGATGAATGGGGAAAACTCAAATATGTGTTGGAGAGAATGTGGAGAGATAGGCACGGTGTTTCACATATGGTGGGAATGTCCGAAAATCCAGGCTTTTTGGAAGATAATAGTTAAATTAATTGAAGAAATAACTGAAATTGACATAGGATTAGACCCAACGACGTGCCTCCTACACAACGTGGAGACATCTTTAAATAAATATAAAGATTCCGGGATTTGGTACTTCTTGAATGCGGCGAAAGGGTTGATACCCAAGTTTTGGGGGAAAGTTGAGGTACCGAAGGAGGTAGACTGGATTAATAGAGTAAACCAGATAGGTAGAATGGAAAGATCATACCATATGCAAGAAGATAGGATGGGAGTTTATTCCAGGAGATGGGAAAAATGGGAAAGAGCAGGACTGAAAGAGAAATATAGGAAGATATGAACTAGGATGTTAGCAAAAAATAAATAAAAAATTAATAGGCCTCAAGAGATTAGAGAGGGTTAGAATCTGCAGAGGGGGAGCAGGGGGGAAGAGGGGCGGGAGGGGGGGATAGTGGGAAGGGAAGGAAAAGAGTCTTCAGTAAGGGAAAGGTAGAAATGTTATATAATTGTATACCTGTATGAGAATTATTTCCCTTTTTGGGTTTTTGTATTAATATGAAAAATTTAATAAATATTTAAATTAAAAAAAAAAAAAAAAAAAAAAACAGCATTACTCAGATCTAGATGAATTTGTTTAAAATTATCAGTGTTGATCATATTTCTGCATTCATCTTTGATCGGTATATATGCCTTAACACAATACCTAATAACTCTTTACTTTGTTGCTTTTCACTTAGACAAAATAGAATGAACCTATTCTTTTGTGGAAACAGCTATGTCAAATCATACTGTAATTACAAACATGCTGTTACTATTTTATGATTTTTCCTTTTTGCACTAGAAAAATATATAATTATCTCAATTTTCTACAGTACATGCAGAAAAAGCCCATTTGCAAACATTGCAATACCTGAAAGGTTATGGAACATGACGTGTATTGCGGAGTAAGCACTTTCACTGATCTAAAAATTTTGTTTTGTGCTAGTTGCGCTTGGATTTTTCTATTTTGATCATCATTTTCCCATATTCTCAGCAGGTTCTATATTAAGCACCAAGTATTTCCATTGCATAGAATGTGGCCTTCAAACTATACTTACCAATGTGTGTTATAATGATCTAATATGCTTTTTTTGGCATACCTGGTAAAGCGTTTTATGACTTTACTCATAGACTAATTCATACACTGCTTGAACCTTCTGATGGTTAGAAATCACAGTGAAAACCTTGCAGGTTTCAAGTTATGATAAATGTTGCAGTATGAATCCCCCTCTCTAGTTTGTAATGCTTTGCACAGTACTGAGCGGAGAGTTTGAATCTAGCAAGTGACATTACTTAGTAAAAAAAAGAGTTGAAATTACACACTGCAAAGCTCAGTAAGGAGAAATGAAAGCTGATTGGAGGGAAGGGACACACACTCTTCACACAGCACACAGGAACAGAACTAAGGCTGTCAATCACAGGCTGTGTCCCTGTACTTTCTCCCCTGTCACCTTTTTTACTTCTTGGTGTCAGGAAACCATGCCAGATAGCAGAGGAACGAAGCAGCAGACCCAAATAAAGAATAAGTACACACTATATGCTTTGCTCATATTTCATGTCTGAGTTTTACAGCCATTTTGGTGGTTGACGCTGTACTGCACTGGTGACGGTATGTATACAATAATTGTCAAAAAACAAATGTTATTTCATTGCTTCATTTTCCAAAAAAAAAATTGATAAAAAAATTACAACTTAAAAAAAAAAATTGCCATGCCTCTTAGTAAAACCTTGGACAGGCTACTTTCCAAAAATATATTATTTGCATAATTGTATAACAGAAACTAAGAAAATGTGTGGGGGGGGGGGGGGGGGGTTTCAAAATTTTCAGTGTTTTTCAGTTTGAATATTAAACAATAAAAAAAACCCAGTGGTGATCAAATACCACAAAAAGAAAGCTTTATCTCTGTGAAAAAAAAGGATATAAATTTAATTTGGGTACAGTGTTGCATGACAGAGCAATTGCTAGTTAAAGTAGCACCGTGCTAAATGGCAAAAAATGGTCTGGTCATGAAGGGGGTAAAACCCTTCAGAAGGTTGAAGAAGCTGAACTTAGAAGCTAACTGGTTTCTATGCAGAGCTGCACCTGATTTTGCACTCTCCAGGTATAGTAAAGTAGCCCCATTGTGTTGATGTGTCGTAACATGGATTCTAGACATGTTGCATTTTTTGTCTCCCATTTGATCGACTTACATGACAAAATGCAGGTCTATGCACCAAAATGCAGCACGTGGGACTTTTTCCATCATACCAAACAGGGCACATCTCCATTAAAAATCAGGGTTTGCTTAATTACTATCCATGAACTTCGATTGTGATTGAAAATTCATGGAAATACATCCAATGTAATAATATACTGGATATAGAGAAGGTCATGTAGGACAGATTTATATGCTAACAGTCAGGCCTGTTTTGCAATCAGCAGATAATATAAATGGGTCTCCGGTGTGAAATTAATCTTGTATCCCCTTATAACTTAATTTATTTAAATTAAGTTAATGGCCTTTTTAAAGGAAAAGTGTAATATTTTTATACTGTATATTTTTTTTTTATTACGAACTGGACTGAAAGAAATGGAGGTTTTTTTTTAATCAGGCAAATATTACATGTAAATAATTGAGACTTATCCGTGTCATACATTTACCAAGCTAATTTTGGCTGATTAAAAAAAAAGTTTAAGATGCGTATACATTGAACTGGCTCACAAAACTTCAACTATCGACCTTAGTAAATCCTTAAACTCCAAGGCTTAGTGAATAGGCCTACTATGGAATTTGAAAAATTATGCCTTCTCTCTGAAGCCCCTGCCACACTCTTTCCAACATATATAAATCTATTATACTTCATATACACAGGACTCTCTCACTACCTTCACCAAATTATAGTCTAGATACTTGGGCTATGAGATCTCCCCTGAGGGCTGGCACACAGCTTTTATGTTCACTGAGTAATCCTCTATTTCTAGCTATGCCCAGGAAAAAAAATGACAACTTGTTTTCCAGGTGGTATAGGGACCTGGTCTCTCTCAATCACATATTTCCTGTGACTTCAGACAGTCGCTGGCACTGCTACAGTGGACAGGGAATGTATTTGCACGTATGGTGAAAATGTGACTTGATCCTACATTTTGGAACATGATCTTTAAGATATACAGTGAGATCTACGATGAGTCTCTCACCCCATCACCCACCATTTCCTTGCTATCTATATTACTGGGATCTGTCAAATCGCAAAAAGCGAGCCTATTGCTATTTTTTCTTTCTGCCGCGTGGCAGCTTATATTCAAGTTTTGGAAGTGCTCTTCTACCTCCCTTCACACTTTGGGTGGACATAGTAAATTTCACAATGCTAATGGAGGAGATGCGGGCGAGAGAAACGGACACTTGAGACTAATGCACCACTTTGTGGTACATATGGATGCATTCCAACAAACTGAAAAATCTGATTTCCATTTAATTTGGTCTGCTCCCACCGGGATTTCCTTCCTTGGCCCATCCTCTGCCTCTGGGAGGCTTAGACGTCACCCCTTAGAAAGAACCTTAGCTTGCCTTTGATGATTGAGGTATATGTGTCTTCCTTCCTATACAGCCCATCTTCCGAAAGTTCGGCTCCATTCCCTTTTTTTCCTCTCCCTTCTTCCCTCCATGCTCTGCCCTCCTACTTTTTAGTTCTGGTTCTGATGTTTTCTTCCTTGGATCACCTGTAGGCCAGTGACCCATTACTAGTTACCACACCAAGATGGCATAAATATCTAATGGGACCCACAGGGGCCCCTCTACACCTCAGGATGAATCTGTACGCTGTCAATATTTGTCTGTTTTTAAGTATACGAATACTGCCACTCTTGTACTGTAGAGTTGTTGTCTTTTTTACTTGTTTTGAATATATATAAATCTATATTCAACCTAAAAAAACATGTAGGTTGGACAACACTCTTGAGGGCAAAAAAGGATAACTGGTGCAAGCTTGCTCATACAGGAGGGGCATATGGAGTACAGAAGGAGCCATACGGTTGGGGGCTGCAAAGCAGCAAGACCAAGGTTAAGAACCAAGAAGCAGACCATAGAAAACCAAACCAAGCTATTAGAGGTAAAAGCACCTGAAGGACAAGGTAGCAAGAACAGAATACTGCAATGCTGACCATTTCTGAAAACCTAGCTGGATAAATGAAGCTATGTCTCGGACAAGGGTAAACAATGATAAGCTGCATCAGTTAAAGTCCAGTTGAGTAATGTTTGATGTCCAAAACAGCATGTTAAAAAAAAATCCTGAATTTTACAGTCAAACTGAGCAGCTATCACTGCCTGCCCAACTTCTTTTGTACATTGACCCTCTGCAGCCTATGTCCACCTGTAATTAAAAATCACATCCTGATTAAATATCATGTGGTTAGCACAAAGAGGTCTGAACAAGCACACAAAAATCAGCAATTAGCAATCATTTATCTGTTTTCTGTCACATATTCACACCACTCCATTGTAGAGTAGAACTGAAGGAAAATGGCTCATAAATTGCACATTTAGCAGAAAAAAAGGTTACATTTCCTGACTCTGAAACTATTTTTGGAATAGTTTGTTCTCTGGAGATTAACTACTATTTCTGTACATTGGTTCTGCTGGCCTTGCTATTACACAGAGATTGATAGTTTGGTGCACCCTGTCCCAGATGTGTCTTGTCCTTTGTTACAACATGTGCAGGTTTGTGCTCATTGCAGGTACAGAGAGGCTGGTAATATAAACTGCGTGTCCAATGACAATGGTGGGGGCTACATGAGACTGGTGTTTTAATGATGTGAGTTATGGCTAATAGGAGTCAAACAGGGGTGCTGACTTTACCTGAACCTGAACTTTGAAAACTTTAAATATATCAATGGCCAAGACAAATATAAATCTTCTTAGTTTCCACCAAATGCCTTTTCAAGCCCAGTTATTACTTTGTAAAAGAAGCAGTGATACCATCACTGTGTTGTACATAGCAGAGCTGTGAGAGGGACCAAGCAGGCCCCACCCATTTTAGGCTGCTTGCAGAAAAATACAGAAGGGGCAAATACAAGACCAATCACCCTACACAAAGAGAGAGAGCATAAGTGAGTGGTCTTTATTACAGGAAGCTCCTGCACAGAGGCAAAGGGGTTGATTTACTAAAACTGGAGAGTGCACAATCTGGTGCAGCTGTGCATGGAAGCCAATCAACGTCTAGCTTGTTCAATTAAGCTTTGACAAAAGAAACCTGGAAGCCGATTGGTTTCTATGCCAGATTTTGCACTCTCAAGTTTTAGTAAATCAACCCCAAAGTTTCACATTGGATTACTGCACACCAAGATTCAAGTAATAATAAGCAATGCCGGTATTTAGACAATATTTGCTTTCCCCCAAAGTTCAGCTTAAGGCCTAAAGTTTAGTAAAAGTTTTTATTAAAACATCAGCACAAGGGATGGCACTTATAGTCAGTGAGAAGTGTCCCTTATGCTGCTGGCTTAGGTATTAGTTGAAATCTTCAGTCCACTGATCCCAAATACAGAAAGGCTTCTTCACAGTGAGAGCTGTGAAATTGTGGAATAGACTCCCTCAAGAGTTGGTTGTGGCCAGCTCAGTGGATTGCTTTAAAAAAAGGGCCTGGATTCTTTCTTGGATACACAGAATATAACTGGATACTAACATTTATAGGTAACGTTTATCCAGGGAATATCCAATTGCCTCTCGGGGGATCAGGAAGGAACTTTCTTTCCCTGCGGGAGAAAATTGGATCATGCTTTGCTGGGGTTTTTTTGCCTTCCTCTGGATCAACTGTGGGTGTAGGATTATAACTTTTTTTTTCTAATGGTTGAACTGGATGGACTTTTGTCTTTTTTTCAGCCAGACTATGTAACTATGTAATCCCCCCACCCCAACAACAGTAATCTTTCAGTGCCACAGGGATAATACAAGCCAAGGGGTCATATGCTCTCGTCAAGTGTATTGATTATGATGACCATATCCTCCCCCTCCATTTATAGAAGTCGTAATAAATTGCAGCTTCTATGAATGAAACACAGTCTAGTACTGGGTTGGACCCCCTTTTGCCTTCAGAATTGCCTTAATTCTTCATGGCATAGATACAACAAGGTGTTGGAAACATTCCTCAGAGACTTTGGTCCATATTGCCATGACTTACTGTTGCCTTTCTACCATCTCAAACCAGTCTGCCCATTCTCCTCTGATATCAACAGGGCATTTTTGTCCACACAACTGCTGCTCACTGGATATTTCCTCTTTTTCGGACCATTCTCTGTAAACCCTAGGGATGGTCATGCATGAATATCCCAGTCCCAGTAGATGAGCAGTTTTTGAAATGCTCAGAGCAGCCCGTCTGGCACCAACAACCATACCACATTCAAAGTCACTTAAATCCCCTTTCTTCCTCATTCTGATGCTTGGCTTGAACTTCAGCAAGTCGTCTTCACCACATTTACATGCCTAAATGTATGGAGTTGCTGACATATGATTGATTGATTAGCAATTTGTGTTACCAAGAAATTGAATAGGTGTACCTAATAAAGTGGCCCATCAACTCTGACCACTTTCCCTGTCCCTGCTGAAGAAAAGCATCCCCACAACATGATGCTGCCACCACCATGTTTCACAGTGGGGATGTTATGTTCAGGGTGATGTGCAGTGTTGGTTTTCTGCCACACATAGCGTTTTTCTTTTAGACCAAAAAGTTCAATTTTGGTCTCATCTGGCCACGTTTGCTGAAATAGAAATAGCTTTCTTCTTCCCACTCTTCCATAAAGGCCAGATTTGTGGAGTGCATGACTAATAGTTGTCCTGTGGACAGATTCTCCCACCTGAGCTGTGGATCTCTGCATCTCCTCCAGAGTTGCCATGGGCCTCTTGGCTGCTTCTCTGATTAATGCTCTCCTTGCCCGGCCAGACAGTTTAGGTGGACAGCTATGTCTTGGTAGGTTTGCAGTTGTGCCATACTCTTTCAATTTTCAGATCATGGATTAAACAGTGCTCCCTGACCTGTCTGGTTGGTTCCTTGGCCTTCATGATGCTGTTTGTTCACTAATGTTCTCTAAAAACTTCTGAGGGTTTCAAAGAACAGTTGTATTTATACTGAGATTTTAGTTAGGGGTATCAGAGTAAGGGGGGCTGAATACAAATGCACACCACACTTTTCAGATGTTTATTTGTAAAAAATGTTGTCATTTTCCTTCCACTTCATAATTATGTGCCACTTTGTGTTGGTCTATCACATGAAATCCCAGTAAAATACATTTACGTTTTTGGTTGTAACATGACAAAATGTGGAAAATTTCAAAGGGGAGGGAATACTTTTTCAAGGCACTATATTTCTGTTCTGAACATACTAGACAAAGTAAATTTTCCCTGCAGTAACTTAAACCTTTAAGTGTGTGTGTGTGGGTCGTGGGGGGGGGGGTTATGCATAACTACACTGCTCAAAAAAATTAAAGGAACACTTTTTAATCAGACTAACATTACGTCAATTGAACTCCTGGGCTATTGCGCTGGTCAGCTAAGTAAGGGGTTGTTATTCAGTTTCATAGCTGAAAAGATCTATGGTGCCTGTGGGAACTTATCTTGGAGGCAGAAATTTCTCATTACTCAAGGAACCCCTAGCAACCTCTGGAGGAACCCTAGGAGTCCATGGAACCTTGGTTGACAGGAGACAGGCAGTTACACTAGGAGAGCTGGACAGGGCCGTAGAAGGCCCATAACCCATCAGCAGGACCAGTATCTGCTCCTTTGTGCAAGGAGGAACAGGAGGAGCACAGCCAGGGCTCTACAAAATTACCTCCAGCAGGCCACTGGTGTGAATGTCTCTGACCAATCAGAAACATACATCATGAGTGTGGCTTGAGGGCCTGATATCCTCTAGTGGGCCCTGTACTCACTGCCCAGCGCCCCAGATCTCGATTGGCATTTGCCATTGAACACCGGAATTGGCAGGTCTGCCACTGGTGCCCTGTGCTTTTCACAGATGAGAGCAGGTTCACCCTGAGCACATGTGAGAGACATGAAAGTGTCTGGAGAAGCCGTGGAGAACATTATGCTGCCTGTAACATCATTCAGCATGACTGTTTTGGTGGTAGGTCAGTGATGGTCTGGGGAGGCATATCCATGGAGGGACTCACAGACCTCTACACGCTAGACAATGGCACCCTGACCACTATTAGGTATCAGGATGAAATCCTTGGACCCATTGTCACACCCTACGCTGGTGCATTAGGTCCTGCGTTCCTATGTGCATGACAATGCCCGGCCTCATGTGGCGAGAGTATGCAGGCATTTCCTGGAGGATGAATGAATTGATCCCATTGAATGGCCCCATGTTTGCCTGACCTAAATCCAATACAACACCTTTGGGATATCATGTTTCGGTCCATCCGACGCCACCAGGTTGCTTTCAAAGTGTTCCTTTAATTTTTTTGAGCAGTGTATATACTAACAATGTACACCAGTTTTATAATTTATCTGATCACTTGTATTTCAAGCAGCCTACAACATGTTGGTTGCACTACACAGGGCCATGGATAAGGGGGTACCACCAATCCTTCTGTATGGGGCCCAGGCTAGTAGAGTGGCCTAAGCAGCTGGGTGAATTGGATGTGGGCAATTACTGGAACCGATTCCCTGTATGTCTCTCTCTGCAGCAGCTAGAAGATGGCTTCTTCTCTGGCTTTCAGCTGCTGCAGAGACCCATAAACGGGATCGGTTACAGTAATACCCCCCACCACACCCATCACCCTCCCTGTGCACCATATGTTTCTCCTTGCTGCCCAGGTCTCCTTGTGTGCCCCCACAGAGCTGCCAGCTTCCCTCCTCTCCTTTCCAACAGCAGCTGTAAGCACACAAAAGGATCCTTCAGGATGGACAGTGGGGGAAGGGTTCGGTAAATATGTCACAATTACCAGCCCCTTCCTTTCCTTAATGAACACAATGAGTGATCGGTACCAATAACTCACTGTGTTCATTCATAACTAAAGCATAGTCAACTGGGTTTTTTTTGGGGGGAGGGGGGTCCTGTCAGGTTGGCTGTATGGGGCCCAGTGGTTTCTCAAACAATGTATAAAAGAGTACAACAAGGGTCTCTATAGCAAGTACAGAGGATTGATAGATGCAAATATACTTGCAATCATATCAAATGCCAAATTGCTGCTGACTCCACCCAAAATAAGTAAATAGGTGCGGTCACCGTAACTCATCAACAAATCCTGCAACAATCAAGGCTAAAGAGATACCCCTGTAAGGAAGTTTCAAATGGGACCATGCAGCTTAATCAAAATGGCTTTATTGAAAAAATGGTAACAAATTATGTACAAAAGTGAGCTAAAACCACTAACAACCACCACACTACATTACAAAGACTACGTTGTCTTGTCACCCAAGCAGCTGCTCACACGGCCCCATTCATACATGGCAGGTGGTAAGATGTATGATAAAGTTAGATGAAGCTACTAGAGGCCTCAGAGGATAATACGGTAATTAGTGAATATCATCCAGAGTGGTTATATAGAAGTGTATCACTTATACCGTATCCTGGATATATGCATTGCTGATGAATGGGTCATGCGGAGCACATCATGATTTATAGGCATATAGGGTACTGCAGTCACAGAAAATGACTAAGTGTATGGTCTGATTTGACATAGTTGTTAAAGTTCGTTGGAATAAATAGCAATCCTAATTCAGAATGGTATTGAAGTATTGATAGTGTACAATAGCTTACCACGGTAGATTCTCCTCAGTGACTTCCCATATATTGCATAATAGGGCTGAAATACCACCAGTATAAGTCATTGCTAACAGCTCACCCAGCCTTCTGAAACATGCGTGTTCCTCATCTGTCTCAGCAATCCACAATGTGGCAGTAATACCGCCACTCACCAAGTGGCATCACATATGGCCATTCCGCTTGTACAGTGTCCACATCAATAGTGGTATGGATTGTCCGTGGTGACATGTGAGGCTCGGGTGGCTTGTTAGCCCATGAATAGAATGGTGGTCGGGGTGAGACAGCTGCTGTGCGTGGTGATGTCACATACAGGACATACGTGAAAGCGTGCAATCCTGCTGCCACATTTCGAAGGACTACCGTGACAGATGAGAAACACACGTTTCTGAAGGTTGGGTGAGCTGCTGGCAATGACTTGCTTATACTGGTGGTATTTCAGCCCTATTATGCTATATATGGGAAGTCACTGAGGCGAGTCTACTGTGGTAATCTATTGTACGCTATCAATACTTCAATACAATTCTGAATTAGGATTGCTATTTATTCCAACAAACTTTCTGTTTAACAACTCTGTCAAAGTGGACCATACACTTAGGCATTATCTGTGACTCTAGGCCTCTAGTAGCTTCATCCAAATTTATCATACATCTTACCACCTTCTATTTATAAATGGGGCCGAGTGAGCAGCTGCTTGGGTTTCAAGACAACGTTGTCTTTTTAATTTTAGTGTGGTGGTGGTTAGTGGTTTTAGCTCACTTTGGTACATAAGTTTTTACCATTTTTTCAATAAAGCCATTTTGAGTAAGTTGCATGGTCCCATTTGAAACTTCCTTCCAGGGATATCTCTTTACCCTTGATTGTTGCCCCGTAGTTTCTAACAGCAGCCCTGGCACTACATGAAGTTTAAGAAGTAGGATTGGGAAGCGCTGTGGTGATACAAATATTTTAATGTTAAACCTATTTAAAATGTATCCCGTCATTTTAGGGATTGTCATTCTGATGATCTCTCCTTTAGATTTTCCCGGCTTAGAAAGGCTTCCACACTTACCGAGACATGGTGACAGGGCTAGAAAGCTTCTAGGAAGAGAAGCATGGTGGATTTGTAGATTAAACACAAGAGACCCTCATGGGTTGAATTTGAGATGGGATTTAGATTACATTTATATTGATTCTCTTTCTGCTTTAGCCCTCTTGTTAGATCTCTTTTTTTTTTTTTAAATCTTTGGTTCACCCCTCATGGTACATACAATTATATGGTCATACATTTCTACTGTTTTATTCTTTTTTTATTTCATTTTTTTAAAAATTTTGCTAAGAGTGTATGTGAGTTTGGATAGCAGTGTATACATGGACTCCAAAACTGCTGTATCAGCTGTTTTGCCTTTACCATTAAGTAGTTGTTAGGACAATCCCTAGGCGGAGCCTGTTTTTACTGTTATATATTCTTTGGTTTCATGTTGTATTGTGAGTTATGACTAAAGCTCTGTAGGCTGAAAATGCAGTTTCTGAATAAATGCGAGATTTTAAAAGCAATGTCGGTTGTGCTGATCTTTTCAACCAAATATTGTATATAGACGAGCAACTGTGGATCGGGCACCCGCAAGCTCTTTCAATTCAGGATATATGGGTAGTAGCACCAATATTGTGTTTGTTTCTGGACATTTAACATTATGAAGGGCAGTAGACTGAAAAATACATAAATACATATTTTTATATATAGAAATATATATATATATATTTTTCCTCTACAAAAAGAGTCCTTTCATCCAAAACTGATATTTCAGTGACTGGTTGTTGAAGTGGTGTGTTGAAGTGTAATTCCAGTCAAATTCTGGAAATTAAATCTACTCCCACCCCAACAATCAGGCTATTCCATCTACTATGTAAAAGAAAAGATGCCTAGACATCCACCTATTCTGAAGCCACTCCAATCCAGTCACATGATTGGGTCCCAGTGCAGGCTTCTGAGCAGAGGCAGAGACAATGGCTGCAGAGCTTGTGTGATGTCACCCATAGGTATGGGGCTGCCATTGTTGGCTGTCCCTCTTCTTAACTGAGGCCAGCGCTGGAACCCGATCATGGGACTGGACTTCAGAATAAGTATCTTTTATTTTACAGGATAGATAGAATAGCCTTAGAATAAAGGTGGGGGTAGATTTAGGCTTAGTAAGAATTTTACTGGAATTCCACTTTACTACACAGGACAGTCTCTTAAATCCCCAGGGACTCTATTGGTGAGACTTTTGTCCTTGTGCTCCTTGGTCTGCCCATTTTGGTCCCACTCTCCCTTTTTATTTATGTTATAAAGCCTGCAACAGGAGATGACGGAAGCTCTCAAAAATCACTAGGGAAACCTAAAAAGGTTGTCAGGACTTTTGGCTGGGAGATTTCGCTGCTGTAGAAGATATATGAAAGCCTCAGCTGTCTCTGCTCACCAGGCTCCACCTATGAGAAACATATTACTTTTGTGTAGGTTGACCCTTTAGAGAACATTGCTCCTGTGGCTGTTATAGAAGTAAAATTGTTTGTTTAAACTATTACACTTTAAATCTGAGCAGATTGGGGTGAATGTGAATTTGTACAGATTAAATCATCACTCTCTAACCATTAAAATATAAAGCTCCAGCTTTACTATGTCTATTGCAGAGCATTGAATAAATCCCAGTCATTTACTGTAGCTAAGGATAAGACACCCTATGGCATCCTACCATAAAAATGGGGTCAGGAATTGTTATCAGGGTTTCAGATAATTAGTATGTCTTCCAGATACAATGCAGATCAGTGAAGCTCCAATAGTTCTTCCAATGGAATCAGCACAATTTCATAAGTACAAATTAAGTTACATTTCAATGTTAAAAAAAAAAAAAACATATCAGTTTGTGCTTTGTTGAAGATTTTTTTAAACTCAAATTTTTATGCATTTTTGCCATCCAGCACATTTACAACCATGCCTATTTCCACTTATTTTAAACAGTATGAATAATAAAAAATGCTGTTTCCAGCATTCATGGTGTTGAAAATATTTAGAGCTAACATTGCAATATTCTTGAGTGGCTCAACAATCTGTAAAACCATCCTGAAGCCGGAGCACTGAAATAATATTTAAAAAATGTTAAATATCCAGCAGGGAACACAGAGAAGTCTTCAGTGCATGTTGAAGTTCATGCATAATCAATGTGATGGTAACATTGGTTAGAGAGAGATAAAAATAGAACCGCTATATTAGGCAATAGTAATTCCCATAACTCATCCCATCTCTGCTTTGCTGTTTCGACATAAAACATTTTCTTATTTCATCGGGCAATATCATTATTGAAATTATATGCCAAACAGAATTACATTTTTTTTTAATTTAAAGAAAAACTCTGAGCTGAAGAACTAGATTCAAAGAATCAGGAACAGCACAAAAACGTTTCTATTTAGTTTTTATATAATTTTTCATTCTGATTGGCTAAAGTGGAGAGGAAGACAGATGACATCACAATCTCTACATCAGTCAATCATAGCAAGCCTTGTATTCATTGGTCAAAATACAAGGCTTCCTGCAAATGGCTGAGCAGCGCTCAGTTCAACCCGATTTTGGTCCAGCAGCAGACAAATTCCCGTCTCACTTCTGGAACACAACACTGTATACTAAAATGCTACATACAATTTATAAAGCGCGGACAGTGCCATATCTGTTAGTAAAGGAAATAGTTTGTTGGACCAGCTTGACTTGACGTAATTATTTGAAGTGAAAGTAAATCAGGAAGAGTTAGGCTTCAAGCATGTTCAACAGACATGGTGTGAATGAGTCATAACATTCAGTATAAAGAAAAAGTAGTGAAAAAACCAATCCTGTTTTGTCACTTAATTCTTCCAGGTCTGTATAATGGGAGCACAGCAGGGGTGTATTCTTTGCCTACAACCTTTGTGCTGAAAGATGTCCCTGCTTTTCATCTCAGAAAGTTGGAATATGTGCTGTTGGGTCTCACGTATGTGCTATTGTGTATTTTTAAAGTAAAAGTCCATTTGATTTTTAAAGTATAACTCCTGTTTTATTGGAGTCACTTTTAGTGGGTTCCGATACCCTCCCCATCCCGCCTCACAAGTTGCACACTTACCTTTCCTTACTCTATTAAGTCTTTACTTTATGCCCTCAAAATCTTCATGGGTTCTACAACCTCCATTCATTTGAATGGGTAGTCTGTACTATGCTTATCTATTGGAATAAAAAGATGATGGCACACAAACAGGACCAGACAGTAAAGATCTTCAAGGACTGGCACAAAATCAAAGACTTTGCAGACAGGTAAGTGTATGACTTGCCAGGCGGGGCTAAAAACCCTATAAATGTGACTTCACTAAAAATAGACCTACACTTTAAAGAAGCCTTTTTTAACCAAGGTGCCTTCACATTTCATCAGGGGTGCCTTGGCAAGATGCCTAAAAACTGTACAAAGATTGTATACAAGCCAGCAGGTGGATCAAGCCAGCCTTTTAGTTACACAAAGCCACAGGTTTCCATTGTGCACCATCACTACCTTCTAGCTGCCCGGCATCTTAACAATGATGTCATCGGTTGGTAAGAAGTATGTTGGGTGCCTGCACAACATCCTTGTTTGCCCCTCCTCTGCTCCTCTCCATAAGCACTGGGGTCACATCAGTGAGGGGGGGAGGGAACTAAGGGAGAAAAGAAATGTTGGAATACTAGCCAGTACCAGTGTGCAAAGGTACACGGCCGGTGACAGATCGCGCCGCTCTGCAATCTGCGCATGTGCGGGAGGACGCCATATGGCGTCCACC